>NC_063161.1:115710790-116074123 GCF_023159225.1 Perognathus longimembris pacificus | reverse complement strand
CAATACCACAGGGCCTTGTTAGATCTAGGCCTTGAGGTGAACAATTTTCCCAAGATCTAGCAGGTTAGAGCACTAAGGACCCCTATATACACCGAAGACTCTCTTTACTCACCCCAGATGGAAATGCTAAGATTAGTCAGCTACTCCCCTCATCCTATCACAGAATAATTAGAAAATTATGGAATATATTGCAGAGGTATAAACCCTATGATATGAAATCCTGGCTTAGATCAAAAGACTTGAATTTATATTTTTAATTTGGGGAACTTAGACACATTTCTTGGTGTTGAATTTCTCTTCTTCATAATGAAGATCCATGGTTGGTCTACCCAATATTGCTAATATCTCTTGGAATTCTGTGGATATAGTCTGTGAGGATAAGCCTCAGAGGTGGCCTCTTGTTGTGGAAAGATATGTCAGTGATTCTTCTGTCTGTGAGATGGATATAGTAATGCCAAAATTATAGTGCTTTATAATGATTAAATGATGAAATTGTTTTGGAATGGAAAATGTTGCACTATATATATTATTTTTAGTTAGTAGAATTTATACCCCTCTGAGATTAATCATGTTGGAGCAGTTTAGGTCACTTATATCCTTCTCATCATGTACTGAATTAATAGTGCTTTGCACAGGATGTGGTAGTTTATGCAGTTAAAATCCCAAGTGTGGGGCTGGGGATATAGCCTAGTGGCAAGAGTGCCTGCCTCGGATACACGAGGCCCTAGGTTCGATTCCCCAGCACCACATATACAGAAAACGGCCAGAAGCGGCGCTGTGGCTCAAGTGGCAGAGTGCTAGCCTTGAGCGGGAAGAAGTCAGGGACAGTGCTCAGGCCCTGAGTCCAAGGCCCAGGACTGGCCAAAAAAAAAAAAAAAAAAAAAAAAAAAAAAATCCCAAGTGTATAGCTGTAATCTAGCACTCTAGAAGCTGAGGAAGGAGGATTGTGAGTTGGAAGCCATCTTGGGCTATCTAGAAAGACCTTTTTCCTAAATCCACTCTCCCCATAAAACCCCAAATAGTAATAAAGAAATAAAACAAAATCCTAAGTACAACTATAAGAACCTGGAGTTCTAATAATTTATATTTCTACTAGTGATGGTGAAGGGTCAGTTCTAGAGAGTTGGCTATTTATGAAGATAAAAACACTGAACAAATACCCCACTGGTTCTAGGCTGCCATAGCCCAAGTTGAGAAACATAGCATAGATTATAGGAAGACAATTTCTACTGTGTACACTTGGCTACGAGCATTTATTTTGCTAAATGATGTGGGTCAAATGTGGCATAGAAAGAGCATCATATACATCTTAGTCTTGAAATTTGGGGCAATGAAGCTCTTGGGATCTTATCAGCTCTTTTTTGATCCCTGATAATCATAGTTGTGACTAACCTAGACACTATTTTGGAATATTGATAATAGTGAGTAGCCACAGTATACTTCAGATCCAAACAACTGCTGGTGAGGTATAATTAAATGTCCCACTGGCCCCAAGTCCAAGAATTATAAAAAGACTTGTATTCCTCTTCCTCAGAGATAGAAGGTTAAAAAGGATTTTCATTCTATCCGTGCTTGGAGAATAGCGTCCCTACACCTCCAGGCATCCAGTGCTCCCATCAACAGCCCCTGGGTAAATGTTCAAGGACCGGAGGGGAAACAGAAGGTGTCAGGAAATTCTCCATTCATTTTCCAGTGACAGTATTTGTCAGAGGAGGAAATTAAATCATAGGAAAGTGCTGAATTGATTACTTTTATCATGACTGCAAAACTCTAGGGAACAAGGAAAAGTACTCTGAAGACAGTGGGTTGATAAGTGCTCTAAGAAGCACAGTTACCATGCTCTGTTGGAGACTGTGGCTGACTGTGTCTGTGGCAGCACATTGGGACTAAGTGAAGCGCAATCACCTGAATTATGAAAGAAAAACATGAAAGGGCAGTCTATGGCAGCCGTGTTCCTTGCTGGGTGTCATCAGGGACTGTAGGGCCTGCTGTGTCATATCAAAACCACAGTCCTAAACCAGAGACACAAGTCCTTTTCTGTTTTGAATGATCTATCTAATGAAATTCTGGCCATTTGCTTATGCTCTCCAGTGACTTTCCAATGCCTACAGGGCAAAGACTGAGCTCTGTGATGGGACATCAAAAGCCTTCTAAACTCTAGACCTTGCTTGCTTCTCCCCTCTTTTGTCTATTACCCCAGACTTTCTGATTTAAGCCTTAGTGATACCAATTTCTCATAGTTAATTACCTGCAACAAACTGCTTGGTTCCATACCTTCAATTTTTCAGGAGACTGACTAAAAAAGTTCCCTCCCTTTCTCTATCTATCCCTTCCCAGTCCTCTGTTCTGAGTCATTCCTGAAATTCACCTCCTCTGGAAGTCATCTTGGAATCTTTTCCTTCCACAGTTGGTTGGTTCACATCCATCCCTGATTCGCCTGTGGTATCTTGCATATACCTATAGTTTTTTTTTCTTCAGTTCATACTGCTTTAGTTTTTTTTCCTTTATTGTCAAAGTGAAGTACAGAGGAATTACAGTTTCATATGTAAGGCAGTGAGTACATTTCTTGTTCAACTTGTTACCTCCTCCCTCATTTCTCCCTACCCCCGATTCCTCCCTCCTCCTTTCCCTCTCCCCACCACGAGGTGTACAGTGGTTCATACCAAATGGTTTTTGTAAGTATTGCTTTTGGAATCGTTTGTCTTTTATCCTTTGTCTCTCAATTTTGATATTCCTTTTCCAATTCCTAGTTCTGATCTACATATATACAGTATCCAGGGTTCTCAGATAAGATACAATGATAGCGGGGGTACAACCACAGGAAGGGAATATGGGAGAAACAACAACAACAAAAAGGTACAGTTTCACATGGCATGTTGAAAATAATTACAACAATGATATAACACTTGTTTCCATAACATGGAGTTCATTTCACTTAGCATCATCTTATGTGCTCATAAGGGCATAGCTATTGGGATCTTGTGATCCTTTGCTATGACTATCTTAAACATGTACTAATTATTGTCTATGAAGGAAACCATAGAGTCCATGTTTCTTTGGGTCTGGCTCATTTCACTTAGTATATTTTTTCTAAGTCCTTTGATTTCCTTATGAATGGGGCAATGTCATTCTTTCTAATAGAGGCATAGAATTCCATTGTGCATATTTACCACATTTTCCTGATCCACTCATCTACTGAGGGGCATCTGGGTTGGTTCCATATTTTAGCGATGACAAATTGTGCTGCGATGAATATAGTTGTGCTGGTGGCTTTAGTGTGGTCTTGTTTATAATCTTTTGGGTAGATGCCCAAAAGTGGGGCTGCTGGATCATAGGGGAGCTCTATGTTTAGCCTTCTGAGGAACCACTATACAGCTTTACATTCCCACCAACAATGTAGTAGAGTTTCCTTTTGGCCACATTCCCTCCAGCATTTGTTATTGTTAGTATTCCTGATAATGGAGATTCTACCTATAGTTTTATAGTTAAGTAATAATCACAGTTCTATTTTAGTAATCTGGCTCCTATTTGAGACTCAAAAATTTTTTTTAATTTTTTTTAAGTTTTTATTATAAAAGTGATGTACAGAGAGGTTACAGTTTCTTGTATTGTTTGTTACCTTGTCTCTCATACCCACCTCCCACCTCCCCCTTTCCCCCCCTGAGGTGTTCAGTTCACTTACACCAAACAGTTTTGCAAGTATTGCTTTTGTTGTTGTTTCTCTTATTTTACCCTTTGTCTCTCAATTTTGGTATTCCCTTTCAATTTCCTAATTCTAATACCAGTATACACGGTTTCCAATATACTCAGATAAGATTACAGAGATAGTGTAGATACAATCACAAGAAGGTGATACAAGAACATCATCAATAGTAGAAACTACAGATACACATGGGATGTTGAAAGTAGCTACAACTGTGATATAACAATCATTTCCATAAAATGGAGTTCATTTCACTTAGCATCATCTTATGTGATCATAATGGTATAGCTATTGAGCTCTTGTGATCCTCTGCTGTGACTTGCCTAAACCTGTGCTAATTATTCCCAATAAGGGAGACCATAGAGTCCATGTTTCTTTGGGTCTGGCTCACTTTTTTTTTTTTTTTTGGCCAGTCCTGGGGCTTGGACTAAGGGTCTGAGCACCGTCCCTGGCTTCTTTTTGCTCAAGGCTAGCACTCTGCCACTTGAGCCACAGCGCCACTTCTGGCCGTTTTCTGTATATGTGGTGCTGGGGAATCGAACCCAGGGCCTCATGTATACGAGGCAAGCACTCTTGCCACTAGGCCAATCCCCAGCCCTCAAAAATTTTTTTTTTTTTTGGCCAGTCCTGGGCCTTGGACTCAGGGCCTGAGCACTGTCCCTGGCTTCTTCCCGCTCAAGGCTAGCACTCTGCCACTTGAGCCACAGCGCCGCTTCTGGCCGTTTTCTGTATATGTGGTGCTGGGGAATCGAACCTAGGGCCTCATGTATCTGAGGCAGGCACTCTTGCCACTAGGCTATATCCCCAGCCCCAACCTCAAAATTTTTTTGAAACCAGGAACTGTATTTTGGGAAGACAATTATCCCTGGACTTTTGTGTTTCTTCGTATCTCCTGATTGCCTCTGTTCTCTACTTGCCTTTCCAACATCCGCGAGATAGACATAGAATCTCCCCACTGTGCAAAGGTTAGTTTGCCTCCAATTCTGTATAAGCAAGATAATGTTTTACTCCAGGGCAAAAGGCAGGCAAGTTGATATACTGTCCATAACGTATTATTCAGGACTGGGGCTCTAGCTCAGTAGAATACTTGCCTACCATGCATGATACTCTAGGTTTTATTCTCAGCATGGAAAAATCCACCAGCTCTAGTGCCCTCTTATTATACATACCATTGCACAGGCAGGTATTGTCTAACTTTTTCATTTCATCTTGTGGAACTTCATATAGAGTTTCAGGGAAGAATACAAATGTTAATATATTGATTACTGTTGTTGTTATGAGTAATTAATTGTCCTTTGTTTCAGACCCACAATCTTTGTGTCTTCTAGAGTCTATAAAATTATGGCAGAACATTCATATGATAATGTATGATGGTTTGCAGTTAAGGGAAAGCCCAAACTTCATAGTTGTTAGTATGTGTCACATGCCCTGTTAACAACAGCATGGAGATAGTGGCCCAGCACTTAACTACAGACTCTAGAATTCTTACTTTAGCCAGATTTTTTTTTTCAGACATGTTACCTCCCCAGAAAGACTCTCCTTGGCCTTTGTATTTCTTGGTATAATTTGAATGTATTTCCTGGTATTATTCTCCATTTTATGTGGCAAGGAAGAATGCATTAACCATATCTCTCTTGACTCTCTCTTTTGGAAGGGGGTTACATAGTGAATGTCCTTTTCCATATCGTAATAAGTATTGTGTATTAGATACCTGGCATCCCCAAATCTCTAGAGGTATCATGTAATTTTTTTTTCATCTTGAAGATGGAGGAAAGAAGTATATTCTTCAAAGATTTGTTTTTGAAGATTAATGGAGGTTATATATTCAAGGAGAAGAGCAAAGCCATGAGGAGATGCAGTTTCTGAGCAGAGGACAAAGTTTATTCACTGCATGGTTGATTTAAGAGCTGTCTCTCCTCCACTCACAACCCTGTAATGACTTCTGATTACTTTGAAAATTGAACTAGACTTTCGTCATGGTTCATGACTCTCTTGCTCAGCCTTTTCCCCATCCTCCTCCCCCTAATCCATTAGGAACAGTGGAAAAATCTTCAGTGGGAATTTCTCCCCACTATTGCATGTAATCTTAATGCTAACATCCACAGCCCCTAGTCCTTCACCAGGTGCCTGAGGATTTTCTGCTAGAACTAATGTGAACAGTGACTCTCTTCCTTTTGGATTGCAACCATGGGAATATAGGCCTGGGCTACTGTACTCATATTCCCCATGAGAAAGCCTGTGTATGGCAAGGGACAATAAAGGTCCAAATGCAAAGTAAAGCTGAGACAGGGCTTAGTGGCAGAGTGGAATAGAACAGATATAATGCCTTTTTGAGTCCTTAGTTCACATGAGGTACTGGAATTGTTTGCGTGATCAAATGGGCTAATAAATAAAATGTATACAAGCATATTCATATTCAAGAATTGCTAGCTATCCCTACTTTTATCTCAAGATATAGTATTTGCGTATATATATTTTTGATAGTGGGGATGAAACCCAGGGTTCATGTATGCAGGCCACATGTTCTACGGCTAAGGCTACATACCTAGCCGTCTTCCTATTCCTTTTATTTTTTGGAAATGATTTACTAAAGCTTATTTCATCAAATTAATTCAGTTAAAAAGAATGACTTTGCAGAGGTGAAAATTAGCTCTTCCTATTCTTACTTTACTTCTTCAACTCTATATTTATATTTTATTTATTTATTTAGCAGTCCTCAGGTTTGAACTCAGGGCCTGGGCACTGACCCCGAGCTTCTTTTGCTCAAAACTAGCATTCTACCACTGGAACCACAGCACTACTTCTGGCTTTTCCTGTTTATGTGGCACTGAGGAATTGAACCCAGGGCATTATGCATGCTTGGCAAGCTCTCTACCATTAAGCCACATTCCCATCACAGCACTGTATTTTTTAAGGTGAAATAATTCCTTTTAATATGTATGTTTGAATTTTAAAGTAATTTAAATAAGAATTATTTTATTTTTACTTCTTAAAATGTCATTTTATGGTCTTTAAGTAGTTGACCAAAGGAGTTACCATTCAACAAATAAGCTTCTAAATACAATGAACCTGGACTGACGTCACCTCTTTCACTTACCCCCATCCCTCCTAACCCAACTCCTCTCCTCAAGTTTCTTAATATCATAGGACATACATTGACCATTATGACTGTGTTTCCCCCCTTTCTCTCTTCATTAGTCTTCCCCTTTCTCTCTTCATTAGTCTACCTCTCTCCCCTTGAGTTCTCCCCATAGCTTTCAAGTAACAATTTCTGGTATTCATTTTGTTGGACTGTGAGTTTTTCTAAAGAATTATATTGTTTGAATTCTCCTCTGCAAATACCATACTTATTTTGATACATTTGTGTATACTTGCATACAAATCCATATGTGTTTGGTTGTACATTTATGAATTAGTTCTAGATAAGATTTTTGAGACTAGGTTGCAGGTTGGTCTCATTTCTGCCCCTCCAGCAATTAGCAGCACCTGGCTTTGTTTAGAGTTTAATAACACTCTTTGAGGGCATCAGTATTTTCTGGTTCCTGTGACACAAGCCAGACTGTATTGAAGCTCATCTTTTAAATAAGTGTTGATGTTGCTTAAGATGGAAATCTGTGCCATTAACTCTTGAGATGTAAAGACTATTTTTTTTTGGGTAAAAGATGTAAAAAGTTTGATTCTGTTCATTTTAGAGAGCTATGACTTGATGTAAGCGACCATGACTTTTTAATGTATTTGTGATGCTGGAGACTGAAGGCAGAGGCTTGTGTAGGGTAGGTGAGCTCTCTTCAGTCTTGCTGTAGTGTGTGTGTGTATACACATGCACAAATACGCACAGACACATACTTAGTAAGTAGTTATACAGAGGTTACAATTCCATAGTCAGGTTATGAATACATTGCATCTTGGTGACTGCCACCCCTTTCATTGTTTTCCCTGCCCCCCTCCATTTTCTCCCTTCCATCCCTGTGTTCAAAATTTTACATAATGTACAAGGAATACATTGACTACATTTGTTCCTTTTTTCTTTTCCTTTGTGTGCTTCTCCTTGTTGCTCTCCCTCCCAAACATGTTGCCATGATGTTTTCAGCTTTTATCTTGATTCTGTTTATTTTGGGGGAGAGGGGGAACACAATGGCATTTATTTTGCTTTCATTTTATGTATTGATTTGTTTTTATGCTAATCTATTTAAGAGTGTGGTGCTCATGAACTTTTTGTTCTTCTTTTACCTTCTTTTTCACTGTTTCCTTCTTTAACACTCCCTCCCTCCCTCCTTTTCTTTTCTCACACAATTTTCTTCCCTATCTTTATTTCTTTTCTTTTCTTTCCCCTCGTGCCCCGCATAAGGGCATGGCATGGTGACTGTTAGAAATAAGCATACCAGGTTGATTTGGATGAACTTACATTGACTTTTCTTCAGGCTAAAGTTTAGACTTGAATAGTTCTGTAAGAGTGAAGTTATATTCCAGTGTTGCTATTTGTGGCTGGTGGCTCAAACCTGTAATCTTAGCTACTCACTAAGATGAGATCTGAGGTTTACAGTTCAAAGCCAGCCTGGGCAGAAACTCTGTGAGACTCTTATCTCCACTTAACCACCAGAATAAAGCTGTAGCTCAAAGGGGTAGTGTACTAGCATTGAGGAATGAAGGAGAGTTCCCAGGCTGGGAGTTCAAGCCCCATGATTCACAAAACAAACTAGGACAGATGATGGTAAGCCATGAACCCCCTCCATGGTAGGGATAAAATACAGGGAAGCATTTTATTAAACAGTTGTTAAGGAAAGACTTTCAGCATCTACTGAATCCTGCGAAGTTTGGCTAAAGGCATCTCTGTGGAGAGTCAGTTTTGATCTGTCTCATATTCAAGTCAGTGGGGTCATGAACTCAGCACATGGATTAGAGAAATAGAATCTCCGTGGCTAGACACATCTAAACCTTTATAAACAAAGAACTAAGGTGATATTTAAAAACACTGCCCTAGAATGTAGGTCCATTTTTCCATCTTTTCTTGTAAATGCCTTGACAAAAGTTAAAAAGGGCCAGGACTCTCTACTTCCTCTCCTTATTGCTGAGCCTCCCCTCTAAATTTGAATACAGACCTTTCAGGACTGGTATTTGTTTCTAGAAAATTACAGGGAAGGGGGCAGCAATTATGTGTGAAGGGTCTGTGTGAGTATGTTTCTAGATGTCTTTGTGTGTGTAGAATGTCTGAACGTGCATGCACATGTCTGTGGAGATATGTTGATGTGTATGCATGCCTGTGAGTGTGTGTGTGTGTGTGTGTGTGTGTGTGTATACATGCCTGTGTGCTACTGACTACAAGAGGCTGCTTCAGCTCAGCCAGTGGCAGAGCAGTTAGTACATCACTATTAGTGAGAAAGGAAGCTGAGTAGGGAAGCAAGCGACCTATTAACAAAAGCTCAGTCTTGTCCCTGCGGACCAACCAGCAGAAGGGACGGGAGTGTGGCTGTCGGCCAGGGAGGTCTGGCTCCCTGCAAACAGTTGCAGGCATCCACAACACCCCTTCTCTCAGGGAGTCCTGAAGCTTGCTGCTTGGGAAGTTTTCTGAGCCGCAGTAGCAGCCTTGGGGAAGAGAAGAGCAGATCAGCAAAAGGAGTGGAACATGTATGTGATTTTTTTTTTTCCTGTATGAGTTAATGGATTTTTAGTACAAAGAAAACTCAAACTCAGCTGACCTGAAAGACTGGAATTTCAGCTCTCTTCCTTTGCTGGGATATTTTTTCTCCCCCTTCCTCTCAAAGCCCTTTAAACCAGATTACTGGGTCACTGACTTTTATGCAGCCCTCCAGTTCCAAAGGTTTCTAGCTTTTTGGCTTGGAAAGGAAAACCACTACCTGTAAGTATTTGCTTTCTGTGTTTCCTCTTATCCTGATGGTGTGCGTTCTCTTAGTAGAATGACCCAAAGGCCACTTGAGGTCTCATGAATGCTGAGTAACAATGCAAGACTTGAGAAGTGGCTTGCAAAAGTTAAATCTTCTTTTGAACTCGGAAGTGGTAGCAAGCCAAATGCCAAGAATGAGATTGTCAAATATTTCTAACTCTCTGAATGCATCTCCAATGGCACACACCCATGCAATCATTTTAACTTTGGTAAGATTTCCTCCTTAAGTTAGAAAAGTTTTCTTTCAGCCAGGTTAAATGATAAAGAAAAGAGATGCAAAACCAAACAGAACACATAATATTCTCAGGGTCTGAAAATCTAGAAATTTGGAGATGATTTCTGGATACCTTTTGCTTTTGTAAAGTTGTACTTAGATATGTGATTTCCATTTTATAGCAATACTGGGGAGGCTAAGAAATCACATTGTTCTGAAGTTTTCCCCTGGCTTTTAGGCTTGCAATGTGGGACACAGGGACAAGAGTCAGTCATTTCTTTGAGTTTTCATCTGGATCACAGAAATCATTTTCAAGGCATTTAATTTTAGTTTCCTTAAAAAAAAACTATTACATTCTCTCTGGATGCATGGTGTGAATTATAAAGCTTAATAAGAGCATTTCCGGGGCTGGTTGGTGTTTATTGGCTGGGAATCTTGCTGGAGAATTTAACCTCTTCAGGGCTGTTTTGCACACCAGACCTAGGGATCCAGCAACCTCTCAGGTTTCTCATGTGGAGAATTGTTAGCCTTGCTGGCTCTGGTTAAACCTTGGAGCACTGTACCCTTACTTACCACCGCCCCCCCCCCCCCCGCCCTGCCCCAGCCTTCATTCCTGCTGCTACTTGATAAAAGTATCTTCTGTGCAACTTCAGGAAAGTGGCTAATTACCTCCTCTGTCAATGGTCTCAAAACTTAAGGTGGTAAAGAATGTTCTGGGTGCTTGGTGGAAAGTTAGGTTCTAGTCTCTGGAGGATTAAATCCCTTGGAGGATTTAAGACTTGGGGTAGGGCCAGAAATCACGCAGGTGAAGCTGGTACTGGTGACACCACCATTGCCCTTGGGTAAACACTGTTCAACAACAGACTTGCCCGTTAAACTCTTATCATGGACTTAATACCAAACCTCACATCTAAATAATCAATCTGAGTTTGAGCTAATGTTGAACATAACATACTCATGATGGTGCAGGCAGGTTTGACTGCCAATCCAGGACATTTTAAATTGCTTTCCTACCCATGTATCTGTCTTTGCCCTTGTTTCCTTTTCCATCTCTGCCTTTCCATTCCCATGAATGGAGAAGGAAATTGGGCAGAGGTATCTGGACACCAGGTACCTTGATGTCACATGTTGGACTCTTGATAGCCTGATCTGCCCCTGTAAGGCCAAGTGATACGTGTCTTGGAAACTAAACCCAGGGCTGTTCTTCATTCATCATCAGTCTTCTGGAGATGCTCTGCTCCTGGGGCTGGACTGGGCTGGGCTGATTGGGGCTAAACTAAGCTGGATTTCTTATGAGTCTTATTCCTAGAAACTGAGTTTGCATTGGCCCAACCCCCCAGGTTTGAAGAAACAGGAAGCCATCATGCATTATGTTAAAGTCCACCTTTTACAACATATGCAAGCAGGAACTCTGCCTCTGTGTCTATCCTCAAGCATTATGGATTTAATATTTATAAAAAGAAAATAGGATGTACTACTTCAAACCCTTTCCTTGCTTCTATCTCTTTATCCTGAGTATTTTGGGGGTACCTGCTACCTGCCAAGCTCAGTACTAGTTTCTAAGGATTCTGAAATGATCAATGTGAATGGTATGGATAGGGTCCTTGCCCTCATGGTGCTTCCAGTCTTCTTTTTCTTTTTTTCCAGTCCTGGGGCTTGAACTCAGGGCCTGAGCACTGTCCCTGGCTTCTTTTTGCTCAAAGCTAGCACTCTGCAACTTGAGCCACAGCGCCACTTCTGGCTTTTTCTATATATATGGTGCTGAGGAATTGAACCGAGAGCTTCATGAATATGAAGCAAGCACTCTACCACTAGGCCACATTCCCAGCACCACTGTTTCCAGTCTTAACTATCCAGTCTTAACTCAACCTTGGTGGCCATCTACTAGCTCTCAGCTTCCCTTCCAATGTCAGTCAAATGAGTTTGGGTATCCCCTATTCTGACACTGGTGGATAAAATTCACTCTACTAAACACAGATATGAGTATGGCTTCTTCTTCTTTTTCAGCATTTGCTTTGGGATTAGGCTTAAAGGCTTGGCTTCCTGTTTTTTTTTCTTCAAAAATGTAAAAGGATGTAAGTTTTCTTCTCAGAAAGAACCAGAATCATTGGTAGAGTGAGTTTGACAAATGGCACCTTTTTAGAGCACACAGCCATCCCTCCCAACAGGATCATGTAAGTACAAAGGCTGCTTTGCTGGGCCGGGTCACAGGAGAGTGTCACAGGAGAGTGCGCCTCTTATCTTGTCTGAATCTGATGTAGCTCCCCCTTTGGAGAGCTGGGTGGTCTGAGCAGGAATTGCAGACTTGAGGTCTTGGCCTCAAGGCCTACACAGCTTGCAATTTGACCCTTCCATTCAAGTCTTGCAACAACTTTTGTGCAGCCAGGTGAGAAGCTCAAACAGAGGCCTTGGAAGGGCTGGGAGCAACAAAAAAACAACAAAAAGTCTATTCCCTAATGTAATCTTGTCTGTATTATCCTGCATCAATGGTGTGGCTTCTCCTAGTGGAGTGACTGGGGCCCCATTCCAATGGGGTCTACAACTTGGCCAGCAGGACAGGAAAGATCTGTGTGCTTTTTGGACAATCGTAGTCTCTAGCTGTCTGAACATACCATATGTGGCAAACTACTGAATTGAACTCAAGGATAGAATCTTGAAAACAGAATGTTCCTTGTCCATTTTTTTTCTTATAGAAGGCAATGATTACTTTTTGTTTCATCCTTTTCTCTGATTCCTTTTTTAAAAACAGGGTTTTGATGATATTTGGAAATGTGCATTAAAAGGTGATTCAAAAGTCCTTTTGTGCATCATCCAGAGGGTGCTACGATCGCATGTCACTTTTCACTTTCAGTTCTATCCTGGGAACTTTCCTATCTAGCTTCTAGAGGCAGAGGAGTGGATGAAACACTCCAGGATGAAATCTTAGCCTTCCATTGGGACATACCTCTGCATTCCATCAAGTGTTGCCAGCTGCTCAGTACTTACAAACACACTTCACCCTCTACTTCAAATAATTGAGTCACATTTTTGTGTTTTGAGGTCTTGCTCAGTGCCTTGGGATGTCAATTCCAAGGCTTGCATTTTTTGCTAATACACAGAGAAGCTTCATTTTGTGATTTATAGACCAAATGCATTACTGTAAAGCTAGGAAGATTTCAGAAAGAACAGAAACCCTGCAGGAAGAGTCATCGTGTGTGTGTGTGTGTGTGTGTGTGTGTGTGTGTGTGTGTGTGTGTGTGTGTTAAGTCAGGACCTCAGGATAGGCCAGCATTTTACCACATGAACCATGATGTCAGTCCTTTTTACTTTACTTTTCAGATAGGCTCTCACATTCCTTAACATCCTTTGACCTTAACCTTTGATCCTCCTGCTTACATTTCCTTCATATTTGGAATTGTGGATGTGAGCCCTTGCTCCCACATCTCTGATCCAAAGGTTTAAAAGTTGTTAGACATTTCCTATTAAACTACTTTCATAGACCCAATTTGTCTTTCTTATAAAAAATGTCCTATTTCTTAGTTAACATAGCAATGACACAGTAGACATACTTTAATTTTGTTTTATAGAAAATTTCCCCTAAGCCAGGGGCTGGTGGCTCATGCTTGTAATCCTAGCTCCTCAGGAAGCTGAAATCTGAAGATTGCTGATTGAAGCCAGCCTGGGCAGAAAAGTCTCTGTGAGACTCTTATCTATAATTAGCCGCCCAAAAACCAAAAGTGAAGCTGTGGTTTAAAATCATAGAACACTAGCCTTGAGTAAAAAGACAGTGCCGAGGCCCAGATTCCAAGCCTTATGACCGACAAAAAAGAAAGAAAGAAAGAAAGAAAGTATTATGACATGATCGGATGCTTATATTTCATCTGATAAACATTAGTGATTGTTTTAACACCAAAAGATAGCATTGATATAAGAGCTTGAAGTATTATAGATACAAACAAACAAACAAACAAACAAGAAATGGCCTCTGAATACATTTATTTTATCCTAGGCTTCAGTGTTTTGTGGGCCTGAAACCTTAGCCAGGTTAGCCAGCTTCCTGGGGAGTGAAATGAAGGCATTAATGGCTTACCATACTGCATGATTGGCATGGCCATAGCTCATGACATACAAATGTTCAATAAGCAATTCTTTGAGAAAGGCCTAAGATAGGTATGAAAGCTGGAAATAAACAAATCTCTTGATGCTTAATTTATAGATGAAAAGAAAAGAGAAATAGGTATTACAAATTTTCTTTCAGATCATACTGACTGGGCAGGATAGAATTCAGCCCTCCACTTTCCTGCCCTTTAACTCTGACCAAAAGCCAATCTCTTGCTTCTTTCTTATAGACTGTGTTGCCTGAAACAGATCTGTGGATTCAGACTGAAAGTATGAAAATCATCCTGTCTGTATTTCTTCTTAACTCTACAGAATTGGAGAATTGTACTAGCTATTTCTGATAAATCTATACAGAGGTAAATTATTTTGTTGATCTTGGGATTTAGCTCACTGTAGCAAGGAACTGACTTTTAGGAAGAAAGGTTTATATGAGAACTTGAAACTGGGGTTGCACCATAGTGAGCCTGACAAGTACTACCAGAGCCTGTCAACTATCACTAAATGGAAGGACAGCCATTCCAACAGGTTGACTTCTGTTTCTCTCTGTCTCTGCCACTCTGTCTTTACCCTTACAGGGTAACCTTGAAGAAATGTTCTTTCTGGAAATACATTTGAGGCTCCCTCCCATTCTGTCTGTCTGTCGGTCTCTTCCACTATTCTCTTTCTAATAAATCTATTTTTTTGCCAGTCCTGGGACTTGAACTCAGGGCCTGAGCACTGTCCCTGGCTTCTTTTTGCTCAAGGCTAGCACTCTATTACTTGAGCCACAGTGCCAATTCCAGCCTTTTCTATATATGTGGTGCTGAGGAATCGAACCCAGGGCTTCATGTATATGAGGTGAGCACTTTACCACTAGGCCATATTCCCAGCCCCAAGTCTAATGTTTATATTGGGGTCAGTCACTTAACTGACATTTACAGAACTTCTCTGCCCTGGAGAAACTTGGGCAAGCAGAAACATAAGGTTTTCAAAAAATCCTGAAGGAGCTTACAGACCAGAAAATCCACAGTGTAATGCATATAGGTGTGCAGCATCACAGGATGACAACTAAGCAGATAAAACTGATGGGTGGGGGCACTGCACCCTGAAGAGAGGTAGAATTCAGCCTGGCAGTTTGGTGGAGGAGGAAGAGAGTTTCCTGGCAAATGGAGCAGCATACACAAAACATGCCTAGACTCGGCAGCTGCCCTGGCAGTCTGGTATGGGTAAAGAAGGAAAGAAGTTCCGTGTGACAATGTGTCAGTGTTGGCAGGACAGTCCTATAAGAGCTTGGGGAAGTGAGCAGGGAATTCCCATATCACAGTTAAAGGGGATTCTACAGAACACAAAATCTATACTTCTTTCCTATAATAAAGAGCCCCATTCTGTTTCTATACTTTAGCCCTTACTATTATCAGACAGCATTGAAGAGTTTTCTTTTACTGAAAGTCAAGTGAACCTTTCAGTCATTCTCCCTGGTTTGGTACCCTGGAACCAAAGGTCACATCTCCTCCACATATCTGAAGATAAACCTGTTTTGTATAAATTATTGTCAAAGCAAGCCTGCAATTTCTCATACATATGCAGTTAATTTGGGGAGATGTAAGATTACACATTTTTGCTTATTGGAAGATAATGTACTGGCTTAAGTCCATCATTCCAGCCTTCGATTATCAAGGCTGTGGATTTAGTTTGTGTCCTCCACAATGATAGTCCGCCCGCTTGAGTTTGTGCTCTTTGTAAACAGGACAAACTTGTCTTCTGTATCTTTAAGTATTTAAAGAAATATTTAACCAGAGAAAGTGAGAAACAGAGTTGTAAAGACAATACTCTGGATGTTTTTCTTAAGGGAATGATATCTTGAAATGTTCTCTATTTCTTTTTGTAAAGTGGACAAGCCACAGTATCTCCATAACCCATACTCATAGAAATGTCTAAAGGTTAAGGGAAGAGAGCTCAGAGGTACCAGTGCATTTCTTGTTTTGACAGTCACATAAAAGATACAGTAATTATTGATTTCATTTGTTAATCTCTAGGTTGAGTGATCTACATACAACAGTTTTGTTTTCTCTTCAAATTGCATAAATAGATACCACCAGGCAGGATGTGATAATTTAAGCCTTTTACAGGCTTCAGTAAACTGTGGTCTTCCCCAGTGGCAGGAAAGGATCTTTGTAAATGTGTTGATCAGGTCTCAAGGTCCCCTGGAGAAGCCACTTTACCAGGTCTTCATAAATGGGGAGGATTTCCATAAAGATGGAAGAAAATATAGGAAGTATGAAGTGGCCCATTTTTAATATAAATGCATAGTATTTTAAAGGGGATGTGATGTAAGGACAAGTTCCCTAGCAATTGAAGTGTCAACAACCCATTTCAAGTTACAGACTCACTTGCCTATTCTCACCCTTCATTCTTTTGACAGTTTTTTTTTTCATTTAATATTTCCTTCATTGGAAGGAAATCAGACTCTAACTCATTTTGTGTCATGGCTCAAGAATTTAGATTTCCTGTCTGATTGTGACATCTGCTACCATAGTGTCTACTTTTTAAATTTTTTTCTGAATAATTATTTATTGTCAAAGTGATTTACATAGGGGTTACAGTTTCATACATAAGGCAGTGGGTACATTTCTTGTACAATTTGTTACCTCTTCCCTCATTTCCCCCCTCCCACTCCCCTTTTCCTTCTCCTCCTAAGAGTTGTTCAGTTGGTTTACACCAAATGGTTTTGTAAGTATTGCTTTTGGAGTTGTTTGTCCTTTTATCCTTTGTCTCTCAATTTTGATATTCCCTTTCCCTTCCCTAGTTCTAATACCAGTATATACAGTATCCAGGGTACTCAGATGAGATACAATGATAGCATGGGGACAACTACAGGCAGGGCATAAAAGAGGATCATCAACAAAAAAAGCTTACTGTTTTGCATGGCACGTTGAAAGTAATTACAACAGTGATATAATACTAGTTTCCATAACATGGAGTTCATTTCACTTAATATAATCTTATGTGTACATAAGGGCATAGCTATTGGGCTCTTGTGATCCTCTGCTGTGACTAGCCTAAACCTGTACTAATTATTCCCTATGGCCTAGTGGCAAGAGTGTTTGCCTTAGTGTCTACTTTTACACAATAGATGGGAATGAAGTCACACAGCTCTTTAGAAAAGTGATGCTAGCTGGGTCCTGGTGGCTCAAGCCCATCTACTTGGGAGGATAAGATCTGAGGATCATGGTTCAGAGCCTATCCAGGCAGAAAGATTCTTGAGAATCTGTCTCCAATTAACCAGAAAAAATGCTGGACTTGGGGTATGGCTTAAATGGCTCTAGCTGTGGGTAGGAAAGCCAAGTGAGTTTACAAGTCCTTGAATTCAAGCCCTGGTCTAGTACTCACACATGTGCGCGCATGGGCGCGCGCGCACACACACACACACACACACACACACACACACACAATTTTACTTACGTATGGAAAGTAGCTGACATCTTAAGCCCTTAAACTTTTGGAATTATTTAAAAAACAGCAGTTTCCAAAGGTACTAAACTAGTGATTAAAAAGTCACTTCCAAGTAATTTATTAGTAGGAGAACGATAACAGTTGAGGGGGGCTTTTGGATTTGAAGTAGTTAGCAAAGGCTTTGACATTGTTTTACATCTTATTCTTGCCCTGATCACCATGAGGCTGTGTCCATCATACCTTTTCCTGGTGTTAGCTAGTGGATTTTCCAAACTATTAGGCCAGTGTTACAGTAAACTGAAATAAAATCAAACCCGTAGTCACATAAACCTTAAACACTAAAAAAATCAGCTCATGATATGCCCTGGCAGATCATAAACTTTGGCTACAGGATGGAAGCACAGGGAAATTTCCTTAGGCATTCGAACTAGCTTTGCACTTTTATATTATCTTTCAAAAGCCCCAGATGGAACCCATTTTATCTTTCTCATTTGGCTATAAAGCCCATGTGGTGCTGATTTGCCGGTTCTAGCTGGGAGTGAGCAGGGTGCTCTGTGTATCATTTTGTATTACAGATGTGGTGAGGCCTTACTCATTCCTGATTGCTGAATTGTTTCACTAGGAACTCTTGGCCTCCATTTAGCCCTCAATCAAGACACAGTTCCTGATCGGAGGCTTTGTAAGTTGCTTTGATGCCAGGCCCTTTGTTGTGTGTGAAAATCACAGGCTACTGGAACTATTGCCTATCCTTTTCCTGAGTCAGTAGTGTCTGCCCACATTGAGAATGACAATGATGGGTGTGTGAGCCAGTGGGACACAGGCAGAGATCACAGAGGGCTGCACAGCAGGTTCGTAGTCACAGATTGCCCAGCACTTAAAGGATCACAGCTGTGGTGTTAGCCACAGATCTGAAATTCAGAGTTTAGGACTTCAGACTTAAGACCATATCACAGTAAGAAGTATATGTGCCTCTGAGTGATACCAGTTGAGTTTTTGTTAATTGAAAAACAAACAACTCCCCAGCCCATAAAACCAAAGCTATCTTTACAACAATCAGTGAAGCTCATATTATGGAGCTCTGCTATAGAGATAATGAAATCAAGGCTTAGGAAGTTCAAGTAACTATTTATGCTGCAGGTTGAAGTTCTTTCCACAGTCACTAAAATGTTGTTAAAAAGGCAGTTTAGCTCAAGGTCTTCCCCTTAGCTCTTACCTGGACCCAGCAAAAGTTTATGACATCTATGCTCTATAAAATGGCCATGCTTTCTTTTAATGTAAGAAAAACCATTTTACTAAACCAAGAAATTGACTCATTTTTTCCTTTAGAAACTTGTCTTTATCTTTTGTTACTCTGTAGAAGAGACCATAGATTGCTTATCCCAAGCAGAGGGATTTTTTTTTTTTGCCTTTCAGTAGATGAAGTAGATAATCTCAAATCTTCTTGTACATTCAATAATAATTTTGCAAGTAATGAATTTAAGGAAACTATTACTTCCTGCTTAAACCCAACTGTGTCATTTCTATCTCAACTTGAACTATCATACTGTGGGTGGAAAAAGGCAAGGGAAAACATTTGCCTTATGAATAATAAAATATATTGCTCTCGTGTGTATTTATACACAATATATCTATTTATCTACCTTTAAAGATTTCTAGCAAGGGATAAATTTCACACACAAAAGTGAGGTTACAAAGTCCTAGTTAAATTTTATTTTTTTTATTTCTTTCATTTTCGATTTTGATTTTCTGACAAATCAAAGCATAAAGTTTTGGTTCTACTGCTTTTGCTAACTCAGAACTGTGTGTTCATCTTACACTTGTGGCTGGCTTTGTAGGAATGGCTATCTACCCAGTTCAATGGAAAGTTACGCCTGAGATGCCAGGTTTGGGACTTCCTACTTTTCTTTACCTTATGTGTTGGAGCCTCTCTGTCAATGGCCAACATGTCTTCCTCTTGTCTTCCCTAACCCTCCTCCATTCACTCCACACTACTTCTTGTGTTCACTCTCCTATGGGTCTGATATTGAAGTGACATCTCCAGGCCTGGTCCCTTTCTCTGCCTTAACCCAGAGACTTACTAAGTCTGATGCTTTTCCAGACATACCTAAGGATCTAACTCCAGTCTTTGGACACTAAAGTACAGTCACAGCAGTGATTCTCATTCCTGGTTTCTCATTGAGGACTTTTGAAAATAAATGCTTTGACTTCATCCAGACAAAGTAGATCAGAAGGTCAGGAGTGGTGCTTGGGTTACTGTGATATGAAAGTAGAGATGGAATCCACTAGGGGATAGGTGACACAACTTTTTCATCTCCATGTGGTTCTTTTTGTCAGTGATGGTAGTGCAGATACCTTCTCTGAGCCCTCATAAAACTATTTGCTTCCTTCAGGAGCCCTAGAGTAGGACTGAAGCTAGGACAGTGATGTCTTCTTTTATGCAATCAAGACTTTTCCCCAGGCTCTTAGAGTAGGCCCCCATATCAAACATCTGTTGGGGTGCTATGTACATTGTGGTCTGTGTGAACAGTGCCTGCGTACCACCACAGTATGGTTGCCACATGAATGATGCCGTGGTATCTGATGTATGAACTGAGCAAGGCCCAGCAAAGATGTCTTAACACCTTTGACAAGGTATGTTTATAAAACAAATATGCCAGCATGGCTCCAGAAATGCATCCCACCATAATTAATCTAGACAGTATTCATGGATTCACAGTTTGAACTGAATTTTGTCAGCCCATTGGGATATTGTCCTTTAGACAACCTGCAAACCAACATTCTGAATAATAGTCTACTGTGTCTAAGAGACTCCGTTAAGTGTTTGAGCCATGATTGCTTCTCTATTTCAAAACATTTCTCTGATTTGAAATTTATTCATTTTTTTTGAGAGCAGGAAGAGTCTTGCTATGAAGGCCACTCTGGCTTCAAACTTGGAATCCTTCTGCCTCAACCTCCCAAGTTCTGGGATTATAGGCATGTGCCATCATGCATGCCCCAATTTATTTGCAATTCTTTTGCAACATAATTCTTACATATTGTATTATCCTCCTGTGAATCTTTGTTCAAATGTAAGATATCTAATCACACATTTGGCTTCTTTATTTTCAGCTTATGATGTTTATGGAGAGTTTGTTTTCAAATCAGTTGCAGCATTTTTAACCTCCCTGCCTGACAACACCCTTCTACCCTGTACTGTACAGCCCACATCAAATTCTACCCAAGTGGGTAGATTAACCTTCACTTTTCTTAAAGCTACTAGGTCAGGTGAGCTCCTCATCTCTTTATGTGGTTCTCTGCTCATGTGGCACTAGTGTGTGTCCACCTGTGGGGGCCTCAGTGTGGGGGAGCTCCTTGTGGGCCATTGAGACCTGATGGTCCTTGAGTAGATAGAGATTCCCAGAATGGATGGAGCTCTGAAAGTCAGCTATACGCCAACCCAGTCCCTAACAGCTGGTAATGTGCTGTGTAAGACCTGCTGTGGTTTGTGTCAC
The DNA here is from genome assembly GCF_023159225.1 of Perognathus longimembris pacificus. NCBI lineage: Eukaryota > Metazoa > Chordata > Mammalia > Rodentia > Heteromyidae > Perognathus > Perognathus longimembris. The sequence goes on along the minus strand of NC_063161.1, from coordinate 116,053,283 downwards.
TTTGTTTTCATGGCTGAAATCCCTATACTGCTCCACAAAATGTGTCCAGGTGAGGACCCTGAGCAGCCGGTACACCTCTATATCATAGCTTGGGCCTGACCGGGCCCTGAAGCTTCCTGGAATAACTGCAGAACATGTCAGTATGAAGCCTGAACAAAATGCAGTCTAAAATAACCAAGGTCGCCAGAGAGACTTCATTTGACCAGAGGTCAGTTAAAGTTAGGATGCTTTAGCCATTGTTTGTAAGATGCTTCACTGCCTTGTTTGATAATTGTGCTGTGTCCTGGAATATCAGCAGATAAATATTTGAAGTGCTAGGTCCTCCACCAGGCAATCAAGCCCATGACAAGTTACTGCCCCCAATAAGTAACTAATGTATACGTAACAGGAGGGGACTGGCATCAAAAGTCCCTTGCAGCACCCCCCACTAACAGTCCCGAGGTCGATAACAGGTGAAGACTGACCCCAGATGTCTTTTGCAAACTTTGACTGTCTTGCTCTTAAGCGACAATGCCCCAGCTAATCAAGAATAGATAACACAGTAAAGGTTAACCAATTACATGTCTTTTTAACTGGGAATCCCCTAGACTTGTTTACTATAAAAACCCAGTGTAAACTGTGCTTGGGGCCTTTGTCCATCTTGGCTGTGTCCTTGTGGGCATAAGTCTGAGCTCAAGCTTGCTAATAAACGACTCTTTCCTTTTGCATCGGAATCGGCTTCTCGGTGGTCTTTGGGGAGGGCGTCTCGAATTTTGGACATTTTAGAGGCTCTGCCTGGTGGTCACAAGAATGTTGATTCAGCCTAACCCATGGGACTGGTGAAAGGATGGCTCAATGGACAGTTTTAAGAATGAATGTGCTCTGTTTTTTTCTTTTTGAAACATCGCAGAAAGACAGAGTGGAAAGTAAGTTTCCCTACATCTGCCTCCTTGTCCTCTAGATTCCAATTATGAAGTTCCTTGCATTAGAGTGGTACAGTTGATATATTAGAGCTACAGCCCATAGTTTCCATTGGGATTCACTCTTTGTATTATAGATTGTGAGAGTTGACCAATATTCTATTATTTGTACCCACCATTCCAGTGGTAACTTTTAGTATACTTAAAAAAATCTTTAAGTAGTTGTACAAAGGAGTTGCTATTTAATAAAGTAGTTTATGAGTAAAATATACCTTGATCAATGTCACCCCTTTCAACATTCTCACCATCCCTCCCCACTAGTGGTAACTTTTTTTTTTTTTTGCCAGTCCTGGGCCTTGGACTCAGGGCCTGAGCACCCTCCCTGGCTTCTTCCCGCTCAAGGCTAGCACTCTGCCACCTGAGCCACAGCGCCCCTTCTGGCCGTTTTCCATATATGTGGTGCTGGGGAATCGAACTGAGGGCTTCATGTGTAGGAGGCAAGCACTTTTTGCCACTAGGCCATATTCCCAGCCCATAGTGGTAACTTTTAAAATAAATTTAAAAATCCAATCCAGGAACTGATGGCTCATGCCTACAATCCTAGCTACTCAGGAGGAAGAGACCAGGAGGATCATGGTTCTAAGACAGCCTGAGAAAAAGTTTACAAGTCTCCATCTTAAAAAAAAAAAAAAAAGCTAGGTTTGGTGGTACATGCTTTTCATCTCAGCTATGGTGGGAAGTACAAATAGGAGATTAGTGGTGCAGGCCAGCCAAGGCAGAAAGTGAGACTCTATCTCCAAAAGACCCACAGCAAAAAGAATTTGAGGTATGGTTCAAGTGGTAGAGTGCCTGCTTAAGCAACTATGCAGTCTATTGGCATAGTTACTAATAACCATTTCAGTGTAATCCTGGGATGGCTACAGAACACATAGTACATTTGCACAGCAAGGGCACTGCACAGATTAAAAGATAGCAAGAAAGACTTATAAGGAAAATGCTTATCACAGAATATGTGTCAGTAGAAAAGATTGGTAAACAGCTCTTTGTACTATGGTTCTAATTAAATTTGCAAACTGGATGCAGGCTCAGGCATGCACATGTATACATTCTCACACCAAAGAATGTTTTCTTTGGGTATTGGAAAGTACTTTTTATTTTTTCTATATTTTTATCCTTTAACAAATTAGCACATATTTCTTTTAAGACAAGAATTTACTTTCTGAGAAAGCAAGTAAATAGATAAAATGAAGGACATAAACTAGATGGTTTCTTAAGCCATACTTTCTGTGATTTAGATTACAGTTATTAAAAACAATTCAGAAAGAGGAAACTGAATGCTGTAGACAGAATCAACACATTTTATTGATTTAGGAGATTGCAATTATGAAGTGGTTGGTTTGCCTGGAGGCCTGTAAATTATGCTCAGACTGTCAGCAATTGGAACATTAAGATCCTGGTAGACATGGAGTCCATGTTAATTATATGCTCTTAAAGTAACAGCTACTTCCTTTGGATATCATTGCCTCCAATGAAACAAACTCTCTCCACTGCCACTGATTGCTGTCTGCAGCCATACAGGAGGTTGTTAAGGGTTAGTAGGATGTAGAGAAAAGATCCAGGGGCTAGTGAGGCAATTGCATACAGTGTAAAGTTTTGTTGAAATGTGAGGAAGTGTATACAATAAAGCAGTTAGATGCAGAGTCCTGAAGTTGGGTAGACTGGCCTCTAGTTGTCTTCAGCTTGATCTTGTACTGACCACTGGAGTCCAATCTACCCCTTCCATTTGTGTTCACACAGCTAGCTGTTCCTGGAGACCTAGTCCTCCCACTGACAGGTCAGTGCCCTCTGCTGCAGTAGATCGACTTATATTATGTGCAATATGAATTCAATTCAATTGTCCTGTGGATCATTGTACGGTTACATGTTTATGTTGGCAAATTTTTAAATGTGCCTTATGTGAATAACTTTGAAAGTTATTCATATGAAAATCTGTGTGATTTTTCAAAACACATCATAAAAATTCCAGGGCAGTTTTAAAATTACTCTGACTGGTAGTCTAAATTCGAGTTTGGAGTAGAAGAAAAAAAGAAAATCTTCCTTGCTTTCTCTTCTTCTGGTCAACAATTTAAGGATCTATTTGGCTGAGAGGGATGTGTTTATCATACTTGAGTGTTCCTGTTTAATGTAAAATGCTTTCTGTAGTTTATCTCCTTTCTTTTTTATTATTATCTTAAATAATACAAAGTTATACAAAGGACTTGTGAATATAATGTATCATAAAATCACCCTTTTCTACATTCTCACCCATCCTTTCCCTCCCTACCCCTTCCCTCATGCTTCTTAATTTTGTAGGACATATGTTGGATTCTTGTCTGCTTTCTTCCCCTCTTCTTTTCTTCTGTCTACCCCTTTCTCCTTAACCCCACCACACCCGCTTTCAAGTGCCCATTTCCTGGTCTTTATTTTCTTTAGGGTCCTTGTAAGATGTAAAGCGAGGTCTGGGAGAATGCACATATGTACAATGTAGACTATATAAAGGTTCTATGGCTTATAACCAATAACTAGTTGGAGCATTGATGAGAACAGTATCAGGCCAGGTACAGATTCTGCAAAATGCAAAGCAAACGAGCAAAACCTGTGGTAGATGGTTAATATTTTGTTTTCTGCGCTGGTCCCAGACAGGGCATGGTGCTTAGCTGCAATTGCACTGTTGCTGCTACTTCAAGCTTCCAGAATGAAGAGCTGTAAACATCAGTCTCTTTGGGACGCATCATTACTGTTGGCCATCCAGAATTTCCATTGTGCTGAGAAGCTGGCTGGAATGCAGCTGAGATCCATTTTTTCCCCTTTGTGCAGAGATTATCCCAGATTAGTGCCAGGACTATCAGGTTTCTATCAACAGGAAGAATCTCTGCTCCTATGATTGAGCTGAATGTGCAATTATGAAATAAATATGAGCACACATTTCTCCACCACATGAAATGCTGCTAAGTTATTTTCTTCTGCTCTAAAAATTTCACAAGAAAGAAAGTTTGGATAAAGAAAGTGTTATGAGTGTTTGTAAAGAAGAATTCAAATCAAGATGGCTTTCCACTCTTGAGACAATTCTTTATTCATTTTACTGGTGTGTACAGGTGCACTTAGAGTACATGATTTCACATGAAGCAAAAGGCAGTGGTGGGAAATAGGAAGTTAGTGCAGAACTGATTTGTAGGTAAGACAAGAGGATCTGGAAATCCTGAGATAACGCTGAACCACACAAGTCTGCAGAGAAGTCTGATGTGGCTCCACGTCATCTTATAAGCTAAGTATCCTTACTCTCTTCCTGCCAAATGTCCCCAATGGTTCCTCCACCCCCCACAGCCCCTCCACAGGCCCACACAGCCCAGACTTGGTCCTATGTGCAGAGCAAGAAAATGAAATTCACAAGTTGTGTTCAGCTTTCTACATTGTCAAGGAAGTGTTGGCTGCACCAGATATCATAATTTTCTGTCAGAGACAGGACAATTACCATTCTCTTGTTTGGGGCGGGGAGATAAAAGATCTTTGATCATCTCTGAAATTGAGTTTGACTCAGTCTTAATTTCCTTTGCTTTGCTGTTTTTTCTTTTTTGTCCTTTCTCAATCTGTTGGTCTAAATTCTCTTTCATTTTCCTAGCCTGTCACTTTTTGGAATGAAAAAGAATCAGAGCAATGTCTTTCCTGGCATACACATATAGCTGTTGTTTCCAACAACAAAGAGAAAAATGCAGAAGCAAAGTGGAAGTGTAGATCAAGCACATATAAAGCATACACTTTTTATCTTCATGGCAGTTAATTGTATAGTCATTACCCAGGTCCTGCTAATGGAACAATGTATGTTGCTTGATGTCGAACTTTAAACTGTTACTCTTGTAGTCTTTCTCCCCTCCCAATGCTGCTTGGTTGTGTGTGTGTGTGTGTGTGTGTGTGTGTGTGTGTGATTCCATTTTGTTCAAGGCTAGTGCTCTACTACTTGAGCCACACCCCCACTTCCAGCTTTTTGATGGATAACTGGAGAGAAGAGTCTTATAATTTTTCCTTCCAGGGCAGGCTTTGAACTATGATCTTCAGATCTCAGCCTCCTGAGTAGCTAGGATTACAGGTGTGAATCATCAGCACACAATTGCTGCTTGTTTTAGAAATAGTAGATTCAAATTTTTGCCTGTATTAAGACCATGAGGAAGAAAAATGAAATATATCCTGATGATGGTTGAACCTGAGTTTTTGGTAATTTTTAAAAAATATAGTTTTATTGTTATTATTAATGTGTTGTACAGAGGGGTAACCATTTCATAAGTCAGGTAATAAGTGTGATTCTTTTTGGACAATATCATCCCTACCTTTGCTTTGTTGAGCCTAATTTTGCTGTGCATATGAGGCCTAATCTCTGCTATTCTGTTTTTCCTGAGGAAGCTTTAATCTTTAATTTTTTTGAATATATTTCATATGATAGCATTGCATTTGTGTGTGGCCTTACATATTTGTTTGTTTTATTTAGTTTTGGCTACACTGGAGTTTGAGATTGGGGCTTTCCGCTTGTTAGGAGGTGCTCTATCACGTTAGTCATGCCTCTAGCTCTTTTTCCTCTGGTTAGTTTTGAGATAGGGTCTCACTTCTTGCCTGGAAGCCTAGACTCTGAGCCTCCTGTTTCTCCTTCTCACTATAGTTGAGATGAAGAACATGTGTCACCATACCTAGTCTTTTATTTTGAGATGGAGTCTTAAGAACTTTTCTGCCCCATGTTATCTAGACCTTTATCCTCAGAAATATAGCCTCCTAAGTAGCTAGGATTACAGGAATGTGCTACTGCTTCTAGCCCTAGTATGGGGCTTTATAATTAAGAAAATATATCCATACTTCTTAATCCTTTAGAGTGTCTGTGTGGATTTCACTAGACCAAATTTCAGAAAGTAATGTTTCTCTCCTATTTCCCAGTTTGGAGAGAAACCTACCTCTCCTGTCCCTGAATGGGTCTTTTTTTTCTATGTGGTCTTAGATTGCAAATGTAAATGAAAATTTTACTTTACTGTGAAAAATTCAATTATCGCATTTGTGGTTTTGCACAAATAAGCCAAACTGATTCATCCCAAGGCAACATGGTCAAGAGGAGTGTGTGAACAAATTTATTTTCAGACTAACTCTATAAAAATCAGGCTGGTCTGTAAAGTACACGTCTCCTGAGCTGACACAGGTCAGGTGCTGCTTTGAGAGTAAAAGATTTCTGACAGTGGATGTGTCTTCAAGGTAGTTAATAGAGGCATTTGTAAAAGCAGCACACACACACACATTTATTTACTAACCAAAGGGAGGATTCTAATTAAACTAAGACTTTAAAATTGAAGGTTATGTTTGCAATGAAGATAATTAACATAATGATAAAGAAAAAAAAACAACCCAGAGGCATTGTGGAGTCTGGCTGGTTCATTCTCTAAGCTAATTCCTGCTCTAAGTGATAGCATTGCCATTCTACTGGTCCATTATAGTAGAGAAGATGCGGTTTGTGTGACATTTCCTGTCTCTGGTGCTCCAACTTTCTGATTCCTTGCTGTGGTGCTTCCCATGTTGTTCCTGAGCCAGCCAGTGCAGTGGCTCAAGCGTTACCAATAGCTCTGAGGTTTTCTGCCATCAGCTGTAGTTCTTCAATTTTGATACCAGGTTATAAGAACGGTACTTTTTAAAAAGTGTTCTCTTTGTTTTCACAGTAAGGTTTTTGCTGCTACCAGAGGGGAAACAATCTGGCCATTGCGCTCCTGTCTGGAAGAGTTATTCCTGTTTCTGCTGCCTTCCTGGGTCCATCAAAGCCTTCTCCTCTACCAGCCATCATATTTCTGGAAGCCACTGGAAGATGGTGATGGGGGTGAGTCAGGTCTGGTGGGAGGGAAGAGTGTCAGAGACATTTCTGGGTATATACTCTGACAAATACTTATGTCAGTTTTCTGACCCTTGTCATCAGTAAAATACAAGGCTTGTTAGGCAAGACAATCTACTATCGAGTGACCTCCTCAGCATGGTGTAAGGCTTTGGGACCCTCATGGCAAACTGCCTTGCTTTACTTTAAACATACTCTGAATTTCAGCCTATATTTCATTACATTTTGCTTTGGATGTAGTCATTTCAGTTTCAAAGAAGAGAAATAAATATGCAATTGCGAAAGGCTAAAGTTGAAATGAAAACTATTTGTGCAAATTAGGTATGTTATAAAGTAATAGCCTTGTAGGTAATATAAATCTTGTCTGTGTCTGAATATATAGGAACACATACTGTGTGGTTCACTGCATCTATTGAAGCTCTATCATTTGATCATGGTCTCTTTTGCACACCAACAAGAATTTACATGTCTATTGAGGGAACAGCTGCTCTCTCCAGTTCCCACTCTGGTGTTTCTTAAGTAATTTCATTGCCCAGCAAAGTTGGTCAGGGTGACAAGTTGCTAAGCTTATTTCTTTATTGGGTTGTATTGGTTCAGAGTTAATCACGTTTGCAAGCAATGTGCAAATAATCCTCCCTCTGACATGAATTAGTTTGCAGTACTCATTTAACGAAGGAGAAAGGGGAAGCCAAGAGCTCCCTGTAACTTGGAGCTCAGGGTGCACAGTGCCCCCACTGCCCCAGGCTTCCATTCTCCTGCTGGACCACACAGTTGACATCCGACTGGGGTCTGGGGATCACCAGGAAGCAGAAGAATGAAATGACCTGGGCCTGGAGGTCAAGTTAGTTTATTTGATTTTAATTTAGCTGAAATGATAGGCTAGTTGAAAGATCCCTTTGTCAGTAGTGACCTTTTGACAAGCAGCACAAACCTCTCTCTCTCTCTCTCTCTCTCTCTCTCTCTCTCTCTCTCTCTCTCTCTCTCTCTCTCACCCTTTCTCCCCACTTGCAGGATTAGAAACGTGCTTGGGAGGCTCATTAATCTTGCCTGCGTTGTCAGGAGTGATCAGCGAGTTTTTATTAAATCTCCCAGGACTGACTGAAAAGCTTCCTTGTCTGGGTCTGAATGAAAGGGGCATGTTAAGATCTCTGGGCTCGCCCTGGGGACCCCTCGCTTTGCCTCGTGGACAGCGATCTGACCCTCCTCGAGGAAGCTCAGGGGCGCTCCTTTGTTGAAGGACTTGGCCCTGTCAGCATGAACGCTCCAAGCTGGGCCGGGCCCAAGGCCCTGCTGCTTCTGCTGCTCCTGGACTGGGCCAGCCCCACATTTATCACAGTGAACCGAGGGATGAGGGTGATGAAGGGCAGCTCCGCCTTCCTGTCTGCGGATGACCTGAAGTTTGCCATCACCAGGGAGAAAGATGCCTGCAAAGTGGAGGTAGTGAGGAATGAGCCAATAACGCAGCGGGTTGGAAAGCTCACCCCGCAGGTAGGTCACATTGGGGAATTTCCGTGCAGTAGCATGAATGGATGTGCTTAGGAGGGGCGAGATGGGGAGGAGGGAGAGGGCATCAGGCTCCTCTCAAGCAGTTGCTCAGGTGAGTTCTGTAAGATGGTCACGTGGGTGACGTTGACTGTAGGGCTGACATTCACCCCACATGGTCTCCTACTGCTTTTCTCTTCAAGGTGGAAATGGTTTGTATGTTCTGAACTGATTTCAGAGAACAGGTCTGTGACAGACAGGGTCTACTTTGACATCGTCAGGTTTAGACTAAAGTGGATGGATGCACACATTGTTCTTTCTTTCTTTATTTTTAAAGCACGTTTTACTAGAAAATGATACCATTATGACAGAACATGCAAAAATCTTTTCAAAGGTGGATAACAAAATCATTATTTTTCTTCCAAAACTCAACAAATCATGACACATGTGCGAAAGAGATTTCAAATAACTCTAATGAATTTTAGTCATAAGGATGGCAAACTCTGACTTGACTACCATGTCTGATCAGTCATGAAATGTACACCTAAATCCAGATTTGCAAGTTTGGGGTGAAATAATACAGGATTTGTGAAGCTCTAATAAACTCCTCAGAGCCTGTCAACAATCCACGTAAAGAATTTTTTCTAACAAGCTCTGCCATAACTTTCCAAGGACTAGATTCTCTTGCATAGGCTTCAGAAAAAAGTGCAACTATCCAGTCTCCTTATAAGGAAACAGGTAGTGGAAGAAACAATAGTTGAAATGATGAGAATTCCACATAAGGAAGGCCACATGGAAAGAAGTCCTGAGTCCGTAAGGAGCTCCATTTCCCAAACTACTCGACTAAACAATGTCAAATACTTCTTCCAAGGCATAAGTTCAATAATATTTGCTGACAATAGTCACCAAAAAATCAGTATTTTCCAATATTGCTTTGTAAATCTCCATTTATTCACTATCCTTACAGAAAATGTTCATTTATATATCTTATTTTTTCTTACGTTTTCTCATATATCATTTATATTCATATATTTTGTCTTTCTCATTTTGGCAATACTGGGTTTTAAAACCAGCTCAGATTGCTCATTCATGCCTGGAATTCCACCACTTGAGACCTGCGTCTTGCACTGCTTTTTTCTGGTTGGTTTACAGATGGGGTCTAGTAGACATTTTCTTTTTGCCTGGGCTAGCTCTGAACTGAGATCCTCGGTATCTTGTTCTCTTGAGCAATGGGATTGCAGGTTTGAGTCACGTGGCTCATGTATGACTTTTGATTGTGCTCACTGGGAACAAAAGGATCTGTAACCCTAAGTTCTGAAACAAAGAGTTTATGCCCTCTAAGACTTCTGCTGTGGGAAAAGTAGTCACCAGTTCTTTCTATGCATTCAAGTCTTTTGGAAATTTGGTGTTTTGATTCTTAATTCTTTCTTTGTGTGTATACCTCACATTGTTCTTAATTCCCATCTGTTTAGCTTTTACTAAAGAGAACTTTTATGTATCTTGCCAGCAGCTTGACCTTGTAGATTAGCTAAGGATACAGTACAAAGCAATGTAAGAACTGCTCAGGTCTCTCATTTTAGGGAGTGAAGGAAGAGGGAGGGAGAGAGAGAGTGTGTGCAAGTATGCAAAGGAGGAAGAGAAAGATAGAATGAGAAAACACAAGCCAGCAGGACAGGACAATTTCCCAAGGATTTCCATGGACAACTACTTGTAGGACGTGCTACCATTAATCTTTAAGGGATGGGTCCTGCCCTAAATTATCTTACTCATTGCCAGTCAGGGGTGGCTTTGCATAAGATATCACAATTGCAAGACTTGTACTTATGACCTCAGAATAGCAAAGGTTAAACATGAAGGCTTTTTTGTTTATTAATATCACTTGAATTCCTCATAAGGAAAGAGAAATAGATGAAATATATGAAGAATTACAAATAATCAGTTTCTTCAAAAATGTCTGCTATAATATTTCCTCTTTAAACCTTGAGGACCTCTTTATTTAAGGATATTCTGTTGTCCTCCCTTCCTCCCTCTTTTCCTCCCTTTCTCCTTCCTTCCCTCCCTCTCTCCCTTTCTTTTTTCTTTTTTTCTCTCCCTCTCTTTCTTTCTTTTTTCTGTTGGTCATGGGGCTTGAACTCAGGGCCTGGGCACTGTCCCTGAGCTCTTTTGCTCAAGGCTAGCACTATACCACTGTGAGCCACAGCATGACGTCTGGTTTTCTGGTTAATTGGAGATAAGAGTCTCATGGACTTTACTGCCTGAACTGGCTTTGAGCTTTGATCCTAAGCTCTCAACCTCCTGAGTAGCTAGGATTTGTGAGCCATCAGTGCCCAGCTAAGAGTTACTATTTAAATGTATATTTTCATATACTTTTCTAAGGTATTTCTCTTCATATAGTTTAAGGTTATAATTGACCTTTTATGCAATATAAAATTGCTTCTGATTGTGTTACTTGTTCTTGCTGTAGCTTAACTTTGCAAACAATCTTAAGAGTGTTCAACATTGGATAGTATTGCTGCATCTAGAGAATGGACCATTTCCAGTCCTAACTAGAAACCTCATTTCCTCTCCATTTGGCTATAGAAACTTATTGCATGAGGTTACTCCAAGTAATACTGAGCATGGTTAAGTTGTAATAAAGAATCTTAGATAGATGCTAGTTCAAATCATTATCCTTAGACATTCCACGTACTACACTTAAAATTATAGACAAATTCAGAAACACACCAAAATGCTATAGAAGAGAATTTCACCTTGAGGATATTCATGATATCCTGGGAATCAAATAACTCATTCCATTTTCCTGTGAGATTTTCTGTTCAAGAGTTTAAGACTTTTGAAGAGTTAAAAAGCTACATATGGGCATTAAAAATGTTAGGCTACAATAATAGCTATAGGTATTTCAATATTGTATTCCCAAGTGTTAGTAGTTGTAACTTCTTCTCACTTTCTTCCAACATTTTTTGCACTCTGAAAGTATGTGTCAGGGAAAAAGAGAGACCCAGCATGTTAATTAGACTTTATTGTCACTGTAATCAAGATATACCTAAGAGAACAATTTAAGAGGAGGAAGGATTTATCTTAGCTCTCAGTTTCAGAGGTTTCAATACATAGGTGGGAACAGCAGCTTGCTTCATGACAGCCAGGAAGCATAGCCTAGAACAGGAAGTGGCCAGAGCAATAATCAGCCACCAGGAGAATTCTGTTTCCGGTGACCTACATCCTTCAACCAGGTCTACCTAACGTAGCTCTACCACCTCCTAATAGTCTATTCAAAACAATTTTTTTTCTGGTTCTGGAACTCAGAGCATGAACACATGCATGAGTCACAGCTCCACTTCTGGCTTTTGGGGGGCTGTGATTAGAGATAAGAGTGTCATGGACTTTCATGCCTGGGTAGGCTTCAAACCTCGATCATTAGATCTCAGCCTGCTGAGTAGCTAGGATTACAGGTATGAGCCACTCATGCCCAGCCATACTCTGTCCAAATTTTGAATCCATCAATAGATTAAATCATTGAATAATTCAGAGCCATCTTGATTTAATTGTCTCTGAAAGACACAGACACCCAGAGGTGTTCTATGCTAATGTCCTAAGCATTTCTCAGTCTAATCAAGTTGACAGTTGAGATTAACTCTCACACCAAGATAGGTCATCTTGGAGCTCAATACACTAAACAGGATGGAGTACTGATATAAATAAGTACAGCAGGAAGCAATGGATACTCAACTCCAGAGATGAGAATTAAAAACAAAATGCAAACGTTTAGAGTTTTGAGGTGCAGCAACATAGGACTCTGATTCTAAAAGATTGAGGTCCTTGAGAAAGCAGAGACCTATGGGCATACTTATACATACTGATACCTTATAAAGACTGAAAAAAAAAAAAAAGAATTTGATGGGGGTATGGAGGCAGCAGAAAAGTCTTCAGATCAGATCTCCGGAAGGATGTACTCATGATGTCATGTGCAATGAGTGAAGACGGTGGCCACAGTAGTTGGGAAAGGAAGGTTTAATGCAAAGAAAATCTATGGAAAGAGACGTCTATAGTAGAAATTCTAGAGAGGAAAGAGAATGGTGCATTGAGTTAGGAGAGGGAAGATGCAGGGCGCATGCAGATAGAGAATGTTGAGACTGGCCAGGTGACTTGGGTTTTGTGTGGTTGCTGAGGTTTAAATGAAGGCACTGGCACTCTGGGCTTACTTGCACTGACAGTTATAAAATAATGACCACTTCATTCCCTGTGGGAGCTGAATAATTGCAAACTCTTAGGTTAAAATTAAAGAGTCAACTATAATCAGATATAACTAGGGGCTGAAAATGTTCATTGGCCTGACTAATCATTTCACTATGTATACTTCATGTATATACATAATCATAAACATATATATGTATGCTATGTGTATACATAATCCTAACTGGTCTGACCAATCATTTCACGATATATATACTGAAGCTGTACAGTGATTAGTTAGACCAATAAACATGTAAATAAAACCATCTTGTATTCCTTGAATCAATACAATGAAGATAAAATATTCTTTCAAAAAGACTGATAGATTGGACTGATAATTTGGTTCTTTCTTCTCTCTCTTTCCATATATATGCATATATATATATACGTATATAAATGTAAATATTCAACATTTGTATAGGAGTTAGTCTGATTATTTGGAGTGGGAGGAGCAAGGAGAAAGGTGAAGTAAAATTCTCATGGGCAGTTCCCAGAGGGCAAGTTGTCTGTTGTCCAGCTTTAGTTAGCTCAGACTCAGGAGGAAGGGTCCTGCTATTCACTGGTTCCTTTCGTCTCTTAGAAAGCAGTTGGAGAGGATTTGTTGTTACCTGGCCAATCTCTGCCTTAGAGAGCCTCTGATTCCTTAATCCACATGGCCCTCAGTGAAATGAACAAAATTGCCTCTGTGATTTTTGTGGTGCTGGAAATCAAACCCAGGGCCTCACTTCTAATAGGCAAGCACATTACCACTATGCTATGGGCCCAGTGCCTATGAGTTGGGATGGGTTTTTAGTCATGCTTTAATGGTTCTGATTATTCTACCTGCTTTGAAAAATGGGAGAGCAAAAGAGATTCAAATGACCAGAACTAGATTAAAAAAATATTGGTCACAAGGGTTGTAATTGACCTCCAAGTTACCTACATTTCTGATTTTAAGGTAAAAGTCTAGTTATCATGAAGCTAATATGGAACAGAAAAAAAACAAAACACAATAATGGTGCTGATAGGAAGTTCCTTAGCTAGTAGATAAGGAACACCCCAAATACACGGGTACCTTTCTCTTTTTCTCTCTCTTTAATGTGTTCCAGTTCTTGATCTTGAACTCAGGGCCTGGGCTATTTCCCAGATTTTCTTTTGCTCAAGGCTAGTGATCTACTACTACTTGTGCCACAGTTCTACTTCTGGCTTTTTTTTTTTTCAGTTTAGTGAAGATAAGAGTCTCACAGGCTTTCCTGAGACTGCTGATTTTGAACCATGATCCTCTGATCTGAGCCTCCTAAGTAGCTAGCTAGGATTACTCCTGTGAGCCACAGGCACCCATCTTATTGTGTTCACTCAAATCCTACTTGCTCAGTGTATTTCTCAATTGGATTTACATACTCTAAAGTGGTTATATAATTTTTTTTCTAAAATTTATTCTGTGTGAAATCTACTAAAATGTGGAGTTCACCTATAGTTAACTAAATATTAAAACTTTGTGTCATAGAAAGGCTTATAAAGTAGAAAATATTTGTTTTTGAACTTCCAGGTGATTGTTTTTTGTTTGTTTGTTTTGGTATTGTGTTAGGGGGTGAACTCAGGGCCTTGTCACTGTACTTTAGCTTTTCTTCTCAAGGTTGCTGTTTTACTCACTTGAGCCACAGCTCTACTTCGAGCTTTTTTTGTAGCTAATTGGAGATAAGAGTTTGAGTTGGCTTCTTTAGATCTCAACCTTCTCAGTAGCTAGGATTATAGGCATAAGACATCAGTGCCTAACTTATCATTATTATTAATTCTCGTAATTTCAGTGAAAACAAGATTTCCAAGTATGGTCTGAGAGTAGGAAAAACTTGTGCTTGGTTTTTAATGTCTGGTTCAGCTCTCCCCAAAGATGAACCATGGCCAAATAATATATGTGTGTGCACAAACACACACACACACACACACACACACACACACACACAGCACATGCACGCCAGTACATATAACTGACTAAACGTGATTCTTTAATGGAGCTTCAGAATAAGCTGCAAACTAGGTTTATGTGAACCCACTCCCAGGGAGGGCACTGTATTAACAGCACCCTGCTGTGTAATGAGCAGTTTCATGTGATTTGCACGGAAAATGTTTTGTTTAACATCTGTTCAATTAGTGTTTTCATTTCATTACTGAAGTTTGCCATAGAACCAACAGGTTCATTTTCCTATTGGATATTCAGAAAGGGACTGCAATGGATGCACCCCAGTACCTTCTGTTTAGATAACCCCTGGATATCATCAATTAGACAAGGTCGATGGGTTTTTCTTGTGTTTTAGGTAGAGCCTTTCATCATACCTGGTCCATAGCTAGTTTCCTGGGTGGAAAAATACCTTAGTTTAGTGCTGAGCTTGCTTTCTTTGAATAGGAAATATAGAAGTAAGAAAATATCTTTCGTTTGAACCAGTTTACTGTCATTAAAGTGAGTAATGAGTTAGGAATGTGTGACAATTTAATTATAAATTGTAATTGAAAAGCAGTTGAAGTGGAAAAAACCAAAGCTAGACAGTAATTAGAAAAGGATTTAACTCTCCTTTGTTTTAGTTAGTAAATTTATGGACAATTGTGGTTGTCGCCTTTTATAAAAGGAAAACATATTAGGAAACATAAAACAGATGTTTCTTTTAACAAAGCAGATTGTCTCTTTATTACCATGACTATTTGTCTGTGATACAGGGAAGGGCTTCTTTTTATCTTCTTCCTAGCTTCCAACCAAAGTTAGGAAGCTGTGATATCTATGGAACAGAAATTTATTCTTATTAGAGATCATTCCTTTTAAGTGTGGGTCTTGTTTGAAAATGACTGAAGCTGAGAAAGGTACAGAGATAACACCATGAGCTTCAGAGAGTGGGCATTTCTTAGAATGCTAAGTCAGATTGGCAGTGGGACATGATATAGGTGGAAGGAAAACTTCCCTTTAAAAACTAGGATTCACCAAATAAAACAGCCATTTCCTTCGCAGTTTTGAGTGAGGTGGTATAGTTAATTATAACTTAATTTACATACAGGAAGTTGTCTTTAGATTCTATGTGTCATGGGCCATCCGTGCCACTCATAACTATTAAAGCCATTGAAGAGAAACAAGTGGATCATATTTGACTCTGGCCAACCACAAAATGTCCATGGCTGGTGGCTTTATTTTTGAATGTGTCAATGTTCTCTGAAAAAGAAAGAAAGGACACACAAATATCCAGAGCAAGTATAATATGTTTCTTGGTAAGCCAATGCATGTGTTTCTTGAAAATGCATAGAACGATCTTTAACTCAAATGCTAAACTCCTAGAGGAGTTAAATAAAAATTTGATAAATGGGAGCATATTTTAAAAGTACTATGGTCTATTAAAAGGATAAGTATTTGGAAAAATAAGTATCTCTTAGTTTCTTTGCTTGACCTGTTTGGATTTCCATAGTTCAGATACAAATAAGACAAGACACAGCTGTACAAGCAGGATGGCCAAGAGAGCATGGGCACAGGGAAGAGATGTATGTTGGTGGTTAATCTCCCCTACCCCCTTGTCACACTCCACTCACAAACCACAGGTTTTCTGAGCAGTAATGTAGCTGGGAAAATGAAACTGCACCAGTTTTCTTACAGATTTTTTTTTAATTTCTTCACACAAACTAGGTGTTTGACTGCCATTTCCTTCCCAATGAAGTAAGGTATGTTCACAATGGGTGTCCAATCCTTGATGAAGACACTGTGAAGCTTAGGCTTTACAGGTAAGTGACATAGGAGCTTTGCTCATATTTCCCAGTCCATCATTCATTCTGTGTACTTCTTAGGGCTTTTCTAGAATAATAGGAGTGTGTAGAGGGGACTTAATGGATTCGATACAAGAAAGTCATTGATAGAAATGGAAGGTTTGAGTGGTTGAGGTAAGAATGGTAGCTAAATTCCAACTATCTTCATGATTTCTACAAATTATTAGCTTTATACTCTTTCTCTCTGGTGTTCTTGCATAGGTATCTTTGGAATTCCAACTGTAAAATACAAACTATATATTCTTAATGAGAATCAAGTGGAATATATACTTCAAAATTGGACAGTTTTTTTATTCTTAGCTATTTAGATATAAGCAGTACAATATCTTCCACTTTTAAACTTTAAATAGTACGAATGTTGTTATGGTCAATATTAAAGTTAAATAGAGTGGTCATACCACACAGCAAGTCCTCTCCTAGGTTTATCTATTGAAACACACATACACCTAGGAGTACGTGTATTATGATATTATTATATGTTAGCATTATAATATATCATTATATTTTATTTATGTATTGTGATAATATATAGTATTATAATATGTAATTTATATGAGAAATAAAAGCTTATGTACATAAAAATGTATGCATAACAGCATTCTTCATAATAGCCAAGAGTTGAATTAATCCTACTGGTGAATGGTATAGCCATACAATGGGATATTTAGGTGGAGATGCCTAGAAAACACTTCAGCTAGAATACTCAGAGGACCAGGGGCATGCTTATTCCCCTCTCACCTCCCCCAGCCCCATCCCATTGGCAAACTACTGGTCTCTATCTCTCAGTTTCCACACCTGGAAGATGGGATGGATGATTCTTGTTATAGAATTTTAGAAACAGTGAAAAAGATACTGCTGAAAAGACATTTAGCACATTAAAAAAGTACATTAACTCATAACCCACAGCTGCATTATTAATATATACTCATCATTTATTAATTTATCATGGCAAAGGAAACAACAGCCCATCTCTAGATTCTGCCATCACCCTGATAACAGTCACTAGAGGGTGGAAGAGAAGGAAGTAACAATTACTGGCATCATTTACATGGCAAGTACTAAGCTGAGTGTCCAATCTATACCTAAGCCAACACTTACCTTGTGATATTTCTGAAGAATGAAATGACCTCACTCCTTAACTCCTGAATTAGAACTTGACCTACAAATAATACAGGCTTCATGCTCTGACACTTCATATGTCTGGAAGTGTGAGCAAATTCTCAGAAGTCCTTAACTAGCAGAGTGGATAATGAGCTTAAGAGCAGGTATGGAGAAAGAGATAGTTGGAGGAAAGAGTGACAGAAAAAGACAGACTTCAAGGCAAAGAAAAGAAGGGGTAAGAACAGAGTATGAAATAGAATCCAAATTCCACCTGGTGTATAGATTTGCTGACGGCCAATCTTTAAGTTTCAAGCCAAGTGCAAAGATATGAGAAGAACTTTAGCATTTGTGGGTACTTCCTTTCTCTGTTCTCAATACAGATTTACTGAAACAGACACCTTCACTGAAACCTTTGAGCTGCGGGTCCATCTCCTGGAACCAGACTGTAACATCATCCACATGAGTGACAGTGAGCTGGAGGTGTCTGAATTCTATGGCCTGTCCAAAGCCATTGATAAGAACCTGCTCAGATTTGATTATGACAGGACAGCCAGCATGGAGTGTACCATCAGGCTGGACCCCGTGAGAACTCTGCTGCCAGCCCATGGCCAGATGGTTGTGGTGGAACCTCTTCCAGAAGGACCTCGTGGAGATCAGCCACACGGTTTTTTCCCCAAGTCCCGTATGATATCTTTTAATACTTGTCTACTTGTTACTAAAACGGACCAAAGTATTCATAAAGGGTCACCCTCCCCTATGGCAGAGAATTCTACTTATCTAACATGATTTTTAGCTGGTTGACAAGTGTAGGTTCGTGGTTAAGAGTATAAGCTTTGCGATCAGAAAGATCTGGATTTGAAAACTGTTTCTGACATTTGGTTCCTGTATATTATTTTATCTCTTAGCTTGTCTAAGCCTCTGTGAGATATATAAGATAGCTGCTCCATGGGATTGTGTAAGGGTGGGAGTGAGTGTGATCACACACACATAGCAAGTACTTAATTCAGTGTTGAACCATAGGAAGTACCCATTCATCATCAGCTATTAGTAGTAGTAACAATGGCTGCAGCTACTCAGTGAGTGAGAAGTAAATATCCTATTCTTGGGGCCGTGAGAGAGTCTCCAAAAGAGGAGGATTGTTTTTTTTTTTTTCACCTTTATAATTGTTGCATTTACGTGGCTATCATTAATGCATTACTGTGCACTCTAGAACTGGGAATAGAACTGAAGTGTCTGGGTGGAAGCTGTGCCTTGGGATTGAAGAAAATAGGAAGTCTCAAAGTGAGCTGTGAGGAGTTCCTGCTGATGGGGCTTCGTTATCAACATATGCAGCCCCCCTCACCCAACATCGATTACATCCCCATCCAACTGGACCTCGTGGATAGCAGGAGTAAAAGCGTGTACAAGGTAGAGTTTGAGGCCATGTTGGTGTCCCCAGCTCATTCATAGGTGACTGAATTCCATGGTGCATTCAGGCTGGCTCTCTTGCCAGAGAGAGGTCCTATGCTATTGAGGGTGGCACTGCCAGGGTGTCAGTTGTTTTTATATATGATAGTGGCATATCATGTCCCTCTAGTTCTACGTTGCTAACACTGCTTGGGAAGGCCAAGTTGGTTACATGTTAACCATCTTCCTTCTTTGTCTCTAGTACTTTTCTGTTTCTGTGTTGGGATTGAACCCAGGGACCTATGAATGTGAAGCACATGTTTTACCACTGAGTTATTCTCCAGACTGTCCAACACATTTTAGCTTGTCAGTTGATCCTTTGTAACCTCTTCTCTTTTTTTAATTTTTTTATTTTTTGCCAGTCCTGGGGCTTGGACTCAGGCCTGAGCACTGTCCCTGGCTTCTTTTTGCTCAAGGCTAGCACTCTGCCACTTGAGCCACAGCTCCGCTTCTGGCAATTTTTATATATATATATGGTGCTGGGGAATCGAACCCAGGGCTTCATGTATGCGAGGCAAGCACTCTTGCCACTAGGCCATATTCCCAGCCCTAACCTCTTCTCTTTGATCCTTCCTCTCCTCCTTCTTGATAGCACAGGGTCCACTCTGTAAACTCGGAAACTAGGAGGGAGGAGAACCTCAGTTCCACTTTCTTGGTTGTATCAAATGATATCATGTTCTCTGTTTCAGACTTCAAGATGGAGGGCTCGGTCATGCCAATGGGCCCACAAAGGCTTTCTCTATCTTGTAATCTTTAACCATTTTCTCTTGACTTTTGTTCTCTTGATCTTCTCACACTGAAATGATGAATGGAAGGTAAATTGACTTATACAATATTTAACATGCCATTCTACTGATTAGTTTATTTGGAGAACTAAGGCAACAGTGCATCAATTGAAGCAGCTCAGACTTTGTGCTGATGTGAGATGAGGCAGGACAACATTTGTAAAGACTTCTGTCTACATGATTAGCCTTAAGATCTAGAAGTAAAACTGAGATTAGTCTAGTTTAACTGAACAGATAAATCAGTTTAGGAGCCTTTCAACGGAGAGATTTCTGTGTTTCATATTTCTGTGGGCATGAACACTAGGCCAGAATTGCCTGGCTTCAAGTGTTTGCTGAATTGACTAAGTAACTTAGAACTTTATGTCCATTTTTTAATAGTAAAATAACTTCATGAGTTACCTTCATAAAGTTATCTTCATAAACACTACCTTCTTAGAATAGTTGAAAAGATTGAAGGAGACAAGGACACAATATTTGTGAAATGCTTAGTATAAAGCCTGCATGTATTAAGTATATGCATATTTTGCTTGCTTTAAAATCCACCAAGTAACACACAGGATTGCTAAGCTTGGAAATAATTTGTATAGTTCAAGTTTCTTGTTTTATTTTGGGGCTTCAGAGAAATAATGGACCTTTCTTCATGTACATGGCTATTTTATGATTGGACCAGGACCAAAATTCTAGGCTTACTATCTAGTAGTAGACAACATTTGCTTGTTTTGACACAGAATGTTCTCTTTTGATGATTTCTTATCTCCATTAAAGCAAGAAGTTGTTCGGACCTATTGTTCTTGTATTTTTCCTTCAATATATGAAACTAGGTTTTGTTTATGCTTATAGGTCTGTTTCATTGGGAAGTCATCCCTTTAAATGACCATCTGTGTTTTATTGAGTCAATGTTGTATGTCATAAGGCAAATGCATTTGCGAATATGAGAGAGCATTTATTTTGTAGTCCTAGCCTTTAACTCAGGATCTGGGCACTGTCCCTGAGCTTTTTTGCTCAAGGCTTTTTGGTGTTTAATTGGAGATAAGGCTCATGAATTTCCGCCTGGGCTGGTTTTGAATTAAGATCTTCAGATCTCAGCCTCCAGAGTAGCTAGGATTACAGGCATGAGCTATGAGCCCCTGGCTATGTGGGAAAATATTAAGTATATGCAGAAAATGTTAATGGAGAGAAAAATAAGAAGGAAATCAACCTAATGGTATCATTACCATTTTTATACACAGACAGACACACATACACATATACATACACAGTGGGCAACAGGCATACCAGAGATGGCTGTTTTATGGAATGAATTTATACTATATGTGAAATTTTATATCTTGTTTCTTTATTGTTCCTATAGTTCCTATAGTTTGTCATCATCTAGAGATCAAATGACAGTTCACCTGTTATTTCTACATCCTTAAAGGTTTCTCTTTACATTAGCCTTTTAAGACACCTGAAATAAATTTTATTATGCAATGAAATCTCTAAATTTGCAACAGTACTTCTTGCAATGGAAACAGTTAACTTGTTTCCATTAATTATAGATGATTCTTCTATTGTTTAGAAAGATGCAATGAGTTCTATTTCAAGGCTAGCTCTTTTGTTCCTTAGATTTACTTAGTTACTCATTATTCTAAATATGATGGCTCTGTGGTATCAAGTTCTTCCCCATCACTTATTTTTATATTTTTTCCTATCCTTTATCACTTATTGTTAGTCTCAGGTAATTAAAAACCACAGTCTCATTGTCATCATTATAATAAATAGAAATGATTTATGTTAGTTTCTTTTAAATAAAAAAGGCCCTATGGATTTTTAAATCAGTATTGGGTTAAAACTATAAATACATTGAGAAAGAGTTAGAATATTAGAACATTTATCTATTGAGTCTACTCACCAAGAATGAGGTCTCTCTCACTTTACATGAGAAATAATTACTTAGTGCTTTTGTAAAGTTTATAGTTTCCTTCATGAAAGTTGAGCACATTTATTAAATCTAGTCCTGGGCAGGGTTGATTATTTTGTGTGTGCGTGTATATGTGTGCTGGTCCTAACACATGAATTCAGTACCTGGGTGCTGTCCCTGAGCTTTGCTGGTCAAGGCTAGTACTCTACCATTTGAGCCTCAGCCCCACTTCTGGTATTTGGTTTTTAATTGGAGGTAAGTGTCTCATAAACATTCCTACCCAAGCTGGCTTTGAACTGTAATTCTCAGATCTCAGCCTCCTGAGTAACTAGGATTACAGGTGTGAGCCCCTGATGCTTGGCTTGGGCGGTTTGTTTATGTGACATTATTGTGAACAGAATTTTTTCCCCCTGTGCTATCTTCTCCTTGGTTATTGATGATAAATAGGAAAGCTTTTTTGGGGGGTATAATTTACTTTTATCTGGCTTCTTTCCTGAATTCAATTATTTTAAGAAATTTAAAAGTTCTTTGGGCTTTCAAAGACCATAATTACATCTTTACTAATGATTATAATTTTGTCCCTTCTTTTTCTGTAATTATTCCTCTTACTTCTGCTCTATTCCTCACTGGTTTGTCCAGAACAATATTAAATATAATGTTGCTCATATGCATTTTTTTCTAATACATCTTGTCCATCTCAATTGTACACATTGTCTTTTCTAAAGTTTCTTGCCTTGAGTTTATCTTTGTTTGAAATGAATGTAGTCACTGCATATTTCTGGTAGATGATAAATTTGGATTATCTTCTTCCTTTTAATCTTTCTAGATAATTTTTAGTCTTTTTTGTGGACATACATATGTAACTAGACATTTTCACGAAATTTCAAAATACTTTTCTCAAATATGGAAGTGTGGCCATGTTTGTAGTAATGGATATATGTGGATTTGTCTGTCTTCTTGTTTATACTTTCTTACTAGTTAAAAAAATTACCTTCCTAACATTGCAAGGTCCTGGGCTTTGTTAACTAGAACTACAAAAAAAAAGTCTTGCGAAATAGATTATGTTTTTGTTGTCTTTGTCTTTACTTTTTGGAAAGTTCTTTATCTCACTTTATGTAATAAATAATAAAACAATTAAACTTAAAAAGTTAAAAACAAAATAAAAAATTTCGAAAACTATGTTTATTGTATTCAAAGTGAAAAAAGAAATATGTCAGATGTTTGTGGCACACACCTGCAATCCTAGGTACTCAGAAAGCTGAAGTGTGAGGACTGTGGTTCAAAGCCAGCCCAGGCAGGAAAGTCTGTGAGACTCTTATCTCCACTAAACTACCAAAAAAAGCTGGAAGTGGAGGTATAGTTCAAGTAGAAGAGTGCTAGCACTGAGCAAAATATCAGCCTAAGCCCTGAGTTCAAGCCCTAAGACCAGCAAAAAATTAAAGTTAAAAATAAAAGGATCTCTTGGTTCCTTCCTGTATATGATGTGTGTGTATGTATGCACATACAAATAGTTATATATGTGCATATATACACATATGAATTTGTGTACATATGTATTTATATGAATTGATCCAACTGATCTGTAAACTGCTCACCACCAAGGTTTTGTTCATTGCTATTTGCAGTTTCAGTGCTGGCATATGGTTGTTATATATTACTGTTCTTATATCATCTATGTTTGAAGTAAGTGCTTTTGACATTTATATTCATTTTGTGGACATGTTGAAGTAATGTGTTAATTTAGATTTAATTCTAGACTCAGTCTAGTGTTTAGCAACAGCCCTTTAAATCATTACTGAAAACTATGTTTTGAAATTATATATATTCAGTATTTTTTTTCAAATGTGAAGTGTAGGTACTGTAGCTTCTGGGATATCCCTGTGTCTTGTTTATTTGTCTTTGTCACCACATAGTGTGTGTATGGGTCAC
Source organism: Perognathus longimembris pacificus (assembly GCF_023159225.1). NCBI lineage: Eukaryota > Metazoa > Chordata > Mammalia > Rodentia > Heteromyidae > Perognathus > Perognathus longimembris. The sequence goes on along the minus strand of NC_063161.1, from coordinate 116,029,844 downwards.
CTCTGATTTTCTGTTTGACGTCTCTCTTCTTTCAGGTCTTGTTGGCTAGTGCTTTTGGGAGAGGGCTAAAGAGAGACCCTTTTTATTCAGGCATTGATGGAATATGGTTTGATACTCTCTGAGTCTGGCAGATGTTTTGAGTAGCTTTGTTGTCTCACGGCAGTTTTGTGGTTTCTCTGGAGACTCCACTATCTGTCTTGGGAGGATGTGTCTAGCCTGAGCAGTCTCCTGTAAGCTCTCCTGTTCTCTTTAGAAGATGTTTCTATCCCCAGCTTTATGCTGTGGGACTTGTGGCCTCTGAAGGATACTCCCTACAGGTCAGGGTCCAGGATGACCCCAGAGTAGCACTTTGTCTCGTGTTGCCAAAAAGAAGAAGAAGAGGAAGGAAGAGGAGGAGGAGAAGGATGAAAAGAAGAAGAAGAAGAAGAAGGAGAAGGAGAAGAAGAAGAAGAAGAAGAAGAAGAAGAAGAAGAAGAAGAAGAAGAAGAAGAAGAAGAAGAAGAAGAAGAAGAAGAAGAATTATTACAGTTAATTCCAGTACAGCCATCATGATTCCTGTACTTTGGGCTATTTTGCTGCTTTATGTATGAGCCTGGAATTAGCGTTCTGCATGTTCCATTTTCAGTCTATTTAAGACTAGGCGTTGACCTATCCTTCCTCCTTCTTGGAAGAATGAAGTGTGAGCATGAGCAAAGTGGCGTAGCCCTGCCCCACATTCCTCTCTCTCTGTCTCTTTGCTTTCAACATTTCTATACTCTTGCGATAGAGACTGGAACAGATTCTAGATCATTTGCCTTGGAATTTTTGAATATAGCCTCTGTCTCATATTCACTTTGAAGTCTGATGTTTCTTCTATCTGAACTTCAGTTGAGATGGAGCTAATAAAATGGAATTTTAACAGAGGACCACTGCTAGTCTAATATCCAGAGTTCTGCAGTATGGGACTAAAGTGATGTTGAAAATCAAGCTTGCTTCTGACAACAATGAGAAACATCAAATGCTATGACAGCCAGCATCTAATGCTCTGAACACTCTTCCCTCTCACCTCTTACAACCTTGGATCCCATGAGGTCTTTTCCTGGTGTCTTCCATTGTCTCTTGCTCACAGCTCCTGTGTTTTGGAGGTATGGATTTCCAGCTTGGGAACTTTGGAAGCCCCTTGGAATCTACTTGCTCTATCAGACAGCTGAGCAGCCCTCCTTCAGTTGCAAGAGTACAGGGCCAGAGAGACATTTTCCTTCATCCTTCTTTGGGCTTCTTTAAAACCACATGACATGCTTGCTGGGGATTTGGTTCAGGGTGGAGCTCTTGCTCAGCATTCACAAAGCCTGGACTTAATCCTCAGTACCATAGAATGGACAGGCAGGTTGACAGCCAGTGTGTGCACACCAGACACTGTTGAGCACTTCTCATCGACTATTTAATTTAGTCTTCACTTAATAATGCTTGGGAGTCTAGAATTACGACTTATAGACAGAAGAAATGAGAGGAGTTAGGACACTTGTCTCAAGTCACACAAAGAGCAAGTGTTCGTGATAAAATCACTAAAGCTCCCCTAGCTGATTCTCACAGGCAGCCAGCTGCCTCCAGGTTGTTACTTTATTGTACACACTACTAACTTTATATTATTTCTCTTTTGTATTTCCTTTTTTCTTCAAAAGTCTGAGAGAGCATGGTTGCCTGTCTCTATCAGAGCTGGCGTTTCAAATCAGATTCCAAGGGCTGCGTTCATGGCCATGTTTATTCTGGAAGTGGATCAGTTCATCCTCACCTCTCTGACTACGTCAGTTCTGGACTGTGAAGAAGATGAGACCCCTAAACCCTTGCTGGTGTTCAATATCACTAAAGCTCCTCCCCTGGGTTATGTGACTCACCTGTCAGATCACACCAGACCTGTCTCCTCATTCACCTGGAAAGATCTCAGTGACTTGCAGATTGCCTATCAGCCACCAAATAGCAGCCATTCTGAGAGGAGACATTATGAGGTACAAAGGAAAAGCACTAAGCTTTCAGCCCTGTTTATATTCAGAGTGTTACTCAAGAGGCCACTTTCCTTAGTCCTTGGGTGCCCTACTGTGTTGATTGTCTCAGAAAATTCAATTTCTGTAAATCAGAGTATAAAAATCAATGGTAAGATAAGTCAGGCCGATGGTGCAAAAATGAGCGAACCTGTATAGAGAGACACTGGTGTTGTAACTGAGGAAAGAGCCTGGGCCTTAGTGGACAGCTGTAGTCTGGCTTAAACTGCTGGTCACCATGTAGAATCCAGGCATACGTCATGCCACCTGGCTCTCATTAGTCCAGAGAAGTCAGAGATATATATTATTTTTGTAACAATTTTTAAATACAAAAGACATAATTACAAATTGTTAAATATCTTGTGCCAGTTACAAAATATATCTGAGGTGCTCATGTTTGAGAACTCCATTGTCCCTCAATGCCCTTTTTGTTTTACATGGATACAATGGTTTTATATGAGTTCGTTCATTCATCTAGGCTACTAAACTAAGGGTATTCCATGCAATCTAGACAATAGGAGTTAGCCCTAAGAGCTATCAACAGACTTCAGATTGTAAAGGTGGGATTGGCCCTTGATTCCTTTTCAGGAGAACAAAAGTATCTCAATATTTGTAACTATATCCAGTGGAATTATAATTCACATTTAATTGTATGTTTTAAAATAGTGAATTTGACTTTTCTGTTTTCCAATACAAAGATCCATCCTTTTAGATGCCTTTAAGATGATCTTAAAATTTAAGATCAAGGGTAATGATGTTTTGGGCCAGATACACTCTATGGTGGGCACAGGCCTGGGTGTGGCTGAATGGTAGCATCTCTGAGCCTCTACCCACTACTATGCTAGTAGCCCACCTCTCCATACTGTTTCATTAATGAAACCATTCCCAAATATCACAGGGGACAGAATGGCCCACCTTGAGAACCACTGCCATAAAGGCTCTCTCCTAGAAGGAGATTTGATGTTGGATTAGGATAGTTACCTTAACAAATAAAGGGACACTTTTCCAATGCATTTACTCATTTCAGGTTAGTTCTTTTATGGAAAAAATTCCTTTAAAATACTTATAAACTAAGAAACAAAATCTGGAACCTGAAGTCAAATCAAGTTGTCAAAAATAGAGGCAAAGAATAGAATAGTAGACATCAGAGGCTGGGAAGGGCGTGAGGAGGGAAGATAAAGAGACTAGTGACTGGGGTCAGGGTCCAGTGAGAACGACTAACTTGTATGGTCAAATAGCAAGTCGGTAATTAGGAGTGACAAGATCTAATTAAATATTTCAAAAATAGCTAATACAGAGGAATTGCATATTCACAATACATGGAAATAAAAATTATTTGAAATAGTTATAATTTTATTGTTGTATTTAATGTTAGAACTAATATTATTTTAAACATTGATTTATTTTAGCTTTATTACTTATTATTAACATTAATATTTATCACTATTATTAATTTGTTAATATAATTACCAATTACCTTACTTTGATCATTAGATATAGAAGATATGCATTGCAATGTCAAATAAACCATCCTACTATGTGTAATTCCACACTTATTGACATTTTTATTCTTTTTTTTTTTTAATTTGGTGCCCATCCTGGGGCTTGAACTCAGGGCCTGGGTGCTGTTTTTGAGCTTTTTTTTGCTCAAGGTTGGCACTCTACTACTTGATCCACAGCTCCACTTCCAGATTTTTGGGGGGTAGTTAATTGAAGATAAGAGGCTCATGAATTTTTCTGCTTGGGCTGGCTTGAAATTACAATCCTCAGAACACAGCCTCCTTCATTAATAGGATTATAGGTGTGAGCCACTGGTGCCTGATACCCATTAAAATAAAAAAAATTTAAAACAACAATCAGAAACAATAGATAGGGTGGGAAATGTAGCCCAGCTGTAGAGCACTTGGCTGGAATGCATAAAGTCCTGAGTTAAATTCCAAAATAAATAGAATTCCCATCAATAGAAAGTGACCAAATAGCAATATATTCATATGATGCAATACTTAACAGTTAAATGGAATGGACTACTGAGAGCTGTGATGACACAAATGAATCTTAGAAGATACCATGGAGCCAAAGAAGCCAGATACAAGAGATCACATGCTGTATGGTTTCATTGAAATTCAGTTTTGAGGAAAGACAAACCTAGAGAGACTGAGAGCAGATTATTGGTAACTAGTTTCATGTATGAAGTACTTTGGAACTTCTTTATGTGATGGTTGCACAACTTGGTAAATGTATTAAAAACTTTGAAATGTCTACTTAAATGTGTGATTTATCTAGTGGATAAAATTTGTCTCAAATGGTTATATAGAGAAAACAATTTCAAAAATGGAAATGAACTTCAAAATTAAAAAGAAAAGCAATCTGGAAGCATCCTTTCTCTGTAATTGCATGCCAGAATTAATCGACTCACACATGCCTTCATTACAGGTTGAGCTGGAGGTGTTGGACTTCTTCTTTGGGAAGAGTGCCCCTATCGTAGTCCACATCTCCATCCGAACAGCAGACACCAATGCCCCCCGAGTGTCCTGGAATACAGGTGAGAGTCTCAATGGGTGTCACGTAACACAGCCCTTAAAGGAATGAGAGAGTAGGTAGTTCTATTCCCAGCTTACACACAGGTAACTGAAATCCAGATGGGTCAAGGACATCAGATAGTTGTTTCTGCTTGGTGATGGTGGGATATTGCCATCAGGTATCCTCTGTCCCACAGCCATGGTCTTTCCTCTGCAGGACAGCAGTTAAAATGACACCTTTCAGATGAGTGAAGCAAAGAAGTATCTATATGGTATTGAGATATAGGTGATTGGGAACAAGAAGTTTTCAACTTACATTGTTCAGAGGGATGGGAGCTAGGTGCAGACCTGGAGCTCATCCTCCTGTTATATGTTGCACAGAAACCAAAACCAAAACACAAAAGCCTAAGCAGCATTCTCTTCATAAACTGCTTTGTTAAATGGCAACTCTCTCTACTTAGAGATAATAACAACAAAAAGTTTAAAAAGGACTTTGTACTGCCACTCAATTCTAAGTGGATTCATGATGTGATTGTATATGTAGATCAAATGTAAATGTGTAATATAAATGAAGGGTTTATTTATTTACTAGTAATATTTATAGTATTCAAAACCTACTTAAAAGTAAAGCATGCTTAAAAGTGATGGTGGAATATTATTTCAGAGGAAAATATCTATGTCTGATTTAAATTCTCAGCCTTGACTTGTAATCCTGGCTCTGTGCCCCATTGCTGATCTCTACTAGAGAAATAATGACACAAAAGAAGGAATTACCACTAAAGTATAGTAACAATTGCACACCATGTCCATAGTTGGTTGTGAGTGTAGAGATGGAGTAATGTATATTTATGTGTTCTCTGTGGCACCCAGGTTTGTTAGGAGAACTCCAGGGATAGGTTTGCTTGCTTTGGACTTCAGAATGTTTTTCAGATAAAGTTTTACTTTTTGTGAACTTAATGTATACCATAAGTGAAAATTTAAGGAAGACAATAAATACAATTAAGATTGTTCCACCATGAAGATATAACTGCTGTTTAGTGGCTCAACACACACATACACACATGTCTCATTTTCTTTTGGTTCCTATGTGATATCCACAAGCTTTGTCATGGGCTGAATTATGCACTCATTGATTCAAATCCCAGCACCACCCAAAAACATAAACAAACATCCTTCCTCAGGGTTCCAATAGGTCCAACGAGAAGGTTTCATTTTCTTAAGTTACAGAAGTTCCTTCTTCCTTCTGAAAAGGAAGTGCCTTCCATATTGTAGTTTAAACTGAGAGACATCATTCTTTTTTTTTTTTTTTTTTTTTTTTGCCAGTCCTGGGGCTTGGACTCAGGGCCTGAGCACTGTCCCTGGCTTCTTTTTGCTCAAGGCTAGCACTCTGCCACTTGAACCACAGCGCTATTCCTGGCCATTTTCTGTATATGTGGTGCTGGGGAATCGAACCCAGGGCCTCATGTATACAAGGCAAGCACTCTTGCCACTAGGCCATATCCCCAGCCCCCGACATCATTCTTTATAAAGGTATGTATCTATGCAGAATGTCAGACATCCTACACCTAATATCATTAAATGTTCCTAGGCATAGTATCTATGCATAAATGTATTGAACTACTTTACATTACCTATCTTATGGGTAATATTTGATCTCATAAATTATATGTAAAAGCGTTTATCCACTTAAGCTCTCTGAAAAATTCTGTGTCTACATTTTCAAACAAAAGACTGCTGTGAATATAGCATGTGTTCTTTCCTTAGTTTCTGGCACAATCATACTTAAGGAGACTTTAAAAGGGAATGGTGGAGATAAGGGAAATCTCCATTCAAGGACAATCTAACGGAAAAAAAATTAATGAAACTTCATCTCAACAAACAAATGGTGGTTAGGCTTCTAATAACAACTATGTAGTAGGTACAGTTTGGAAAATTTCAGTCAGAGTCAGATCCAAGCAAAAAATGTAAGGCACTATCTGAAAAAGAGTTGACATGAAGGGGCTAGGAGTGTTTCTCAAGCAAGCATAGGCCCTGAGTTAAAAATCTAGTGCTGAATAATCTCTCTCTCTCTTTCTCCTCTCTCTCATCTGTCTAATCACAAACTATATTCAAGTTGCATGAAAAGCATTTGGAGATACAATGTTCAGATAGTTTCCTAAGTAAAAACTCATGAACTGTTTTCTTCAATGGTGAATTGGGTGCCATAGAACTTTACAGCACATTTTTCTGTGTTCTGTGCAGGTCTGAGCCTCCTGGAGGGGCAGTCTCGGGCCATCACTTGGGAACAGTTTCAGGTTGTTGACAATGATGACATTGGTGCTGTCCAGTTGGTCACGGTCGATGGCCTGCAGCACGGACGCCTTACTGTAAGAGGTGAACAATCCACCTGTGCAATCTAGAAAAGAGCACTGGAAAGCTTTGCTTTAAAAGCAATTCATGAATAGCAGGAGATTTGTAGCGCTTCTTGAGCCCCATTTCCAGCTGAAATTGTCAAATTTAAGATACTTAGAGTGCTTAGGACCATCAGCTCAAGTCCATGTGAGTATGTTTATTAATGGCATCTTATGCTGGATTCATCAGCTCAACCTCAGGTTTGCTTTCTGGAAGCCACACAGAACTTCTAACTTAACTGCTTATTTTTTCCGGTTGCATGACAAAATAGTTCCCTCTCTTTCTTTCTTCTGCTTCAGAAAAATTCATGGAAAAACAGAAAAAACTGCTTTTAACCTTACTGTTATACTGATGCTATTATATTCTTATTGTTAGTTACTGTAGTTTAAAAATAATGAATTTACAATTAATTATAGGGAGGATAGTTGACATGGTAATAGTCCTAATAAAATAACACTCATGCTTTATGATAAAATAACTTGTTTTTGTTATGAACTCAGAGGATTAAATGAATTCAGCAGTCCTCTTAGCTTTATAAACTGTAAAAAAAGTTCTTATTTGTTGGCATTTATGATTAAGGATTTATAAACTGTAAGGAAGGATAAATTCTGAGAATTTACTAGTCTACTGATTCAAATACCAAGTCTCTCCCAGAAATACTGTCCTCACAGAACCACTCAGAGATAAGGCTGGAACAGTTATCTTCCCAGAGCTCCCTAAACAATCTATAGTTCTTGACTTGGGAACTTTTCTGACTTCATGGGGTGTTTATTGGAGCCCTCTTTTTAACCGACAAAAGTTTCAACTTCTGGTGGTTTATGGATTAGGATTCCACTGCCAGTCAAGCAGGATCAGTGTGTTTGCTCCATGTGAAGGTCTTACCTACAAGCGGTCCACTTTTTCTAGTGCCACCACACAGCAATGCTTTCCTCCTACTGCTACCTCTTCTCCCTGGCTGACTTGGCTCCATCTCTACTCTCTTTACCAGGGGAGAAAGGATTCCTCTTCACCGTGGCTGACCTTCAAGCTGGGGTAGTTCGCTATCATCACGACGACAGCGACTCCACCAAAGACTTTGTGGTCTTCAGAATATTCGATGGCCATCACAGTACCCGTCACAAATTTCCTATCAATATCTTACCCAAAGATGACAGTCCTCCATTTCTCATAACCAATGTTGCGATTGAACTGGAGGAGGGGCAGACCGTCCTGATCCAGGGGTCCATGCTGAGAGCTTCAGACATGGACTCCAGTGATGACTACATCTTCTATAATATCACAAAGCCCCCAAAAGCTGGAGAGATCATGAAGAAGCCAGGGCCAGGACTGATAGGTATGTTCCAAGCAGTGAAGATCTACAATTTTCTAGATTGTACAACATTGGACAGATCAACAATTCGTTGAGCCTCAGGCTTCTTTTGTGTAAAATGGGAGTAATAGTCATATCTTATTTCATAAATGGATGTCTACTTTAAGACACATTCTATCAATAATTCTAGCAAATCCACAGAAAATGGTTGAAGGAAGAAGTTGGACTAGGCACAGGTGCCCATACCTATAATCCTGGTTACTTGGAGGTTGAGAATGTGAAGAGCATAATTTGAGGCCAACTCGAGCAGAAAAGTTAGTGAGACCTCTTCTCAGCCCATAGCTGGGCATATAGATGCATGCCTGTCATCTTTACTTTGTGGGAGGCTGAGATTAGGAGGATCACAACTTCAGGCCAGCCTTGAGCAAACAAGTCTGTGAGACTGTCTCAATAGAAGCCCGGCATGATAGTCTATGCCTGTTAGCCTCTCTAGGATGGAAATCCCCAGTCAGGTGTGTTTCAGTTCAAGTACACACCTAAGCAAAAGCAAGACATATGGCATGAGTAACTGGCATGAATAAAGGCTGGTGGCGTGGGTCTGCAGTAGAGTGCCTGCTTAGAAAGTGCAAGGACTGAATGGGAACTTCAGTACTGTCAAAAATGAGAGTTAAGATTATCAATTAATGTGATGGGACAACTAAAAGGGGAGATAATTGGCCTGTTCTTCCTTCATTATGGCTTTCTTTGTGTGTTTAAACGGAGATAAGCATCTCATGGATTTCCTGCTCAAGCTGGCTTCGAACCTCAAGCCTCAGATCTGTCTCCTGGGTAGCTAAGATATGACACCTGGCCATAATTACTTCTTAAAGAGATAGTTCAGTAGTTCATAAAATAGGGATGAAGTAAGTTGAGTTAATTTTTGTATTTAAGTTAAGGCTATGTTTCTTGGAAATGTTTTCCCAGTGCTAATTTTTCTATACGTTAAGATGGGCTGTACTGGTAGCTCATGCCTGTAATACTAGCAACTTAGAAGGCAGAGATCTGAGGATCACAATTCAAAGACAGCCAGGGCAGGAAAGTTCATTAGCCAGCAAAAACTAGAAAAGGAGATGTGGCTCAAGTGGAAAAGCACTAGCTTTGAGCAAAAAGCTAAGAGATAGTGCCCAGGCTTTGAGTTCAAGCCCCAGTATTGGCACACACATACACATGCACATGCTCACACCCACACCCACACACATTTTTTTTCTATCTGTGTCTCTTTCACAGTGATGGGTAGCAATTTTAGTTTTTCTGCTTTATTATTTATAAACTTTGCTAAAAATGCTTAGAGCAAATATCTTGGATTCATCCACATAGTAGATAGAGAAGCTTTTTGGAAATGAGTCTCATGTCATTGCCATCCAATACCTAAATGTGTGATGTTTTGTAACCCAATAGGCTACCCCGTCCTAGGCTTCCTTCAGAGGGATCTATTTAATGGAATCATTTTCTATCGTCACTTCGGTGGAGAGGTATTTGAAGATTCTTTTGAATTTGTCCTGTGGGATAGCCATGAGTCTCCAAATCTGTCAGTGCCACAGGTAAGAGACCATTTTCTGAACATCTTCCCAAAGTTTTATATACTGATAGCAGTTCTTGAGGTTGTTACTAAGATGTACATGAAGTAGGTTTTGAGGTTTTGAAGTTTGAGAAGCAATGGATTAAGTAAAATCAAGGCAATTTCTTTGCAATGAGATGACTGAACACTAGTTTTCTAAAGAATTTTGTAAATTTCTATGTATCAAGTTTCTCTAAGGTTACCTAACTTTTATATTGACCACCTCACCAAATTTACTTGCTTCCTAACACCCAAGAGAACACTTATTTTTTATGTAGTGGTTAAATTATAGATTCTGGGGTTGGACTGCCTTAGATTTCATCCTGGTTGTGACACTACCCATCAACCTGTATCCCACTTACCTTTCTGTAAAAAAGACGATACTAGAACCTTCCTCACAGAGTCATTGTGGGGGTAAGTTATAGAATGCTTTCTAGTACCTAGTGAATATCACTTTCACTAGAATTTATTATTTAAGTCTATAGAAAGTACAAATGGGATGAAGCCAACATTATCATATAAAAATTACAGAATTATAGTTTCTGGACAGCTATAAAAGGGTAGACTCCTGAAATTGATTAGTAGTTGTTGTTATGCATTGAGATTCACAAAAAGGGACATCTGTAGTACATGATCACCTATCTTGGATGGTCCTTTTTGTTAAGAATTTTACACCTATGGTCTTATACATGGATGCAAGTAAATCTCAGACTTGTTCTAGAAAGACATAGAATTTGTACTACTTGTCATGTAATGTCTTCTAATATTGTCATATACTGATGTTAGCCAGTACATAGAAGATTGATATTCATCTATCTGAAATGAGTGCAAGAGAACAGGATGACCAGAAAGAATGATGTCAGAACATTCTAAGGCAGAAAAAAAAAATGATTCCTTTTAAGATTAAATGGTGAATGAAGGAGAAAATTCTGTTTGTTTTTTTAAACAAGTCACCTAATTTTCAAATAGCAGCTGTTTCTTCACATCAATGCATTACATGCCAATTTTGCATTAATCTTTGCTTGAGACTATAATTGGCTTCATGATTCAAAATGGCAACTATTAATATATGATTTACTTCTAAATCTTTTGTATATGATTTTGACACAAGGTATAGTTCTAGAGCACCATATTCTTTTTAGCAGACTTTGCAAGTGGAAATTTTATCAATCTATTAATATGTATATCAAACATACAAGTAGTGATGCCTTGATCTCTCTAAAGCCAAGAAAAGGAAAAATAGAACCATCAGACCTAGAATTATTTCTAAAAATAGAATTATTATTCTAAAGATATAATTACAAGAAATCTCAGAAAACAAGTTACATTAAGCTCTGCCATTAAAAAAATGTGTGCTCAGAGACAGAATAAGTAAATAAAAAGAGAGACAGAAAGTGCAATAAAGATCTACAAATTGTGCCCTGTGCTCATGTACCATGTATTTTCTAGCTTCTAAATACAGTTACATCCCAGATTTGGCCAAATGAAGATAGAGGATATTAGAAAAAAATCACAACTGTACTGAACATGTATAAACTATTTTTCCTTTTCATCATTTGTACATAACTAATATTTACAAAGCATTTACATTGTATTGGGTATTATAAGTAATATAGAGATAATTTAAAAATGCATGAAAGTGGTTGGTACACTGTACCACTGAGACCATGCTTATAATTCAAGCTATTCAGGAGGTTAAGGTGGGAGGAATATGAGCTTAAGGCCAGCATAGACAACATAGTAAGACCCTGTCTCAAGCCAAAACAGTAAAATAAATAAAATAGCTAGCATACAAGAGGATGTGTATGGGTTCTATGCCCTTGAGAGAGCCTCAAACCCATTCCTTATGAATACTAGGAGATGGCTGTGTTTCTCCAGCTCAGACTTACACATACCTATCTCATTATCTGACAAGTCTATGCATCCATTTCAAAATACATATCCATACAAATGACTCCAAAAATGCCACAAAACTTCTATACCTAACTTTGGAAGTAGTTCCTAGGAATAAGAAGTAATACTGGATACTTTCAAGGGTAGAAGGAAAATAAAGAACAAATAGGAATCCAAATCCAAGGAGAGGGCAGAATCAAGGATTATGGCCACAAGACTGTCAGGTACTAGCTAGAAGAGTATCAAATTGGAGCCTGAATCTGAAGGCCAGTGTCAGTTTTTGTCATTTTGTAGGCTGATCTCTTACTTTGTGTTCTGATTCCTTACAACTCGGTGTGTGCTTTGTTTGGAGGTGCATTGGGAAGGAACTGGGGGGAAGGCAGAAGGCAGTGGACAAAGAGTCTAGCATTTGTTTTGCATTTTTTGCCTTGGAATGGATGCTTAATAATGTCTTTGTTATACCACATTTTAGTACAATGAGAAGGTGTTATTTCTCTGTGGAGTTTGTTAAAATATGGTTCCCTCACTCATAGATATTCACATAGTAATTGTTTGCACATGCATAAATATGTAAAAATGTATCAACTTGGGCACTCACAAAGCATGTTTAAAAAATGTGCCCACCAAGAATTACTACAGGGGTATAAAAAGCATGCTTGTACATTCTTTTTACATAAAGAATACATTGGAGAATAAATTAGCATGGAAAATGGTCTCTTTGAAGGCACAATAACTATTGTTTCCTTATTAAATCCAGTTTTTCAATTAAGTGGAGACTCACTGATCCACAGTATGACTGGGAGGTCCCATAGAGAATTTCTGAACTTTGTAGATTAGCAAAATACTATAATTGGAAAAAAATGTCAGAGATTCCAGGAGACTTGAGAAATGAATGCCATTGTGTTCTTTTATTTTGATCACTGTCTTTAATTTTTAATTATTGAAGTGTTTCATAATAGATGGTAAACATGCTGTAAGCTTTTGTAAAAGTAATAAAAGACAGACAAGGATTTAGTTTATTGAGCACCTATTAGGTACTCACTGAGCTATCTTGTTTGATCATGTCAATATTTCTTTATAATAGTCATTGTCATTTTGGTTCTGTACAGAAAAGGAAAAAGACTTTGTCTCCAAAGAGTTAACTCATTTTCCCTAGGGAGCACAGCATAGAGGTCAACATTCTTTTTTTATAGCATAGCAAAATTTTAACCGTGTCAGTTTCTGCTATGTATATCAATTGAAACATTTGTTTCATCTTCAAATTATATATTGGGCACACTAATGTAGGCAAAATTGTCATTGTTAATCTTTGCCTTTGTTCCATCAAAATAAATCTAAAGTAGAGAAACAATACTTCTATGTGGCAGACTGAAGATCTACAGTGCCAAGCAAGGTATCATTTCTAGAGAGAGGAAATAATTAGCTGTGTGTGTGTGTGTGTGTGTGTGTGTGTGTGTGTGTGTGTATGTATGTATGTGTAGCATAGATTACTCTAAAGAAATAAATATGATGATCAAAGCTGTTTGGCCCATCCTACTTACCATCTAGCATGATCCAAATGTGATTTGAAGACTGCCTAAAATCACAAATAGGGTCTGTGGACTCATTTAGTTAGCAATATTAATGGTGTGACTTCAACCAACAAAGTTTTGTGCCAGACACTGTACCTAAATTATTGAGTACATACTGCCTGCCAAATATTTTATCTATATAGTGATTTTTTATCTTTGTAGAATTCTGTGAAGTTGTTAATATGCTTACATTACAAATAAGAAATAAGACCTTGAAAAAGTTGGGTCAAATAGCTGCTAATGTGTAAATAGAACACTGAAGACGTTAAGTGTTTACTATCAAATTCTGTGTCATTTGTCCTTTCTCACAATGGTGATATCATGGCATGTTTGATGTGCAAACTACTGACACAAGACAATGAAATAAGCATTTTATTTGAGGGATTTAGTCATCCATTCATGCTACTAAAACAAAATACCAGGCAGTGGGTAATTTATAAATCATAGAACTTATTTGTCACAGTTCTAGAGGCTCTAGAGCCTCTAGAGCAGCAGTTCTAGAGCAGCAGAAAGAGGTCTGCTCTTTGCTTGTCAGAGGGCTCCTTGTTGTACATCCTCTACAGGTTAAAGCAGAGGGGATGGAAGGTCAAGGTCATCTCTGCAAGCCCTTTCATAAAGTTATCACACCATTTGTGGAGGCAGAGACCTCATGGCCCTAACCACCTCTGGAAAGCTCTGCCACAGTACTAAAGAGCTAGGGATTACATTCTAACATGAATTGCCAAGGAGACACAAAGTATGCCATTCAAAGTATTGCCAGAAATAAGCCAAATTTAGGAATAGTTTATTCCAAATGACAGATTGGATGATATTTCAAGATGAGCCATTGGAAGGTGAGCAAAGCTCATATTGCTAGAGAAAGCAAGAACAAAACAAACAAACAAACAAAAACAACATTGTAGATTAAAGAAGTGGCCTGTTGTTAGCAGAAATGTCCTTGAAAGGAAAACTATGATCCACTCTGCAAGAGAAATATTGGATTAATGTGGGAAGACAGTGAAAAATAACAGAGTGGTTTAACCTGTGAAGGATCTTGAATAGTGTGTTAGGGTTTTATACTTCCTGGGTGGCTGTTTATTGAAATGGTGAATTAATTATGTATTAGAAACATAGACTCTATGGTTTCCCTCATTGGTAATAATTCCCTATAGTTTAGCCCCTGTTGTCACTGTATTTGATTTTGGTACCCTGGGTATTGTATATATGTTTGTCTGAATTAGGGAAGGGAAGGGGAACATCAAACTGATGAGAAAAAGGGTAAAAGGTGAACCAATGCAACAGCAATATTTACAAGAAAATATCTTGCAAACCAACTGTACAACTGGGAGTTGGAATTGGGGAGGAGGGAAAGTGGGAGAGAAATGAGGGAGGGGGCAACAAGTTTGACAAGAAATGTACTTATTACCTTGCATATGTAACCCCTGCACATCACCTTGACAATAAACTTTTTTTTTTTTTTTTGCCAGTCCTGGGCCTTGGACTCAGGGCCTGGGCACTGTCCCTGGCTTCTTCTTGCTCAAGGCTAGCACTCTACCACTTGAGCCACAGCACCACTTCTGGCCATTTTCTATATATGTGGTGCTGGGGAATTGAACCCAGGGCTTCCTGTATATGAGGCAAGCACTCTTGCCACTAGGCCATATTCCCAGCCCCGACAATAAACATTTTTAAAAACATAATGCTAGAGGTATGAAATGTGAATATCAATAAGATTAGCATCAACAGAAGGCCATTGCAATCATGAGGGGGAAATTCTGAGAGCTAGGCCAGAGCCAATAGAACATCACTAAGGGCTGGGGAAGCCTCTGTGGAGGAAATTTTATAGTAAAAACCTCATGGTGTGTTATATGTGGATAGAGAATTAAAAACCAAGACTTATAACAATTCTTATGCTCTTATGGACTAGAGGGAGGAATCAATGAAAATATATATTATTGGTAGAAGAGAGATAATAAAAGCAGGAACATAGTGTGCTTTATGTGTACTCTTAACTGGATTAATTGTAACTGTGATACTTCTGTTCTTTAAAATGTAGCATGAATTAGTAAAGTATGTTCCATATTTAGCTCACACTCAATCTAGCTCTTCAATCATTTGACTGAAATGCACTATCAGTGAGAGTCATGCTTACAGTCGCAAGGTGGGCATGGGATATTCTCTCTGATGTAGTCTTGGTTTCTTTGTTTTCTCTGGGCCTGAGCACTGTCCCTGGCTTCTTTTTGCTCAAGGCTAGCACTCTACCTCTTGAGCCACAGCGCCACTTCTGGGTTTTTTCTACATATGTGGTACTGAGGAATTGAACCCAGGGCTTAATGCATACGAGGCGAGCACTTTACCACTAGGCCATATTCCCAGCCCTATGATGTAGTCTTGGTACTTTGGTGGATAATACAGATATTTTTATTGCAGGTGATGACAATCCATATCACTCCAGTAGATGACCAGCTTCCAAAAGAGGCTCCTGGAGTCTCTCGGCACTTGGTTGTTAAGGAAACAGAGGTGGCCTACATAACCAAGAAGCATCTACATTTCCTAGATATGGAATCATGTGACAGAGAACTGCTCTATACAGTAACAATGCCTCCATTTTTCTCCTCTGGCCACAGGTATCTTTGGAAAGTCATCATATGGTTGGTCTGTTAGTCTCTAGTTTATTGACCAGAGAGTCAAAAGTATCCTATTTAAGTGCTATGACTCAGTGGCTTCATTGGTCAGACATTAATTTATATTCAGTTCTGCAATTACTTTTTTTTAATTGTAAAGGTATACAATTACTTTAGTCTCAAAATTGTCTTGTACCTCCCTTCAAAAATCTATGTTAATTACTATGTTACCTGTAACTTGTAATATTTTCAGCATAGGTAGCCTTAAAGTAGTTCTTTGGTTCTCATTTTTTAATGGGAAGCTTATTGTTGTTAGCTAAATTTAATGAGGGTTTTAAACATTAAAGGCCAAAAAATGGTCATACCTATGATCTCAGATGAGATAATTAGCAAGAATGTTGTGTAGTCCAGATATATGTACATGCTAATGAGGAAATATTTTTTAGAATGAGAATAATGATTTTTTTTCTCTATGACAGAAAACTTTTTTTTTTTTTTTTTTTTTTTTGGCCAGTCGTGGGCCTTGGACTCAGGACCTGAGCACTGTCCCTGGCTTCTTCCCGCTCAAGGCTAGCACTCTGCCACTTGAGCCACAGCGCCACTTCTGGCCGTTTTCTGTATATGTGGTGCTGGGGAATCAAACCTAGGGCCTCGTGTATCCGAGGCAGGCACTCTTGCCACTAGGCTATATCCCCAGCCCCAGAAGACATTTTTGGGCATACTTTTTTTGTAGTCCTGATGATTAGTGATGATGAGACTTAAGGCTGTAAGCCCTCAGTATAAAGAAAATATAAAGAATGAACATTTTTCCTATAAGGAGGTATTTTAATTTTGAAAAAATGGTCATGGGCTCTTCAATTTAATTTTTTAAATTTCATTTTGTTGTTTCAAGACAGGGTCTCACTATGTGGTTCAAGTTGGGCTCACACTTGCTACGTAACCCAGATTGGTTTGGAATTCTTTATTCATATGCATTGCTTCCCCACTGCTGGGATTATAGGCATGTGCTGCTATGACTAGCTTTGACTAATTTTTCTTAGCTGGAAAGTTATCTGATATATTGTGTATTTCTCTTTAGATACTCAGATGCTGGGAAGTTATTCATGGTGGACAGCATACCAAAGCTAACCAAAACCCCTCTAGCCCTGGGACTGAGGTCATTTACTCAGGTATGCTGATTTATAAAACACTGCCAAACTTAATGTGACTGTCTTCTGAGACAATATAGCATTGCTTACTTTTCAGCTGAGAATGTTGACCGTTGACCTCTGCCACAAATCTCTGATATCTTTATTCTTTCATTATTGACCATATGAATCTATTGAAAGTGCTTTATCAAGTTGGATATGATCCAAAATCTTGTCATAATTCAACACAGGATTTTGCATTGTCTTGCCAGCAGCAGGACTCATTCAGGATTCCCATGTCTATACTTTCATTTCACCAAATTCAGCTTCCTCAATGTTTTACTATTTTTCTCCACTAGTTTCCTAGTTTCCAATGGTCACCATAATGAAGTACCACAATTGTGTGGCTTTAAAAGCAACAGATTATTTTCTCATTGTTCTGGAAGTTAGAGGTCAGGGATATTGTCAGGGTTGTGCTTTTTTCTGAAACCTTATAAAATAATCCTTTTGGATTGTCTGTAGCTTCTGCCAGCAATCCTAGGCAATTCTGGGCTGGCCTATACTTTATTCCCATCCCTGTCTGTTGTCACATGACTGCCTTCTTCCTATGTGTCTCTCCTCCTACCATACGGATACCAGTTATACTGGGTTAAAGGTCTGTCCTAGCCTAACAGATTTCACCTGTAATGGCCTTATATCCAAATAAGTTTACATTCTGAGGTACAGACTTCAGTGTGTCTTTTGAGGGGAATCATAATAATGGTTAGACAGCAGAAACTTCTGTAGTTTGGGACTAATTATGCCCAGTGTCTCTGTAGTTAGAGGTTATAAATGAGTATATTAGTCCCATGTAGTAAGTGCTATTACTGTGTTCATTTTTACAGGTTAAAGAAATGGAGACAGCATGACCAATACACTATTACATGTAGAGTGGGGTTGAAACACAAATATGCCTTCTATAAAGCTGATTGGCTTCAGCATTTGACTATATTTACTTAATTTCTTTGTCATTTTTCCCTCTATATAAAAATGTGATTAGTAACTTAGAGATTTGGGGGAATTTTTCAATTGGTAGCAGTTGTGATGTTGAATGACAATTAACACTATGGTTATTTTGGACCTAGGGCCTCAGAAAATTTCAAATTCTTGCACATTAACACCCATAGATGCATCTAAATTTGCCTTGCAGCATGCTGTGAACCATATGAAAGTGGCCTACATGCCCCCCATGCAAGATATAGGACCCCATCTCCAACATGTCCAGTTCACGGTTTCCATCAGTAACCAACATGGTGGCACTTTGCATGGGATATGCTTTAACATTACCATTCTCCCAGTGGACAATCAAGTTCCTGAGGTATGTACAATGTTTGATATGAAAAAGGAAGGAAGGAAAGAAAGAAAAGACTAACATTTTATTTTCCAATTGAAGTGTAGGAAAAAAGTGAGAGTTGGGAGGTAGGGAGGGGACCTCAAATGGAACTTTGCATCTAAACAATGAGATTTTCCAGTTGTTAAATTTGACATTTTTTTTTCAAAGCTTTACCCCAAATCCCTTTATTTCCCTTTCTTTAGGCTGAGTTTCACATGTTGTTTGGGGGAAGGGGATTAAATTATTGGTCTCTTAGCAACCAGGAAAACTTATTTGCTTTCACCACAGGCTGCTATGTAATCCAAGGAATCTCTTTAATTTTCCAAAATGAATTAAGATGAAGTCTTTTGTCCTGTCCTGTCTCACTGCCCAATGTTTATGTAAGTCTTATAGACCCTGAGTCTTTCTTTCAAACTGAGCTACAATAGCAATGGTACTTTGTGCCTCTTTTCTGTGAGGCTGAAGTTTGCATTGAGAATTTGTTCCATACTTTGTTCCCTTTTCCCTATTTAGAATGCTGCACTTGGTTAGTATAGCTATTATTGGGACCACTTTTTCCCTTAAGTGTGGAAAGATTAAGAAACATTTCCTAGTCACTATGTAGCAGTGTCCCAGAGCTACCTAAGCCTAATTTCACAGCCATCCCTGGTGGTAGTCTTCCTGGTCATTTCTCTATATTTATACTTAAAATTGTAGAACAAATGACTTATTTGATGGTCCACCATACAGAAGTGGTCTGATAGAAATAAAGAATATTTTATAAAAACAAGTTGTCGACATTTAAAATTCAAGAAGTTCCTTGTCATGTCTGACTTGAGATTTCTCTCTAAAGATACAGAAGTTCTAGCACTACTGAGCTCGCCTACCTCATGCCACTGTGGGACAGGGTGTGATATCCACTTACCAAAGTCTTCACCAACCTGTCACACTCATTTGTATCATGGGGTTGGCCTTGCAGGCTGACAAGTTTGCCATCTTAGGTATGAAACACATCAAAAGAGCTCTAATCTAAAAAACTCCAAGCTCCATTTCATTCTGTGATGTCTTTCTTCTCAGGGACCAGGCATGTAAAAATGTGATAAAAAATGATTTAGAATGTCTGTAGGGTTAACTTGATTAGATTTTAGTCAGATCATCCTTTGCTGTGTGTATGAGATACTGGCCCTAAAATAGCCAAGCTTCTTGCCTTTCTTTCCATAAATGCCTAAAATGAGAAATATTTAATAAAAAGAAATCTTTTATTGGTCAAACTGGACAGCTATGAATGCGTGTGTGTGTGTGTGTGTGTGTGTGTGTGTGTGTGTGTGTGTGTGTGCGTGACAGTACTGGGGCTTGGACTCAGGGCCTCAAGGGCTAGGTCAGCTTCTTTTTCCTCACCCTCACCATAGTTGGCACTCTACCATATAAGCCACACCTCCACTTCCAGCTTTTTGCTAGCTAATTGGAGATGAGAGCCTTATAGGGCTGACTTAGAACCATGAAACTCAGGTAGTAGCCTCTTGAGCAGGTAGGATTATAAATGGGAGCCACTAGCTCCCAGTCGTTAATATATTCTGAAAAAGTAATTGGCCTGTGAAGATGGTACTAGAAGTTTTACAGTGATCTAATGAGCTTTGGCTTCAGGATTCCTCATGGAGCAAGGCCTTGCATATTTCCTTTCTTCTTTCTAGGTCTTCACCAATGCTTTGAGAGTGGCTGAGGGAGGTCAATGCATCATGGACACAGAGCACATCCGCGTTTCTGATGTGGACACCCTACCAGACAGTATCTACCTCTCTCTGGCGGGAACCCCACTGAGTGGAAGGGTGGAGCTGAATGGATTTCCTCTAAATCCAGGGGACACATTTTCTTGGGGAGACCTTCATACCTTAAAAGTTAGGTTAGAACATTTCCTGGATTTTTCTCCCTTTATATTTACTTTAACTCTTCATCTGGGTCAAATTTGAGGCAGAATAAGAGGAAAGAAGGTTTGTCCAGTTCCTTCAGGGATTCCTTCATGCTATTTCATACTTGTGAAGGTTGACTGAAAACTAGAAATAACAGGTTGTTTTTTTTTGTTTTTGTTTTTTTTGTTTTCCTTCAGACATTTTCTTTACCTCTGGTTTGTTTAGTCAGGATGACTTTATGGGTATGTGAACAATAAAAATTACCACAAATACTAAACTTGCTGTAACTGCACATATCAAAAAATAGATGATTCAAGACCAAATTGTGTATGAAGCTTGGCTCTAAGAAAACAACAACTTTATAACCCTGGAAGCTCTGGAATAGAACTGTGCTGTTAAGTGTCTTTAGTGTAAGCACTAATTCCATTCTACCAGGTAGGGGTCTGGAGGTAAGCAAGTAGGATCAAAATGGCTGGTTGGCCATAGAATATTACTCAAGTTGTGAGAGCGCTGGATGGAGAAATCCTGCCTTTTGGTCCTATAGTATTTCTCCTTGCCTTAATGTGTTATATTTCCTTTTCTGACTTCTGTTCTGCAAGAAACTTTTCTAAAAAATGTCGTAAAACATTACTAGAAAACAAATAATACTAAGAAAGGAAAAAGCAATGATCAGATAGACTAATTTCTCCTTTGAAAATTTGAGATGTAAACTCTGGTTCTTTTGGAACTATTAAGCATCAAGCATGATTTGGCTTGGTTTTAAACTTGACTAGGAAGTTTAGTAGGAACTAAGATTGGACATGAGAAGATAAATTTAATCCTGATTGGTTATCCTCAGCATGTGGGGTTACAGGCATGAGCCACTGGCTCCTGGCAGGAAAGGTAATTTTAAGTCTGGGAGAGACTTGAGATTTTTTTGTATAGATTCAGAACAAGGAATCTTAGAAGTGAAAGAGGGAAAATAGTGGGAAGAAGGCACTGTACAATCCATAAAGGTTTTAGAGAGGAGCTTAATAAATCCAGAGCATAGGCAGAAAGATTAACTTTATTTTTCCATTTCTTTATTGTCAAAGTGATGCACAGAGAGGTTACAGTTTCATATGTAAGGCAGTGAGTACATTTCTTATTCAACTTGTTACCTCCTCCCTCATTTTTCCCCTGCTTCCCCCTCCCCACTTCCCTCTCCCCCGCATGAGTTGTACAGTTGATTTACACCATATGGTTTTGTAAATATTGCTGTTGCATTGGTTTGTCTTTTTGTCCTTTATCTCTCAATTTTGGTATTCCCTTTCCCTTCCCTAGTTCCAATACACATATATACAATATCCAGGGTACTAAAATCAGTTACGGTGATATCAGGGGTAAAACCATGGGAAAGAAATACAAAAGAAAAAGGACATAATTTCATATGGCATGTTGGAAATAACAACAAGGATATACCACTTGTTTCCATAGCTTGGAGTTTATTTCATCATCTTATGTGTTCATATGGACATAGCTATTGAGCTATTGTGATCTTCTGCTAGGGCTACCATAGAGTCCATGTTTCTTTGGGTCTGGCTCACTTCACTTAGTATGACTTTTTCCAAGTCCTTCCATTTCCTTACAAATGGGGCAGTATCATTCTTTCTGATAGAGGCATAGAATTCCATTGTGTATATATACCACATTTTCTTGATCCACTCATCTACTGAGGGGCATCTGGGTTGGTTCCATACTTTATCAATGACAAATTGTGCTGCGATGAACATAGTTGTGTTGGTGGCTTTAGTGTGGTCTTGGGTAGATGCCTTTAAGTGGGGCTGCTGGATTGTAGGGAAGCTCTATGTTTAGCCTTCTGAGGAACCTCCATACCGAGAGAGATTATCTTTAGATGTAGGAAAGGAGGAGGGAATCAGAAAACTCAAAAGAATCCTACTTTTCTCTGTCTGCTGTTCAGTCTTCTCTCTCTCCCAAACAGATATATTCAATAAGTTAGAAGAACTACACTAAATGGTTCTTCTTATCACAGTAACAATAGAAATTATAGTTGAGGAAAAATTACCAACACATATAATAAACTTTCCCAGGGTAGAGCAATTTTACATTTTGGTATACCTGAGTAGTTAGATAGTAATCTTAGTATTATGATTTTGTTTTCTTATTTTTCATTCATTCATCCATTCATTCACTCATTCATTCAGAGAACACATCCAGATCCATGGAAGAACTCATATTAGGTGTCTCAATTTATTCTCACAATGTTAGAACATTACTACAAATATTATCCCCATTCCCCACAGGTATCAACATGATGGATCTGAGGTTCTTCAGGACGACATATGTTTGGAGGTCACAGATGGCACAAATTCAGCAGAATTTATTCTACATGTTGAGGTGCATATGAAGTTTTCTCTTTGAATGGTTGTGGAGTTTCACTTGGAACTCCAGACATTTGAAATGCAGCTGTTGCTCATTGTGTATCTAGAGAAACTTTTGGAGTAGTAGGAAGTTTAGGGTAAAGGAAAGCTTTGTAATCACAAGCTTTGAATCACTAAATAATAATTGGAAATAAAAATAATTCATAGGCTGTGAAGGTCCCTGCATGAGATCATGAGGACCAGGATTCACCAGGAAATGTGTGAACTTAATGAAGGAGGACTTTGGTTGTGGTGAGGAGTGCTTTACATTATAATTATATCCTGTCTGCCTGGAAACAAATGGGAGCTTTGAGCCCTCGACCATAACTATATACTCTCATTCCTGCCATAAATGCCTCTCGTGTGGGGCATTCCTTGTAAGATGGTACATACGGGGAAAGTTGAAAGATGCAGACTGTTTGGCCAAGTTCCATGGCTATTGTTTAATGTGTCTGAAAGTCCAAAAATGCCTGTCATTGGGACTATTGGTGATGGGTTACCATTTGAGCAATTTTTCATTTCTTTGTTTTGAAATGGTGCATTTTGTTTCCTGTATAGGTATTTCCTGTAAATGATGAGCCACCAGTCCTAAAGGATGACCTCATGACTGTGATGCCCTGCTTAGAGGGTGGAGAGGTGGTTATCACTCCTGAATACATTTGTGCTACTGACATGGACAGTGATGACTTGAAACTGGTGTTTATCATCACTCAAGAACCTCAGCATGGGGTGGTGAGGAAGGCTGGAGTGAGAGTGGACAGGTTCTCTCAGGCAGATGTTATTTCAGGGACAGTGACATACAAACACACAGGTACGTGAAACCTTGTGACCAGTGAGGGAATGCAAGCAACGTGGGAGATTTTTAACTCCACTTTGGGCCACTGGTGCCAGTACCAAATTGTCTTCATGCTTGCTTCAGCTGCTGCCTGTGAAGAAGTGACTGATCTAAGAACTCTAGTGAATTTCAGAGAGTAAAGGAAGAGCAATGTTTCCTGCTGCTCTGTTGATGCCCCTGTATGTCCTTTTTCTTTGCTGGCAGTTCCAGGACACTAACCATCCCATAGTAGGCACTTAATATTTATTGAGTGAATGCTGATGAATAAGTATCTTAAGCCATTTTAAAAATCAATATAAACAAGGGAGAGGCCTCTTAGTTTTGACTCTTCCACAAGTTGAAGACTTATATTTCTTTCTAACTTTCTGAATTTCACATCTATTTCCCATTTTTCATTTATTTGGTTGCTCAGTGATATAATCTCTAGGTGTTTTTTGTTGTTATATTTTTTCATTCTTTAAATTTTTTATCTTTAAAATTTTATTGTAAAGGTAATGTAACAAGTACATTTTCTTTTGAACAATATCACCCCTCTGTGTTCTATCCTAGTTTCCCCCTCCCATCTCCCCTTCTCCCAAGTTGCACAGTTCATTTACAAATAGTGTCTAGTAAATACCATTTCTGAATTGGTTCACTCTTTGTCCCGCCATTTCTGTGCTTCCCCTTCTCCTCCCCAAACCAGATAAACTTATATACAAGATAAAGGGTACAGAAATAAAATACAAAGACAAAAGGGAATAAACCAAAGTAAAAAGGGAAGCAAGAAAGGAAGGAAGGAAGGAAAGAAGGAAGAAAGAAAGAAAGAAAAAAAGAAAGGAAGGAAGGAAGGAAGAAAGGAAAGGAAAGGAACTGCAAGCAGTACAATAATAAACCTCTTATTTCCATTTCTTGGAGTTCATGTTGATAGGCATCATTTTATATGGTCATATGCACATAGCTATTGACTCTTTGTGGTCCTCTCCTAAGGATATCCTCCTTTGGTCTCACTGTGTGAATCCTTTTTTAAAAAACAGGAAAGTAATGCTAAACACAATATTTTGCTCAGATGTATCCAGCATGTCTTTGAGAAGAGATGAAAATTCTGATCTTCTGTCATCATCTCATGGAAACTCCCAGCATTAATTGTTTCATTCTTCATCTCTTTAAGGTGACACATGAACACAACCAAATACACAAGTGCAGGGCGTCCCTGTCCTCTGGAGAGCACAGACTCCTTCCCTGTGCTGTTAAATAGCAACAGGCGACTCTTGTTCTTCCTTAAACAACAGAATTCTGTTTTCTTCTTTCCATCTTATTGTTCAAGTTGGGAACATTTTGAATCTTATAGAGTGTGACCTATAAAGTAAGAAGAAGCCCAAGTAAATTCCATTCCCCCCACTTTA
The DNA here is from genome assembly GCF_023159225.1 of Perognathus longimembris pacificus. NCBI lineage: Eukaryota > Metazoa > Chordata > Mammalia > Rodentia > Heteromyidae > Perognathus > Perognathus longimembris. The sequence continues at coordinate 116,004,942 of NC_063161.1, read as the reverse complement.
AAAAATATCTTGGTTAGTATACACAAAGGAAAATATTGAAAGAAATGATGGTGTTACCTCGCCACCTATTCTACACCCTCTATTTCTTATAACTACTGTATGGCTGATGGTTATTTATCTCACTGTTCATGGAAATGGAAAGACACTTACCAAGTAGACATGGGTACTTGCCACTTCTCCTTGAGGTTTGGCCCTAACACTAAAGGATTATGAAGGACAAATGAATCCATCACTAGTCAAGCTTCGTTCCCCTTTCTTATTCATTTGTGAACTGTCAGGCCCTTGTTAGTCCTGCTTTGCCCCTCCATATGGTGTTAGATGGCTGACAGGGATTTCACCAGAGGTAACAGATGGACAAATATTTTCACATTATTTTTATGGCTATATTTAATTTCATAGTGATAATGCTGATATATATGTATGTGTAATATGTATGTATGCATATATGTATGTATATGATATTTGTATGTAATATTTATATGTACATATAAGTATGGATGTATGTGTATACATACACATATATGCATCTCCTTGTCATCAGTGTTTGTAGAAGAGCTATGAGGAGGTTTCATCTGGGCATTCTATATTTTTTAAGGGTCAGAAGTTCACTATAATTGTATTTTTCAGGTGGTGAGATTGGCTTGGTGCCTTGTTTTGACACCATTACATTGGCAGTTTCGGATGGAGAAGCCAGCCCTGTTATAAGTGGCTGTTGCTACCACGGGCCTGATCCATCTGTTTCTCTTCACGAGGCCTTCCCAGTGTATGATCTCAATATCACAGTGCATCCAGTAGACAACCAACCACCTTCCATTGCCATAGGTGACAAAGTTTTTCTATGTTAAAATGCCAATGTCTTTCGTACTGTCATACCTGCAGTTCATACCTGATACCTTAAATTAGAAAAAAAAATACTATCGAGAATTGTTCTCCAATAATTACCTCAGAAGAAATATATAGAAACCTCAAATCTATGGAAAACCATATGACAAAACTTGTTTAGAATGTTAGGTATTTCTGTATATTGAGAAAATACAATTATCTGTGGTCTGTGTGTGGTTGTTGGGAAAAGGATGACACTGGAATTCTCAAATAGTTTGTTTTTATTTCACATGGGAAAGTATCATTTGCCTGCTGGAGAGAGAGTAATTTATTTTATCCACAATAATTTCTATTAGAAGAGAATGAGTATGTAAGTACCCCAGAGAGACCATTTATATACATTTAACCTTATTTGCTTTTTAGAAAGTCATCTCTTCATAGACATTATGTATATGTCCTGTCTCTCAGAAAAAAATAGAAGCATATGTATGAATGTTATTGTAATTTGCAAACTATCTCCCAAGCAATGTTCTGGAAAGGAAGCATTATCCCAGCAGAATAATTAAGCACCAAGGCATGAAACAAATGTTCGTTATGAGCAATTCATAATCACTCTCAGGCAATTAACGCTCTGACAAACAGAGGTAACAACTGATCTTGAAGAGTACATAAACTACATTTAGTGGCTTATCATTAAAACAGTTTGGCAATTCTTATTTTCATTTGTCACATCTATAGACACAAGGGAAATCAGAGTTCCTTGAGAATGACTAAAGGGCTGTAGTAAAACATTTAGTATTTTTTCAGTCTTTCATTATCATCTGGCTTGCTTGTGCAAGAAAAAATGTACATAATTCCATAAGTCATATTAAAGCCACCCATTACCCCTGAATGTTTTTGCTGCAAAGAGAATTATGCCAAAAGGAAATGAACATTTCCCATGGAAGCATATTTGCATATGGGAGGCTTCTCTGAATTGGAATTTCAATTACTCCCTTTTGTCCTCACTATTTTAGTTAGGTGGTTTCATGCTAAGTCATAACAGTGTGGTTATTTGTATGCAGGTACCATGTTCGTTGTAGATGAAGGCTTCTCAGCAGCCCTTACCATGAACCACTTGTCTGTCACTGACCCTGACACAGCTACTGATGACTTGCAATTTGTTTTGGTTTCTCCACCTCAATTTGGCTACCTTGAAAACACACTCCCTTCTGTGGGTTTTGAGAAAAGCAACATGGGCATAAGTATAGGTAAGTGAGGACCAGCAATGCCTATGTTTGTGAATGTGCCAGATAATGTTTAGTAACTAAGGACTTCAAAAACATTCAAAACACCATATACGTTAAGTGATTTGTATACAGTTTTATTATTATTATTATTACTGATACTTGGAATCTTATTTTTCTTTTTTTTATCATGACATGCATGCAAGTTTATATCAAAGTGAGTGGATAATGCTAGGTATTTGGCAGGCTGAAAATAAGGGGATTGCAGTTCTAGGCTGGTCTAGGAAGAAAAGTTTGTGAGACCCTTTTTCAACTTATAGTTGGGTTCAAGCTATATGGGAGGCTCAGTTGGGAGAGATCACATGCCTGAACAGCCCAAGCAGAAAAGTCTGTGAAAGTCTTATCTCCATAGAGGGAAGCTAGACATAGCTCATGCCTTTGAACTCAGTAACAACAGGAAACCCAGAGCAGTAAATTGCTCAGTTCAGTGATGTGCCTGGTGGGAAGTGAGATCCCATTATAAATGTAAGCAATGAAAGACAGCACCAAAAAACCACCACCATCACAACCAACAACAATAAACAAGCAAAACAGCACAAATAGTACAATTCTTTAAAAGGACTATATCAAAGCCCAACAAAATAAGTATGAGGAAATGGGTACTTCCAAGAGGGAAGGGAAAGGCCAAGGGGAGAGAGGTAGAAGAATGAAGGGGTGAAGTGGGGAGAATACAGGAAAGAACTCATTGTATATACCACAGAACTGAGAAATATAAGGAAAGGGTGGTTTGAAGGGTGAAGAGTTTGAAGTGGTGACATAGATAAAGATGCATTGTACACACAATCTGCTTTGTTAAACTGCAAAAAAAAATCCAATACGTAAGCTAAAATTAAGATAAGTAAAGGAAGAGATGGGTTGAGAGGAGTGGTTGAAAATGTTGAAAAGAATGACAGTGATCAAGCTGCACCATATTCATAAACTGCTTTGATGGATGGCAACTCCTTTGTACAACTACTTAAAGAAAGTAATTTTTTTTAAAGAGTGAGGAACTGTAACTTATAAGCCATGTTTTCCTTACTTATCTGTTCTGTTTTGATATGCTCTAGCTTCATTTCAGTGGAGAGATATGAAGTCTTTGCACATTAACTATGTGCAGTCCAGGCATCTGAGGCTAGAACCGACAGCTGACCAGTTCGTGGTCTATGTTACAGACGGGATGCGACGCTCCTCGGCAACACCATTTTACATTCAAATCAACCCCACAAATGATGAGGCTCCTGACTTTGTAGTGCAGAACATTACCGTAAGAAACACCTCAGAGTGGTCTCGTTTTTTCAATTAATTTTCTGCTTGCTTTAAAAAAAATATTCATTTTTATTTCTCCTACTCTTGCCTCAGTCCAGTGCATGTAACACATTAAATTAATGAGTGGGGAGTGAGATAGGGAGAGGATAGTATCTTTTATTCTGTAACTAAGCCACTTGAAAACCATTCCTCTCACAATAATGATAAAAATTGCACAGGTGAAATGACTAAATTGTATGTGTAGAGGATGAGGTACTTACTAGTTGTAGGTTCAAGCCCTTAACATGCATTCATACTTACTCATCACAGTAGACTTTTAGAGTGATGGCATTATTATTGTCATTTTCAGAACTGAGAAAATGAGGTAAACAAAGAGGTTAACTAAGTAGCATAAGTAATTTACGCCCCTCTAGTAATGTGTATGTAAACTATGATTTTTCTTTATGTTTTCACTTACTAGGAATTATATTATACCTACTATTCTACACTTCCATTTTCTTCCCCCGAAGGTTTTCTTTCACCCAAGTAGCTTATGAATACAGTAGATCTTGATCAGTGTCACCCCTTTCAACATTCTCAACCACTCCTCTCAACCCACCTCTTCCTTTACTTAATTTTAGGTTATGTATTGATTTTTTTTTGCAATTTAACAAAGCAGTTGTGTACAATGCATCTTGATCTATGTCACCACGTCAACTTCTTTGCTCCCCTTCAAACCACCCCTTCTCTTATATTTCTCAAGTCTGTGGTATATACAATGAGTTTTTTCCTGTATTCTCCCCACTTCTCCCCATCATTCTTCTACCTTTCTCTCCTTAGCCATCCCCTCCCTTCTTGTAAGTACCCATTTTCTCATACTTATTTTGTTGGGCTTTGACTTAGCCTTTTAAAAGAATTATACTATTTGTGCTCTCCATAGAGTTTATTATAGTTCAGTTAATTCATTTGTAATCCTTAGCTTACCACCCAGTATGTTCACTTGTAGATTTATAGACATATTCTAGCTACTACAAATGAGGGAAACCATGCAACCTATGCTTCTCTGTGTTTGGCTTACTTTGCTTAATATAATTTTTTCCAAGCCTTTGCATTTCTATGAACAATACAATATCATTCTTTTGATGGAAGCATGGAATTCTGTTGTGTGTATATACTATATTTTCTTGATCCATTCGTCCACTGAGGGGCATCTGGGTTGCTTCCATATCTTGGCTACAGTAAACAATGCTGCAATGAACATGGTTGTTCTGGTGGTTTTTGTGTGGCCAGGATTGTGCTCATTTAAGTAAATGCCCAGGAGTGGGATTTCTGGGTCATAGAAAAGCTCTATGTTTAGTCTTTTGAGGAACCTCCATACTGCTTTCCAGAGTGGTTGAACAAGTTTACATTCTCATCAACAGTGTAGTAGTGTTCCATTTTGGCCACATCTCTACCAGCATCTGTTGTTATTAGTTTTCTTGGTAATGGCCATTCTAACTGGAGTGAGGTGAAATCAAAATGTTTTGATTTGCATTTCTTTTTACATATATAACATCTGTATATAATATTTTTCTTGATCCATTCATCACTTTCTTTTTTTTGTTTTTTGCCAGTCCTGGGGCTTGAACTCAGGGCCTGAACACTGTCCCTGGCTATATATATATATATATATATATATATATATATATATATATATATATATACATATATACATATATATACACATATATATATGTATATATATGTATATATATATTATCAAACTGAATTACAGAGAGGTTACAGTTTCATATATTAGGCATTGGATACATTTCTTGTACTGTTTGTTACCTCATCTCTCATTCCCCCCTCCCCTTCCCTCTTTCCCTCCCCCCTCCCCTCCCCAAGGAGTTGTTCAGTTGTTCAGTTCATTTTCATCAAACAGTTTGTAAGTATTGCTTTTGTAGTTGTTTGTCTTTTTTTTTACCCTGTGTCTCTCTTGGGAAAGTCAACCAATCAAACTAAGGTTTTTCTTTCTTTTTTTTTTTTTGCCAGTCCTGGAGATTGAACTCAGGGCCTGAGCACTGTTCCTGGCTTCTTTTTACTCAAGGCTAGCACTCTGCCACTTGAGCCACAGCACCACTTCTGGCCTTTTCTATAGATGTGGTGCTGAGGAATCAAATCCAGGGCTTCAAGTATATGAGGCAAGCACTCTTTCCACTAGGCCATATTCCTAGCCCCAATCCATTCATCACTTTCTAAAATAATATTATATTGGAAATGTTTTATAAAATTTTTAAGTAAATACACATGTTCATATACATATATGTGTGCTTGTGTATATGTGTGTGTGAAAATATATGTACAGAAGGCTATTTAACCCAGACATATGTATTAGCAAATCTTAATGAAGGAGTGAGCACAGGTTGTGGAATTGGAGGAGCTTAGGTGTTGCATTTAATAAGTATACAATGCTGAGCTAGTTATTTCTCTGTGCTTCTTTTTCTTCAACTACAAAATCTGTATAGAATTTTCTTTAAGTGATAGAGGAATGAATCAGATGTTTAGGCATACAGTATTGTCACCTTAATGTTTTCCTTTTTTCTTCAATATTGGTCAAAGTAATTATTTTTCTTATTTTTCACTAAAATAATTAAATTCCAAATGTGAAAGTCTTTCTTTGATTTTAATTTTCTACTGAGTCTTAATGGTACACGAGAGTCATTTCAGCATGAAATTGAAGAGCCAGCCTTTCCTCCTCTGTTGGCTCATGGTGTCTGTAGAGAGCACTTCAGTAATTTTGTGAGACAAAAAAATAATCTGCAAATCCTTCCTCCCATACCTACTTCTATTGTCTTGTATGCCAGGACTTCTGAAGTAATTAGGCCACTGGGAAGTTGTCTCTTGTTCTTGCCTGGAAGTATCATGCCTTTTACCTGTGTCTTCCTTAGAGAAGCTACTGTGGAGTAGCAAACCCAGAGCCCCTTTCATCATTCACAGAGACGATGCTAAGCTTCATGGGATAGATTTTTCGATAACTGTAGCTGGCTTTCTTGTGCAAAAGTACATTTATTGTATAGATGGGCCTTCATCAAGTTGCAACAGGTTTTAATTTTAAGTTATGATAATCTCTTCCAAACATATCCAGGAGTAAAAAAATTTGTTTTTTATATATAGTGATCGACATTGTGTGTGTGTGTGTGTGTGTGTGTGTGTGTGTGTGTGTACACATGCAGGTCCTGGGGCTTGAACACCAGGCCTAGGCTCTGTCCCTAGACATTTGTCCAAAGCTAGGGTTCTACCACTTGAACGACAGCTCCACTTCCAGCTTTTTGGTGGTTAATTTGATGAAGTTGGGTACTCCTGTATTTGGCATGTAGATGTTTGGATGGTTATGTCCTCCTGTAGGAGAGATCCCTTTGTTAGTATGTAGTAACCTTCTTTGTCTCTTCTTACTATCTTTAATTTTAAGTTAGTTTTATCTGATATTAGGATTGCAACTTTGGCCGGCTTATGGAGGCCATTTGTTTGATAGATTTTCTTCCAGTCTTTCATTTTTAGAATATGGCTGCTTTTGCTGGCTTGGGGTATCTCTTCGAGGCAGCAGGAAGATGGATCTTGATTTTGATCCAACTTATGAGTCTGTGTCATTTAATTGAAGAGTTAAGTCCATTAATATTGAGAGTTAGGACTGAGAGATGATTGTTCCTTTCATTATGTCTATCTTTTTAAGGGCTGTGTCTTTCCAATTCTTGCTCTAATAACCAGGTTTTCTATTTAGGGTTCATTTCTCTGTCTGTATTGTGATCTTGATGATTTTCAATGTGTAGGACATCCTTGAGGATTTTCTGTAATGCTGGTTTGGTGGTGATATATTGTTTCAGTTTTTCCTTGCTGTGGAAGACTTATTTGACCTTTGGCTATGAATGAGAGTTTAGCTGGGTACAGTATTCTTGGTTGGTAGTTATTTTTCTTTAGGGTGTGGCATACCTCATTCCAGGCTCTCCTTGCTTTCATGGTCTCTGCTGAGAAATCTGGAGTAATTCTGATTGGTTTTCCTTTATATGTGATTGTTTTCCTCTTCCTAGCAGCTTTAAGGATTCTTTCCATAGTCTCTATTGATCCTGTTTAGATTGCAATGTGTCAGTGGGATGTCCTATTCTGGTCTGGTCTCTTTGGGGTTCTAAATGCTTCTTGTATCTGAATTGGCCTGTCCTTCCAGATATTTGGGAAGTTCTCTACTAGTATTCTGTTAAACAAATTGCCTATTCCATTAACTTCTTTCTCTAGGATTTCCTCAATACCTATTAGTCTTAGGTTTGGCTTTCTGATTGTATCTTGGAGCTCCTGGAGCAATCTGTTTTGCTTGTTGGATTGGTTTTGCATTATTTTTTGTTCTTTCTCCATAAAGTCTAGGGAATCTTCAGTTCCTGAGATTTGATCCTCTGCATCATCCAATCTTCTCTGTAGGCTAGCTACTTGGTTCCTTATCTCCTTTCCCTGACTGCTCTTTCTTGATGGCCTCTATGTCTTTGTTATAATTTTCTCTTAGCTCCTGTGTGGACTTCATTACTTCATTAATTTGTTTCTGAGTGCTGTCTCTCAAATCTTTTAGCTGAGTAGCTGAGTCATAGGACTCTTTTTCCTTCTGTTGGAGTTTGTTTATCTTTCTGTTTGTGGAAGTCATAATTGCTTTATTAATTTATGGTTGATTTCATTGCGTTCATGTATTAATCTTTGGCTCGCCTCCTCATGTTCTAGATTATTTGTCTGAAGAGACTCAAACTTTTCCTTTATCATTTTTATCAGCTGAGTTTGCAGAGCATTTTGAAGACTCTCCTCTATGTCTTTGGTTGCCTGCTCTGTTTCCTGCTTATTTTGTGTGGTAGACGAGATCCCTGATTTGCCATCCTTCTTGTGTTTCTTCTGCCCATTTGGATTGGGGATGCCAGTCTATAAGCATCTGTGAGCACAGTTTAAGATTAGAAGCAAACTTTACCAAATTCTGTTGTGTAAATCTTAGAGGTTCACAATCATAGACAGGTAACTTCCCTCTCTTTTTGTATATAAACACACATTTAGTGTCCCCACAAAATACAATTTTAAGATTTGGTGGTTAATTGTAGATAAGAGTCTCACAGACTTTCCTGCCTGAGTTGGCTTTGAACCATGATCCTCAGATCTCAGCCTCCTGAGTAGCTAGGATTACAGGTGTGAGCCACTGCTGCCAGGCTTGATCTAAACTTTTTACTGTCATAATATAAATAAACAAATAGTCTCTAGAAAAGAATCACATTTTTTTCAGTGACAATTCCTAGTAATATTGTGGATGAATTTATCGTAAAATAAGTTGAAAGCAAGGATTTTCATAGTTGACCTCAGTGAAGGTTAATTACAATATGTTTTTAAGTTGCTTTATTAAAGTTCCTGGAGAAAAATGAGAGTTATCATCAAAGATAATAGTAGCATAAATTACTCTATGGTATTATACTTTGGTCCTTAATAAGGAAGTCCAGATGAAAGAATGCTACCAACATTTCAGCTGTATTTTTAGTATCAAGATAGCAAGTAATTTTATGCAATTCTGTAAACAGTAGCTAACTATAGAAGGATTTTTTTCAATCAATAGGGGATTGAAAAGAAATAACCCATGTGTTTCTTTAAAGGCCTTTCCAGTCTCACTTGATTTCAATTAAGAATATTTATAGAATATAAATATAATATAAATATTCATATGACACTGTGAACTTCTAAGAATGTGTATAGAATCTAAAAGCTTTTGTTACTTAGATCTTTCTATATTTCAAAAATAGGAAGCAGAAATATTTATTTTCTCTCTTCTTTATAAGAGAAAAAGTCCAAGACAGCTAAGTATCATACTGCCAAGTTCTAAATGGCTAGATTGTTCATGAAACAATTAAATTACTGTTTTTGAGCCTTAAGAAAATTATGAAAGCTGATCTGGGGTGTAGGGAAGGAGTATGAAAGGTGGTTCAAAATAATTAAGAGGTATGAGAATTAGGAGAGGCAAGGGGGCCAGAATTAAAGAATGCCCTATATGCTACCAAAAGTATTCTTCTCAATTACTGTTGGCTATAATGAAATACAAAAGTTTTTACCACAATAATGAAAATACAAAGTGCCAAATATGCCCAGTATGTGTGTAGCAGACATTTGTGCTATTTCTAAAGCAGTTGGAGACATAAGAAATGTGGAAATGATGGGATCTGAGAGGTTAAAATAACAGATTGGAATCTAATTGTGAAGATTCTAGATATAGCTTTACAAATGAATTATCCTGACTTCCAGCAAGTAAGTATCTTTTTGGTTGTTGCCCAAACCCCAACTTTGAATTATTAACATTATACATGTTTTAAATTGTAAAAGTCTTTGGTCATGCATGAAAGTAAAAATTGCTTCAAAATCTTCAGGGAAAAAATATGAGATAGTTTAACAGATACTAAGCCAGCAATTTCTGTTCAGAACTCATTATGTATGGATGTTATTGACAATTTGTAATGAGATGTCTTCAAATGAGTTTTTTCTTTTTGGCAGTTTATTAAAAGAAACTAGTAGACAAGTTGCATTTCACACTTAGCTAAATTCCTGGTTTGCTCCTGTTCAGGTGTGTGAGGGTGGAAGGGTAGAGCTGGATTCTTCCATCATCAGTGCTGTTGACCTGGACATTCCTAAGGACCACTTACTATTCAGCATCACTCAGAAACCACATCATGGCCTCCTCATCTATGGGGAACACAGTGAAAACTCTCCTCCAAATAACCAGCCAGCCAATGCTCACCAGAAACATGAACTCATTTACAACTTTTCCATGGAACGTCTCAAGACTGGTAGGTTGTGTTGAAAATGTATATTTTGTTGTTGACTTAATAACTTAACCCATGCTTGTATGTGGATTCTAAGAAAGTTGAGCCCATCAAAACAGAATGATGTGATTATATAGGCTCAGAGTTGTAGGAATGGGGAGATGTTGGCTAAAAGGTATAAAATTTCATTGAGACAGGAGGAAGAGATTAAGACATCTATTGTATGTCATGGGACATGATTACTAATAAGATATACTCAGAAGTTGCTAATAGTTTTCTACATACCCAAAAGTTTAAGTATGTTAAGTCTTGTATATGTTAATTAACTCTATTGAGCCATATCATAGGATAAATATGTACTAAAACATCATGTTTTGCATCACAATTACATATTTTTATTGCTTACTAGTGCTCTACTGCTTGAACCATATATCCAGCCATGCTTTTTGCTGGCTATTTGGAGATGAAGTCTAGTGAACTTTTCTACCTAGGCTACCCTCAACCTACTCTTCTCTAGCTCAGCCTCCTGAGTAGCTAGGATTACAGGTAAGAGCCCCTGGTACCTGACTAAAAGATAATAATGTATTTTCTTTTCATTGTAAAGAAGCATTAAAAATGCTATTTGTGATGTATGGTATTTTAGCACATAACTTTTAATGTTGTAATAAAAATGCTTTTTAACTCTATTGAGATCATGGGACTACATTTTAAGAGATTTGTCTGCCAAAAATTTCCATGGTTGAAACAAATATAGAACCACATATAATAATGACTCATTAGTCTCTCAGCAGATAATTTGCTCTTGAGGGAAATGACACATTGGAATAGCAGCCTAAATGATTTTTTAATTACTCTTTCAAAAATGGTTTTATCCCATTTTCCACATACAAAAATGCTTTCCAATTCTGAACAAAATGTGCATTTCTAGAATTATTGCAATTCTAGAAAATCTTTCTCTCTCTCCTTCATGTGTTCGGTTTTCCCACACTGGAAGGTCATTTCCTATTTAGTCTAGACTGGCTGAGGACTTCAGAACGAAGCTCCATTAACCTGTGCGAGGAACTTACCTAGGGTCTCTAAGTATTCCTTTGCTTACCACTTGCTTTGGCTCAGGACTTGCTTGACTTTCCTCCTACATTCTTCCAGCCACAGTGTTGGCTTTTCATCCTAACATTTATTTTTGCAGCAGTTGCATGCTGTCATCTCATGTTCGAGTTTGAAAAGAAAAGTCATTGATTTCTCCATTTTTATCAATTGCAAAGAAAATTCTGGAGAATATGACTGAGCAAATTCTTAGAGGATATGGTCAAATTGATAACTGTATGCAGCAATAATAGACTATATTAGACTATATTGCTTCAAAATATATTTTCATTTCAAGTTTAAGGCAAAGGAATCCTGATTCAGATTTTAGTTTTGGTTCATTTACCACTACAATAAAAATTAAAAATTCTTAGCATATTCTTATAACTATCTCCACAAACAAACATACAGAACTTAACTAAATTACTAAAACATTAAGTAGTCTGTTTTTTATACATTATTATAATCATTTCATTAAATTTTTAGTGCTCACTGAAATATAGTTTTGGGAAGCAATCTTGTTTCATTGTATGGATGAAATCTATTATAAGTTTACATAATTATCTCTTATTTAAAACTATTAAAATTAAAGTTATTAAAATTCACATGTCAATAAACATTTGATATCTTGGTACACACCTTTTAGTTTCCTATTGCTAGCAGCTGCAAAACCATTGGTAGTTATTAGTAGCTTTTGCAATATGTTTGAAAATAGAAAGTGTAATGTTTTCAGCTTTTTCAAGACTATTTTGATTATTCTGGGTCTCCTCCCTCCCTTCCTTCCTCTCTCCCTCCCTGCTTTCTTGATTTCTTGCTTTCTGTAGGTCCTGGGGCTTGAACTTAGGCAACGACACATTGACTTAGACATTGTCCCTTAGCTTCTTTTTGGATAGTTCTATAATATGAGCGATTCTCTTTCTCTGTGCTCTTTCTTGCAGGACTGAAGCTGTCATACGTGCACGATGGCTCTGAGGGCCTGGCTGACGAGTTTGCAATCCAGGTGTCAGATGGGAAACACAAGATACTTAAAACTGTGTCAGTAGAGGTATCCCCAATCAATGATGAGAAACCAACATTAAGCAAGTGAGCACCTTGAAGAGCACCTCTTCCATATTTCTAGTGTTCTATAAAGTCCGCAATACTGGGTACAGAGGGATAGAGTGTCCCTTCAAAGTAGCAAGTCATCACTCTCCAAGCCTATCATGACTTGTCCTTTCCACTTAGACACTTGGAATCTTTAGTACAAACACTAGTTAGGCACCATTAGTGCCTCCATTATTTGATTTTGTCCTAAATGTCCTCGTTAGATAATGCAGCATGCATATTCTGTTAAGTATTTGAACACATTATCTTAGTTTTATCTTCACTGTGATGAAACACCTGAGGAAAATCTTAAGGAGGAAGGATCTATTTTGGCTGAGAGTTTCAGAAATTTTATTCCATTTTGGCAAAGAGGGTTTAGTAGAACAGAACAGCTCACATCATGATGGCTGGGTAGGGAAGAGGGAAGAGAGAGAAGGCGAGAGGAAAGAGAAGTGAGAAAAGACAAAGGAGATAGAATACACCTGTGTGGAGTATGTTCTCTTTTCCCTCTTTTATTCCTTCTCCACCCCTTCTCATGCAATGGTGCTGCCTTTCGGGGTGAGCCTTCTCCAACTTGTTAGTTCTCACTGAAAACACCTGCAGACACACTAGGGGTGTGTTTTCCCAATCTCATGGTGCGTCTCAATCCAATCAATTCACCATCAAGATTACACACACACACACACACACACACACACACACACACACACACACACACACACACTGCAGCGATCCCAATGGATTTTTGTCAAACTTTAACTATAGGTAATGGAGGTAATAACCAATGATGCTTCTTTTATCAGTTCAGTGCTCCTTGGTTCTAGTCCTTTACTATATACTATATTGTGCATGGATCAGAAACCCACTACTCATGGCTACTTTAGAAAGTGCTGTTATTAGTTTTAAATTTTTTATTTTATTTTCAAGGTGGTGGTATTATAAATGGCAAACTCTCTCAATTCTCCCTCTGTAGCTTCGTAGGGATTGATGATAGGAGAGAGTTTTTGTCAGTTATATTCTTTTAGTTCTGGCCATCCCTTTTATAACTGGCAATTGTGCAGACCTATGCTAAGAACACAAATGATGCAGAACTTTATATTGGAGGCCCAGAGGTTCTCCCGGACTAGCCATAGGCAAGTATCTTGTTCTTGGTACCACATTGCCTCTTTTCTCAATGGCACACCAGTATAGATATCAGTTAGCCTGGGTAGTTTTTGTTTTTTTGTTTGTTTGTTTTCAGTTGTGGGCCTTGAACTCAGGCCTGGGTGCTGCCTCTGAGTTTTTCTGCTCAATACTAGAGCTTTACCATTTTGAGCTACAGTGCCACTTTTGGTTTTCAGGTGATTAATTGGAGATAACACTCTCATAGGGACTTTTCTTCCCAGGCTGGCAATGAACTATGATCATTAGCTCACAGCCTCCTGAGTAGCTAGGATTACAAGTGTGAGCCACCAGTGCTCAGCTGGCCTGGGTTTTATCAGGAAGTGAACACCTTCCTGAAAACATCTAAATCTCTGCAATGTCTTGTACTATGCACACAGGGGGCTTAAACAAGTCCCTACCTAATCCCACCAGCTTGCCACTTTTCCCTAAATTCCTTCAAAAGCATTATGGGAAATATACTGGTGATAGGTTTGGGAAGGTGGTCTCACAGACATCAGTTTGACTATAAATATTCACCAGAAATTTCTATATGCTTATTCAGAAGCTGGCATGTCAGATTCATTTGGTTTTGATTAATAAATATGAAAAATAAGAAGGATTTTGCAGTATTACAAAACCTTTTCCTCCTAATCTCACTTTATCTAAGGTTAGTGAAAACTAGCATGAAATATTTGCCGTGTGACAGACACGATGTTAAGTTCTTTGATACATGTTACCTTTATCACTCAAATTGTGAGAAGCAGTATTGTTGTCCTCACTGAGAAAAATGCCAGAGGTAAAACAGCTTACTCTGCTGGACACTGGTGGCTCACCCCTGTGTTCTAGCTACTCAGGAGGCTGAGATCTGTGGCGCAAGTGGTAGAGTGCTAGCCTTGAACAAAAAAAGCTCAGGGACCTGTTCAGGCCTGATATTCAATCCCTGAGACCTGCACAAACTAAAATAAACAAAAACCAACTTAGTCCGGTAACTCTTCAAGCTTGTCTCATCCCTCTTCAAGCTTGTCTCCTCCCAAAGAACACATCCTTTTTTTTTTTGGCTAATCTCCATGAAATAGCCATAGCTCACCAAATCGCATTCAACTTTGCTTCAATCCACATGTAATTTATGCAATGATGAGATCAGGTGTGGCATATCTAAATATCTCTGACATTTAGTACTTCTTCAAAGTCCTTCCCTTTCCTTTTCCTCTTTCCTTCTCTCCAGCAGAGAAGTAGCCATGTTCCCTCTTTTTCTTCCATATGTGTCTTTGAGTAAAACACCTCTTGATTTCTTTCAGAACATCCTCAACTGTTTGTCTGTTGTGTGTTTCCAATTTCCTCTCTAGTCTTTCTGTTTTGAGACACAAGAAATACTTAACAGTTAGAAGAGCAGATGCTAGCCTCAGATAGGCTCTATCCAGCTATATAGCAGTGGAGTGAGCTTGAACTTGATCTTTCTGCTCTCACCTTTCTATTAACTGGTCTGTGCCTGGGGGTAATGTTAGTGTCTGGTTCATAGATTAAGTCAATTCAAATATGTAGAACTGCTTGAAAAGACTGGCTAGTCCATGTTGAGCGATCCTAAGTGTTTCATCATTTCCATTACTGTATGTAGATAATCTCATTGTAGGGCTGGGATGTAGCTCAGTGGCAAAGCACTTGCCTAGCAAGTGCAACGTCCTGGGTTCGATCCCCAGTACCAACACACACACACACACACACACACACAAACAGATAATCTCATTGTAAAAACACAGGGACAATCCAGTCTTCTGTTCCTTTGCTGCCAAACTTTTTGGAAGAGTAGTTTGTGCCAGCTTTTCCCATTTTACCCACTACCTCCAACTTTTAACACTTTATTAGAGCTGCTCTCACCCTATCTGATCGATTATCTCACCATATTGGACTCTGGTAGAGCATTTAATACCATTTCTCTTTTTTTTTTTTTTTTTTTTGCGCCAGTCCCAGGATTTGAGCTCAGGGCCTGGGCACTGTACCTTGGCGTTTTTGCTCAAGGCTATCACTCTACCATGTGAGTCACAGCTCTACTTATTGCTTTTGTGGTGCTTAATTGGAGGTTAGAGTCTCCTAGACTTACCTGGGCTGGCTTTGAACTGCAGTCCTCAGATCTCAGCCTCCTGAGTAGCCAGGATTACAGGTATGAGCCACTGGTGCCCAGTAGTATACTGATACTATTTCTTTAATAGCCCTTCTACTAGCTCTAGGAGATGCATTTAGTTCTCCAAATTACCCTGCCTCTCCCTCCCCAGCCCAATGTCTGATTGTACTGGTGCAATATATCCAAGGCCCTCTCTGAACTTTAGTGGCACATTTAGCCTATGTCTAGGCACAGCAGAGAGCATTCTGGGGATAGTAACCCTTAACGTGGCGGGGAGGTAATGGTTAGGGCAAGTGTCTCAGCTTCTTGTCCTGCTAACATACAAGGATAGGCACATTCTACATAGTTCCTCAAAAGATCCCCAGCAGTTGGGCTTGGTGTTCCATGCGTGTAGTCTCAGATATCTGGAAGGCTAAGTCCAAGAGCGTTTCGTCAGTCCAGAGATCATGGCCATTCTGGGCAATGTAGTGAAATCTGTCTCTTATAAAAAAAAAATAAAAGAATATAAAATGAATCCCAGCAGGATTGGTTCCCAACTACCCACAGCAGTCAAAGCACTTTGCTACCTCTCCTCTCCCTTTCTCATGCCTTCTCTTCTGTTTCCTGGCATCACTTTCCAAATGGTCCTTTTTAAGGTGACTCAGGTTACCTTTGTCTTTTCTGATATTTGATTCAGATACTTCCTTCCTACCAAACTCCTTATATTCTTCATGATATTGGCTTCCTGGTTTGATTTCTCTCTTTTTATAAATAGAGCCACTGATTTCCATTACCTACTCCCAACCAAGTGGTTTAGCCTTCTAGAATACTAAAGTTAACTATTCTCCATTAAAAGATGGGAAAATCTACTGCAGGGGAAATGGCATTTCTGGGTTGACAAGAAGCCCTCTTTGGGTTAGAGTGCTTGAAATGCAGGTGATTGGAATTTGGCTTCTTGGTAGAAGAGTGGAAGGCTGATCCCAGTCGGTGATCCCCAGTGTCGTTGATCTGTATCCCAAGTATTTCACCATCCTGACATTTCTCAAGAAACAAAGCTGTCACGGTGCACAGAAGAGGCATGTGTAAAGACCCACACTGGAGAGCTAGAAACCCCAGTGAGAGAGGTCTGTGCCTTCCTTGGGTGAGACGTGAGAGAATGCCCTTCTGTGGAAGCAGCAGCGTCCATAGCAGATGCAGCAGCTGCTTACAACCCCACCTGTGCCCTGTGCCACTCGGCTGTGCGCCATGCCAGGGGCTAGCCCAACCTTCTAGCACTGAGAAAAGATGAATCTCTGTAAGAACACGCGCATCAGGACATTACCAGGGCAGCAAGAGCAATTCACAGGATCACAGATAAGCATCACCAAACTCAGAGAGGGTGTAAATCACTTTCAGGAAGTTTCTGTTTGTAAGATTTGAAGGATTGTTCCTGCCCCCTCCCCTTTATTTTGTGGAGGTAAATGAAATATTAGAAATAAGAAGTAATTTAGTTTGTAAAATGATAATGATTTTTTACATATCAGTAATTAGATGTATTTAATGACCTGGTACACTGCTATTCACAGCCACTGTCTTTTTGTCCAGATGTTTATGTGTTAAGCAAAATGAGCAAATGCAAAATGAGTCCCATGACTGATTGTTTTGAATTCTTGGAAAATTCCTTACTAGTTGGAAGGTGGGAACTCTAATAGTGAGTGTCAGGGTCCCCTGCTCAAGTAACACCTCCAGGCTTTTCTATTAACCTTTGCACTCATGTTCCTCTTTCAGGAAGGCTGAAATGGTGGTGAATGTGGGTGATACTCGTATCCTGTCAAGTGCTATACTTTCTGCCATAGATAAAGACTCTCCCAGGGAGAAGATTTACTATGTATTTGAAAAGCTTCCCCAAAATGGACAACTTCAACTTAAGGTGAGGGGACTTTTTATCTTTCTTGTTGTGGCAGGTCAAAATATTTTCAACATACATGTCTATACAATTCCAATTATTCTCCAGCAGTCCTATTAATGCCCAAGAGTAGAAAATCTGATTTCCCTATACTAGGGTTAAACTTACACCCTTCTTAGTTCAGGGTAAACTTGATCAACATTATTAAGTTTTTCCATTGGTTTCTTCTCTGAGGGACTGTTCCACAAGTTTGAGGGAAGAAGTTACCAGGAAAAGCAAGTTGGCTATTTTCTAAAGAGAATCAGCAGCTTTTAAGACATCTTTATTTCCCTCAGATTTTAAACTATGGATCCACATCATTTTCCTTTTAAGAATCTATCACCTCGGGGAGGGGGAAATGAGGGACGAGGTAACAAACAGTTCAAGAAAGGTATCCAATGCCTAACGTATGAAACTGTAACCTCTCTGTACATCAGTTTGATAATAAAAATTAAAAAAAAAGAATCTATCACCTCAATCATAAAACTCCTTCAGGTCTACCAGCAATCAATTCCTGTCTGTCTGCTGTCTCTTTGTCTCTGTTTCTCTCTGTTCCTCTCTCTCTCTCTCTCTCTCTCTCTCTCTCTCTCTCTCTCTCTCTCTCTCCAAGTTCTAATACCAGTTTCAGAAGCATTAAAAAAGTAACCTTTTTTATATGGGCCTGGGAAAATTTGTGGCAGCCTCCTGCTCTTTGCCTCTGTAGTGCAGAGACAGAAGGTGGTGCCTGGGGCACAAGTTCTTTCCCTTTTAGACTCCAAGCCTAAGTATTACCGAGTCTTACTATTACCAACTTCTGCCTTCCTGTGATTCTCTGCAGGGAGAATTCTCATCTCCCTCTGGAGCAAGGACAACCCTTATCTTTTTTTAAGGGAAGCAACTTACTCCACGAAGTGCACCAAATTGTCTATATTCCCCTGAGATAGACTTTAAGCTGGAAAGGTTGGCACCTTGATTTCACAATCCCATACTCCCTTCCTTACATTAAGGTTGGAGTGGTCTGTCTTGAGTCATGGGGTCCATTGGAGGAGCTCTAAATGGTGTTCATAGCGCCCACATTGACATCCACCAGGTTTTAGCACCTACCATATTTGAATCCAGTTAACTGCATCATGAAGTAATTAACATTCCTGGAGTTGCTTGTATCCTGGAAATCACTTTTGCTCTAATAGACATATCAGAAACATTGTACTATGTCCCCATGTGCCCGAGTTAAGTCACCTGGGTTTCACTGCTGACTTGCAACAGCTTGAGTGTGATCTGATCATACTTTACCTTAGTTCTATAATAGCAAAATTTCAGTCTGATTCAGACTGTGTTAAGGATAGCCCAACATTAATTATAGATCAGTCACTTAAGGGAAGTCATTTCGAATAATTGATCAAAATGTTTATTTGAATAGTAGATTAAGACAAGCAACAACCACCTGCCATCTCCAATGTGATTATCTGAGCAAATATGTAACTCTTCACTAATGTAGACAAGGTCCTAGGAAATCAGTAAGGATTCCTTCTCTGTGTGGGGAACAGCTTGATTGTCTTCGTCTGTAGGCACCACAGAGAATCACAGTAAAGAACAGTCACTGATTTAAATTGAAGTACAGCTGTGCCCTTATTTCATTTCAGGGAGTAATGAAGCAGAAATGCAGTGAGCGCTCACACATTTAGGTGGCTTGGGAACTGAACTGCTTTGGATATGTGAAAATCCAGATGGGTCCAGGGGCCTGGTAGGGCTCCACCCCATTCTCTTCCTGCCCCCTCAGGGCTCCCAAGGTTGGCTGCCTAAGACTTCTGAACCTTCTCAGGGGCTCTTGTTTTCTTGTCGGCATACCTGGTTTTTCTCAATTTTGAGGCAGACTCTTATTTTCCTCTTTTTGGCCTTCCTATGGTTCTGTCAAGTCATGTGTAACTAAGAAATTAGATGGAGATGAAGAGAGCAAAAGATAACTCCTTTTATTTTTTTTTCTTTGTCAAGATTTACAAAGAGGAAGTGTTTAAGCAAATTTCAGGCTGCTCAATGAAAAATTTTATTTGCAAATTGATTTTATGATGGAAACAAATATTAAGTGTAACTGTTAAAATATAATTAATTTTCACCCATTGAGCCCTGAGCTGAACTACATCTGCAAGTTATCAGGTGGGCAGAAATATTAGGGAGGAAGGAAGTGTATCAGGAAGAATGACAAAGAGAAATGATAACATACCTGGAAAAAAAAAGGCCAAAAATGTCTCTCTAGGAACAGAAGGGTCTGTGGGATAACCAAAGGGAAATAAAGAGTAAACGATTGAAATTTCTGTTACCCAGATAGAAAAAAATTCAATACAGCCTTATATTGTAATCTGTGACATTATACTTGAATCATACCAAATAACTTTGGATGAGCTATTCTTGGGGACAGCTGTGTGTAGCCTAAGAGAATTATACAATTTTTAAATAAAGATTTTGTTTGTTTGTTTGTTTGTTTGCCAGTCCTGGGGCTTGGACTCAGGGCCTGAGCACTGTCCCTGGCTTCTCTTTGCTCAAGGCTAGCACTCTGCCGCTTGAGCCACAGCACCACTTCTGGCCGTTTTCTGTATATGTGGTGCTGGGAATCGAACCCAGAGCTTCATGTATACGAGTCAAGCACTCTTGCCAGTAGGCCATATTCCCAGCCCCTTAAATAAAGATTTATTAATTGAAAATTATTCTACATCAAACGGTGTGAAGAATATATGCTTACCTAATGTTGGTTGTGTTTGGAAGGTTCTGATAATATTGGCAGCTTATATTTTTGCTGACTTAGGATATAGATGTTAGCAGAGTTGGGGCCCTAATCATTTTCTTTAGTTTGTTTTTGTTGCCAGTCCTGGGGCATGGACTCAGGGCCTGAGCACTGTCCCTGGCTTGTTTTTGCTCAAGACTAGCAATCTACCTCTTGAGCCACAGCGCCACTTCTGGATTTTTTTCTATATATGTGGTGCTGAGGAATCGGACCCAGGGCTTCATGTATATGAGGTGAGCACTTTACCACTAGGCCATATTCCCAGCCCCCTAATCATTTTCTTTAGGTCTCAGTAAGGCTGAAAATTAGCCTGAGGAGTAAATGATTCATTCATTTTTCTGTTTTTATCAGCTAAGCCTGGTAAAAACCACTTTAAAAACATAGGTTGGATTAGTTGTATAGTGATATGAATTTTTTTAAAGAGGGAAACACATTTAATTTGCAAAGAAGCCATTCTAGCAGGTAAATTACCCACCTGCTCTCATTAATTAGAGTATTTAATCAGCCATGATGGCATATGACAAATACTTTGCAAATATCATTGCTGTTGAATTGTCACATGACTTTGTTAAAAGACCTTTGGTTAAAGATTATTTTTCCCCCAACGTCTGAAATTATTTTAGTATACTTATTTGAAAGGAAAAAAAATAATGTAACATAGTAAGAAGTAGTTTGGAGTTTCTGAGGAGACCCAGGGACAGCTGACTAATTCCTGGCATCTTTCAGATAGGGAGGGACTGGATCCCTCTCTCCTCTGGCATGAAATGTACCCAGGAGGATGTGGATCTGAACTTTCTGAGATACACACACACAGGAACAATTGTTTCCCACAACCAAGATAGCTTCACCTTCTACCTCTGGGATGGTGACAACAGATCACCTGCATTTGAATGTCACATCATCATTAAGGATATGGAAAAAGGTAAAAGTATGTCTACTGGTGTTTCTTAACTGGATGTGAGCTGTTAGATATGTATTCAGCATTTGTTTCTTCCTCTCTCTCTTTCCTTTCTTCCTTCCATTGTCTATCGATGAGATTCCCTCATTTATCACTCCATACTTTGACACCTCACCTGCTCTTTCTGGGATCTGTGATGTTTCTGAGAATGGCCAATCTTATTTCCTATTAAAAATCTAGCCTTTCCCGTAATGTGGCTACAAAAGCCACTTTAACAATTAGGAGTTTGGACTTCAGCTTGAATTATACCACAGTGATATGCTATTTCTCATTTTATCCTCAGGAGGTGAATTACCATTTGAAAACAGAATTTCAAAAGAAAAACATTTGGGCTGGGAATATGGCCTAGTGGCAAGAGTGCTTCCCTTGTATAGATGAAGCCCTAGGTTTGATTCCCCAGCACTACATATATAGAAAATGGCCAGAAGTGGCGCTGTGGCTCAAGTGGCAAAGTGCTAGTCTTGAGCAAAAAAAAGAAGCCAGACTGTGCTCAGGCCCTGAGTCCAAGGCCCAGGACTGGCAAACAAACAAACAAACAAACAATCAAACAAAACCCAAAAAAACATTTGCAATATAAAATAAGAAAGTAAAGTTTTTTTTTGGCCAGTCCTGGGCCTTGGACTCAGGGCCTGAGCACTGTCCCTGGCTTCTTCCCGCTCAAGGCTAGCACTCTGCCACTTGAGCCACAGCGCCACTTCTGGCCGTTTTCTGTATATGTGGTGCTGGGGAATCGAACCTAGGGCCTCGTGTATCCGAGGCAGGCACTCTTGCCACTAGGCTATATCCCCAGCCCAAAAATAAAGTATTTTTAATAAAGAAATAACCATAAGGAAGTTTGTCATTTTAAAAGTGCTGATACACACTCTATAAAGACAGAGAAAGCACTAGAACATTAAGCTTCACTGTAAGAGAATAAGCTTCACTTTAATTTATTAGGCTGCTCACATACATAATACAAGCCAGCAGCTTATAAATAGCAAATAAAAAAAAAACTGTAAAATCCACTACGCAAGTAAGAGTAGAAGCTCTTGGTGTTGAATTGTCACTACAGTTTGTGTGAAGAGAGTATCAATCCTAACTTGTTCATCATTCACTTTCCCTCCCTCCCTCCCCCACTTCCTCCTTCCTTCCCTCCCTTCCTTCCCTTCCTCTTTCCCTCCCTCCCTCTTTGCCTCCTTCCCTCCTCTTTCTATCTCTCTGTCTCTGTCTCTTTCTCACTCAAATCTTGACGACCAGGAATCTTAGAAGTAAATTGAATGATTAAGTGCAAAGAAAATCTTCATGTGTGACACTTAAAATTGTCCTGAATTAATTTTTATAAGCTAGGTGATGTTAAGATATTTATTTGTAGTTATATGTTTATTTGCCTGTTTTTATTATAAAATAAACTTCCAATAAGTGATACATTGGGCATTATTTTATGCATTAATGTCTCTTGGCAAAAATGTATATTTACTACATGTCCAGTCAAAAAATGTATTGCAAATCATGGGAACAGACAACTAATGGATAAGAGTGGAATCTCCTCATAAGCCTTAGCACTGCGGGGGAGGTGGGGGTCACAGCAGTGGCGGGGAACTCAATTCTGTGCAGGTTTTGGGACCTTTTCTGTGTAGATCCTCCCTTTCCCCAAGCTCTTGGAAGGCCTTACAGTTACTCAGAGAATGAGATGCTGAGCAAAGTGTCATGAGTAGGAGTTCATTAACTGCTTTAGAAGGTTATGTACATTTTGTCTAGGGCATGGACTCCTAAATTCAGGGAAGCTGGGTGATAGAAATGTGAGCCACGAGCCAGAAAGAAATGTTAGCCATTTTAAAATATGGTTACTGATCACAATCTTGTCTTCTACCTAGGTGACATTGTCATTCTTGCAAAACCACTGGTGGTGTCTAAAGGTGACCGAAGGATTCTGACAACCTCCACTCTCCTGGCTGTGGACGCAACAGACAAGCCCAAGGACCTGTTCTACGTCATCACTTCCCCACCCCGGTATGGCCAGGTGGAATACGTCCGCTATCCTGGGGTCCCCATCACAAGTTTCAGCCAAATGGACATTGCAGGACAAACAGTTTGCTACGTTCATAAGAGCAAGGCAGCTGGCTGCCATGACAGCTTTAGGTGAGTCTCTTGGAACGTTTTCTGAATTTCTTCCTCCCATTAATTCATAGAAAGTGAAAAGGAGTATGTTCATATGTATTCTGTGATAACAGTTTTATAATGTCTTTCTCTCATGATAGTATGTTATGTATTCTAAGTGTGCTTTATCAAATTTATTTTAAAAAGAAAGAAAAAATTGGGCATGATAGCTCATATTAATAATCACACTACAAAGGAGGTGGAGACTGGAAGGACCATGATTTGAGGCCAACTTGGGGAGAAGAGTTAGCAAGACCCTCATCTCAGTCAACTAGCCATGGGGCAAGTACCTGTAAAGGCAAATAGGAAGATCATTATCTAGGCTGTCCTGGGCAAAACCCAAAGCCCTGTTTCCAAAATAAAGCAATAAAGGCTAGGAGCATGGCTCAAGTAATAGAGCATTTACCTAGCAAGTAGAAGGCCCTGAGTTCAAGCCTCAATGCTGCCAGTTTTTTTTTAAATAATGAGAGAAAAAGACAGTATAGTTTTCTTACAGCTATGTTGTTCAAGGTGAATGTGTACAGTTAAAATGACAGTGGCAAGGCAAGAAGCGAGAGTCTTCAGGTGGCAAAAAAAAAATTGTGTGTAGGTTGAAAGCAAGCTCTTCTCAGAGATGAGTATAAGGCACTGAGGGCTCTGGCCAAGGAAAGACACAGAAAGTAATTTCCCTCCTCTCTGAGTATTTTTTTCCATCTGAGGGAAAGGCATTTATTAGCATAATAAATTTGGCATAAGCAGACACTGCCTTTTGACACACAGTGTTCTTGTAAGTATGTCATAAATCATGTTGTCACAAAGTGGATTCTATTTCCCCTTAGAAACAATGTTATGATTAGGGACTGTGCACCTGGTCAAGGATTTTGTATCAAATAAATCATTGGAGTGAATAACATTCTGATGAAAAAGGCAAAGTTACAACATTAATAAAAATTTCTGTTCATTTAGAATATGGAAATTAGCTCTAAGTCCCATAAAGCAAGAGAAACTCTAGATCTATCATATCTCCTGGCTGCTCTCAAAGCTGGCTGTACCCAGGTGCATGGTAGGATGGGAGGCTGACAGGCCAGTGAGGATTAGGGCAGCTTGGACTGGCCCTCCAGAAACCTGATACACAAACCGGCCTTGAGTTTTACCGAATAAGAGCATTGATTTCTCTACCATATACACAAGGCTTCTGGCTCTAGTCAGATTCTCCCTGTGTTCAATACAACCTTCTGAAGACAAATGTAGCAAACTCCATATAATGACAGAGTATTACCAAGGCAACCTTGTTCAAACACCTTTCTCCTCTTTACCTATCTCCACCGTTACCTATCTACATTCAGTATGGCTGCTGAAATTAAACTGAGTTTAAATGTCAGAAAGAGGATTTTGTCTGCCTTTTCAGCATTTAAGTTGACTTCTGAAACATGATCTGGTTAGTTCAAATGTTAAACCAAGAATCTAGGGGTGCTTGAACTAATAATACTTGTTTTTTGTTCTTGATGAATGTTTTTTAAGGACCAGATAGTCATTTCATTGATCAATGTCTTAGCCAAGTTTAATGTTCATTATAGCATCAGAAGGGGTAGGATGGAGCTCTCTCCTATTCCAGCTGGTTTGGGACATGGCTTGGTGTTGATATTAAGGTGTGACTCATGGCCTTATGGACTCCCTTGAGTTACACAGCCTTGTGTGGGGCTGCTCCTTTTCTTATGTGAAATGGGGTGTTGCTCAATGTACATGTCAAGGTGGGTCACTGGGAGGTTGAAGTGAGGTTTGTGCATTTAAAGCGCATAAAAAACTACCTGGGACATAGGTGTAAATAAAGAGTAGCTGAATTTATTATGATCTTTATACAATAAATATATTCTAGACCTCCTTCTTACCTTCCATCCTTACCTTGAAGTTTGACCTTAGAAAGGAAAAGAAGTGAGAATGAGGGGCAAACTAGGATCTTTTTCTTTTGTTCACTAGTGGAGACCAGTGCTTCTTGGCTCAACACATTTGCATCAGATACAGGGCTTTTAATTTTACATCCATTTCTGGAACTTCTCGTTTCTCTCTATTCCCAAATCAATATCTACCAGGGAGTCTGCTAAAGTTATTAATGAGCGGGTTGAAGAAACCAGTTACTCTGCTGGAAAAGCTAGTGAGCAAATGTGTATAGATGCTGAGAAATGGAGGTTAGGATTGATGAGATCATGAGAATAGAAAACAAAATCTCTGTGTAAGAAAATGATGCAGCAAAACCCTCCCACCTTAAATCCACAAGAAGTCACCAGTAGAGGGCATCTTAAAATTTATTTATTCCATGAATACTCTATGACTCTATGTCTGGGTCCTCTGAGAATTATCTGGGAGAATTACAATTCTTAGGCTTTACAATTGCAGATTCCTAGGTCTCACTCCTGGAAGCAGCTCTTTGGCAAGGCCCATCTCAGGCACTGGAAGCTCTTTTTTATTTCCTTCTCCCTCTCTCTCTATCCTCTTCCTTCTTTCCCTCCCTCCCTCCCTCCCTCCCTCCCTCCCTCCCTCCCTCCCTCCCTCCCTCCCTCCCTCCCTTCTCCCCTCTCCCTCCTTCCCCTCTCTTTCTGTGTTGGTCCTGGGACTTGAACTCTGGGTCTGGGCACTGTTGCTAAGCTTTTTCACTCAAGGATAGCACTCTATCACTTGAAAGCTTCACTTTCAGTTCTTTTTTGGTTTAGTTGTAGACAAGAGTCTTACAGGCTTTTCTTACTCCATCTAGCTTTGAGCCACGATCCTTAGATCTCAGCATTCTGAGTGGCTAGGATTAAAGTCTTGAGCCATTAGTACCCTGCATAGGAAGCTCTACTTCCAAAAGCAGTTCTGATATAGTTAGGATGGCAGTCTCTGGGCTGGTGTGGCCCAGAGACTGTGTGCTGCTGTGTGCTGCAGAGCTCTGAGATTCCAGAAGCCCAGGAGCCTCCCTGGGCCCATGCTGAGGAAACTAGATAGGTATAGCCCTGGGCTATTGTCTCAGTTTACTTATGGGACTTGGTTTTGTTTTCGTTTTTGACTTTCTGTTTTCTAGTATGTTTTTCACACTGGACTTTTGAGTCAGGTATTCTTTGAACAAAAAGACTGTCACTCTATTTCCTATAGCCATTGATTTGTACCAGTGGTGACACAGAGATATAAGATGATGTGGGCAGGAATAGGGGCAGGGAATGACCTCATAAAGGCAAATCAAGAGGATTGCAGTTAAAAGCCAGCTCTGATTCTTATTTCCAATTAACCACCCAAAAGCCAGAAGAGGGGCTGTGACTCAAATGGTAGAGCATGTGCTTCTATGGAAGAAGGAAGTCTCAGATTGGTGTTTACATCTTTGGGGCTCTGCTCTTCATATTTAGTTTTGACTTTTTAACAGAGAGTGCAAGTTTCAGGCCCTGATCTTTTGGCAGTAATACTTAGCTAGAATTAAAAATACTGTTTTTTTTGCATTTATTTCTGTGTTATTTATGGAATTCAGAATTTAGTATGTAAAATTTCTTGTTTCCATTAGTGAAAAGGTTAAAAAAAAGTAAATTGATGTAGAGTATCTATTTATGTGAGAGAAATATCCTTGTTACCATTGTATGTACAAGATAAGCAAAGCTCTAAGAGGCAAAGGAAGGCACCTCAATTCACATAACTGAGTAATAATGCTCACTTTGAAGTTAAGAGCTCATTTTCAGCAGAGATTTTTTTCCATAATACCTCGGTATACCAAAAATTGTGGGGACTATACCTTGGTGGGAAGGAACCCCTTTCATGTGTCATTCTGATTTTTGGCCAGCAGTTTTACATATTTATAATGGAAGAGCCTAGCATCTGCCAAGATCTGCATTTTAATCTTGTCATTTCACTAACCCAATCACAGACCACTGTGTTGTTTGTCAGGTGGCTGGGAACCAAAGCTGAAAGCCTGTCTTAATGAAAGTGTGATGGGGCGCTTTTTAAAAATTAAATATATGCAACCAATCTAATCACCTAAATTTATGTGGCTTGCTATTAAATTTGGCAAGGAATTTGGCTGGGTGAAAGAGATAAATTCTGTGGTAGAGGATTCTCCTCTCCCCCTCTTTTTAATGTAAGATATGGCAGCATTAATTAAACAAGAGAGTTTAATGGTTGGATTTCTACCTTCTGCAAAAATATTTTGTGAATCATAAATTTCTCCTGCATTGTTTGGTGCTGCTGGCCTGGAAAAGAGATTTGGCAGCTTGCTCTAGGACAGACGATATCAAGTGATTAGCAAGCTGACTTCAGCTGCTGGCAGCCGGGTACTAAAAGAACATGCTAATGCCCTCCATTTTGACAGGCCGGCTGGACTTTTTTTTTTTTTTTTCCTTTCTGAGGAGCTAGCGCTATTTATGATTCCATTTTTATCTTTTAAATGCCATGACAGATGGCAGATTCTTCAGCCAACTCTATTGCCAGGAAATGCAGAAAGCCTGAAAGCACCATGGTAATGGTGAAACCAGACCAGGCAGATACCCCAGACAAATCTGAAGTCATTCCCCTGAATTTCATGAGAATGGTGGTCGTCTTGGCTATGGCTGCTTTTTCTTTTGGGGGTGGGGGCAGGGGTAGTAAGAGAAATTAAGCAAAATGCACCAGCAGAGGGTACTGCTATCTTTATTTAGCCAGATTTCACCACAGTATGGACACCCACATAGCAATGACACCTCTGTTTTAAATCATGAGAATATATTTGCAGTATTGGTGTGTGTGTGTGTGTGTGTGTGTGTGTGTGTGTGTGTGTGTGTGTGTTTGGGAGTGTGTTTGGGCATATTTGGAAGATCATCTGGTCTACTCTTGCAGACCTGAGCTGCCCTGACCTTGTCTCACTTGCTCTGCTAGCTTCATTTTGCCTGAGAACCCAACCATAACCATTCACTCTGTCCCTCTCTGATAATGCGGCTCTGCCAGTGAGTTACAGTACACTGTTACTCACAAAAGTGGAATGATGTATTTGATCCAGTCGTGTTTAGAAATTGTATCCCTTTCACCCCTGGCTTATTATCTTTAGGTCAGTGCAGACAGCTGCCTCTGGGTCCCAGCTGGGAACACTGGCCTCAGTAAACATATTTCTTTCACTTCCATGGTCCCTGGCCTGCATGCCCTCGTTCCCATCTGTCTGATGGCAGGATGCCTAGTTCCAATGTGGTCAGAAACTCAGCATCAGGCAGGAGGAGTCTGAGATAGACAGCTGGATCATGAGACAATGTCTGTGCCCACACAGAGGTCACAAACATGTAGAGTAAATGCAGTAGTCCTGAGACCAAGCTTTGAAGATCTTATCCTCAAAGGACATTTTCATCGTTGCATTGCTTAGGAGGAAAATCAGAGTTAGATCTTAAAAATGGCTGCCTCAGTTGGACTCTGGTATTCATTGATCCTTGTCTCTCTCCTTTGCCTTTTCTTCTCTGCTGATAGCTGATAGGCTTTTAATGGGGCACAAAGCTTTAACTCTCCAATGATTGCTAAACTAAAAATGCAATGTCCTTTGGCCTATGTTGATGCTACGTTTTCAATGGCTGATTCAAAACTCTACTGAAGCACATTTGATATTAGGGTCCGGTAGGGGATGGAGAGAGAGCTACTTCACTTGTGAAAGAGGATTAAATGGGCAGTGAACAATCTATTTCAGGAGTGACATAGGTAAAAGAGAACTTGGAAGGCCTGCCTCTAAGTTCTTATTTCACCTTGAGTCTAGGGGGAGAGAAGAATATGGAAACAGCAGAAAAAGAAGAGAATAAAAGCATATTTTCATGAAAAATTTTATCCAAGAAATACAGCAGGATTTTATATCCAGGATGTATATAATATGACTTTTGGATTAAATCTTCCCAGATGACTAAAGTAAAATTTTGAATAGCATAAAAAATCTACATATGCTTCTTTTTTGTGTGTCATTACTTTTTTATTTTTGTTTAATGCAAAATAAGTTTTATAGCACTTCTTTTCTAGCAATAAAATTGCTAAAGTTTTTTAGAATATACTAATCAAAGGTTTAACTTTACAAAAGGAAAACGGTTTGCCATTTTAAAGAAGGTGATTTTCCCCAATCTACAGTTTCTAAAAGGAACTCAAGGCTTTTATTCAAACTTGAACAAAACACTGCTGCTGAATAATAAAGTAACAGCATTATTTACAAACCTAGATATGTGAAATGTCACATTTCACTTTGTATGTTTATCTCATTTAGTCATTTCAACTTTGAGGGGCATTGGTTCCTTATTCTAGGTATTATATTATAGTTACCTTGCTGATAGTTTAAGTGACCATGATTAGAAAACTCAAAACTTTTAGCCTTGCCTTAAAGCAAACTATGTACTCAAAAACTCACCTAGCTTCCTTTACTTTTTGTGGAATTATTCTTCTTCCTGAGTCCTTTGTCTGGGTCCAGTGTATTCCCCTTCAGGTTTCTTTATGGTCAGAAGGAAAATTCTAACCCCTAAACCTTAAATGACCAGACACAGTTCTCCTCCAAAATAAAGGATATATGGGAGCTAGAGGTTGATGTAAATGGTAGAATGCTTAACTCCCAAGGGCAAAGCCCTGAGTTAAATCCCCAGTACCATAAAACATAAAATTAAAATATAGAAACAAAGAAATTATGAGGGATGGAGGTTGATTTGAGTGGTACAGAGCCTGTCTTACAAGTACAAGGCCCCAAGTTCAATCCCCAGTACTCCCACAAATAAAATAAAATAATTTGTTGAGTCTGCTAGATTGGTAAAATAAATATAAACTACATCTGAAAAAAAACCTTCAAAGAGAATTTTCATGAAAGCTAATTTACCAGAAAAGTTAATTTCAGTTTTGGAGATTTTTACAGCAGTGGAATTATAAATGTACTCCTCATGGATATTTCTAGCAACTATGTACAGAGGGAGTCAGTAAGCCCTAACTGTGGTTAATCCTCAAATCCCCATTTGGTCTATGGTGAAGTTGTCAATCTCATGTAATA
The DNA here is from genome assembly GCF_023159225.1 of Perognathus longimembris pacificus. Taxonomy (NCBI): domain Eukaryota; kingdom Metazoa; phylum Chordata; class Mammalia; order Rodentia; family Heteromyidae; genus Perognathus; species Perognathus longimembris. The sequence continues at coordinate 115,974,666 of NC_063161.1, read as the reverse complement.
GTAGTGATTTCTTAACTTTCTGGAGTTTTGATATTGCATTTTACTTGAATAATTTCATGATATTCTTAATTTTCTTTAAAATAAAATGAACATGTTGAAAGTATAAAGTTCACTTAAATTAGTGTTATCAGGAGGATGATTGCAATGGGTAAACTGGGACTTAGTGATCAATATCATCAAAAGTATGTTGTGGTATCATAAACCCAACATAAGAGATAGCTTACCCTTTAGTAGGTGTCATTTTAGCTTTGTATTCCTTGTTTTGCTGTGGTGTTCAAGTGTACAACTTTTTTTCCCAGCAGGTTACTAAGCCAGCATTTATAACTTTTTAGGAGCAGAAGGAATAGGGTCAAAAGACCAAAGTTCCAGTTCCAACTCAACCTTCTACCTGCCTTATCTTCTCTCATCAAATTTCAGAATCTTTCTTTTCTTTCAGACTTCTTGTTTAGCACAACTCCAACATACCTTAAAAGGAACAAAGTAAATGAACATGTAAACTGCTAAAGGTCAGAGTCTTGCAAAGTATTGTGGAGCTAGACAGAACTCAGTGACCACCTGGTCCAGCTCCTTCACTGGAGTAGAAACAAGGCCCAGAAAGAGATGTAGACTCAGTAAAACTATACCGCTGAGTAATGTGATCTGCCCTGAAGAAATTTGCCAGGGAAACATATGAATAGAACAAATTAATCATATTCAGTCTTTTGTTGGTACTTCCTCTGTTGGCTCTCTATCAGCCTTCAAAGTTTAGCTCACTATATTCACATAAAAATATGATTGTAAATTTCTTAATATATAAAAATGAGCATATGCTTCTAACTCATATAATGAGTCTAATTGGATGTAAAATTCCTTTCTGGGGCAAGGAACCACATTGAACAGAGGCAAATCCACCTGCTCCCTCCATTTTGTGAAAGATCCTCTTGGACAAAGAGGGGTCACTTTGTGTGTGACTAGTGGCAGATTTACTGATAGACATTCTTTGGAAAGATCTGCCCTTGAGTTTTCATTTGAGTGACAACACCACCTCTCCTTTAGTAAAGGTGTGTATTGTTATCATTTCATTCCAGTAGATGGTGACACAAGCATCCATGCTGAAGGCTGCCTTGCCTCTCTTTGCCAGATTCATCATCAGCAATGGACTGCAGACAAAGCATGGGGTGTTTGAAATCACACTGGAGACTGTGGACAGAACCTTGCCTGTGGTGACCAGAAACAAAGGGCTGAGGTTGGCTGAAGGGGCCATGATTCTTCTCTCCCCGGATCTCCTCCAAGTGACTGACCCAGACACATCAGCTGCACACCTCACCTTCATCCTAGGTCAGCTCCCACAGCATGGCCAGCTGTACCTGAGGGGGTCAGTGCTGATCCAACCCAACTTCACTCAGCAGGATGTGGACAGCGGGAAGGTGGCCTATCAGCACTCAGGAGATCACTCCCACACGGACTTCTTTACTTTCTTAGTCACAGATAGAACAAACCGTGGCTTTGTTGTGGATGGGAGAGTGCAGGAAGAGCCTGTTCCATTCACCATTCAGGCAAGTATGGGATTGTGTGTCTGCAATATGCCAGTCACATCAATATGGTTGAGATGACATGGTGCCTGTTCTTGGGGTACAGACTGACATTAAGAGTTGGTGACAGCACACTTCCTCATGGGCTGTGGAGTTAGACAGACCTAGGTGTGAATTTCTTCTTGCCATTTGCTAGCTGTGAAACCTCAAGAGAGTTGTTTAGCATTTCTAAATCTACTTTTCTTTCTTTGACAAAGCATGTCTATAACATTGTAGAAGAAATTCAACCAGCTTAGGTAGCCAGGCACTAGAATTTCCTGAAATATGTTTCATACCCAGTTACAAGACAATAATAGCTATACTCTTAGAGTGGTGTTTATTGGTCCGTGTTTTCTTCTGGCATTTTATAATTTTCAGCTAAACATATGAAAGCTTACAAGGCAACGAGAGTATGTCCAATGTACTAATGATGCCAGTAAAAGTGGCAACTACCATTTTGTGTTGCTGTTCCCTAAAGGACAGATCTACTTTCTGTAAACTTCATTTGATTCTCCTAAAAATCTTATGAGGTTATTTTTTTACCATCTGCATTTTACAAATGAAGCAACTGAGATTTAGGAGCTGCATGATTTGATCACATCCACACAGAGGCCTCAAGTCTTTCTGGTCCCAAGTTCTGTGTTCCTCCTATGGCATTCCACTGTACATTTGTTGACTCTTTGGATGATTCTTAGAGGACATAATGTGTTTTTCTTCTTTTAGTCAAAACACATCAAGCATGTTCTGGCTCTCAACATCTTAAATCTACAAATCTCCTCTCTTTGGATAGAGTTCACTCTCGTCTACATATTTCCAACAGCTAAAACATTGGAATTTTGTCTCTACTTCAGGATATTCTCTGACTAGTAAAATAATTCTATTTTCACCTTGTTCTTTATTCTATGCAGAGAAACAGAAAGTGTGTGTATGTGTGTTATAGTATGAAAATGTCTATCTAGAGTAGCTAATACAAAGAATGGGGGAAGGAGGGAGAGGGAGAGGGGCCAGGGAGGAGAGAGAGGAAGGCTTATTTTTAAGGAATTGGCATGTGCAAATGTAGTGTCTGGCATGTCCATGATATACAGAGCAAGCCAGTAGGCTAAAATCTCAGTGGGAGTTGATGTTGCAGTCTTGGTTCCAAAGGTAGTGTGGAGGCAAAGTCCATTCTTTTTTTTTTTTTTTTTTTTTTTTTTTTTTGGCCAGTCCTGGGCCTTGGACTCAGGGCCTGAGCACTGTCCCTGGCTTTTTCCCGCTCAAGGCTAGCACTCTGCCACTTGAGCCTCAGCGCCGCTTCTGGCCGTTTTCTGTATATGTGGTGCTGGGGAATCGAACCTAGGGCCTCGTGTATCCGAGGCAGGCACTCTTGCCACTAGGCTATATCCCCAGCCCCAAAGTCCATTCTTCATTGGGGGCCTACAGTCTTTTCTCTTAAGGAACACAGCTCACAATGGTGAGTGCCTCATTCTCATTATAGAGAGCAATTCCCTTTAGTCAAAGTCTGTTGATTGAAACATGAATCACAGATGAAATGTAACTTCACTAAAGCATCTAGTCTAGTGTTTGGCCGGTGTAGTGTTATGACTAGGCATCATAACCTAGCAATGTTGGCTCATAAAATCAGCATTCAGAGTATCTATCTAGGGTTGCGAGTCATGATAACAGAGTGAGAGCTAGACATGTCTTTAGCACTTGTCCAGAAAACATGGTGAAATGATGATACACTGGCTAAGAAGAGAAGTATTACATCATTGATATGAGTGTCACTGATAAGTTACCAAACTGTCCAACCAGAATAATTTTATGAGTATGTTTGGCTCATATTTGAAAGAGTTATACATTCCAAGTGCAGACACAGAGCTTCTTTCTATACTCTAGAACAGAGATAGAAATAGAGATGACATCTGTAGAAAGTTCCAGAACTTTAGTCACATGTCTCCCAACACACACACTCACGTTAATGAGCAGGCATCCTAATGTACATCACACTATGTAAAACCTCAGAAGAAAAGGCTAGAAAGTATCCTGAAATTTCCCTGAACCCCTGGTGTCTCTCAGCAGAGATAAAGAGGCTCAGAGAATAGCTAGCCCTGCCAGCAGGATAGTAAAGATAGCTTTAAGATAGCTAAAGATTGCTTTTAAGAGCTTTTTCTGACAAGACAATCTTAACGTTGACTATCACTGAGTGATACATTGATCAGAACAAGTGTACTAAGGATGGATGAACTGCTTTTACAGTGGGCTGTGGGTATCTGAGGGCAAAGCTACTAGAAGTAATGTGCAAAACACAGAGGTACTGGACTGATTGCAGTGGGCCACAGCCTGACGTTCATTTGGTAAGAATCTGTAGTCCCTCTGTAAAGGTGACAGAGCTTACGTGAGGTAGAGAAGACCCTGCCATTGCTTCTATGGGTCTTGCATGTCTGGAAGGAATTTTGGTAAATCCAGTAGGAGTAATCAAAAGATATAGCCTTCCTTAAAAAAGAGTTGCACTTGAGTGTTTTAAAATACTTTTGGCATATTGAGAAATGGTTTAGTGTTGGGAGCATGAGTGAACTAGTAGAAGAGTATACGTAGCAAACATCAGGCTGTGAGCTTTTTTTTTTTCCTTTAAGGAAAAAGCTAAAGGGTTAAAAAGACTAGGATATTTTTTTTTTTTCTCAAATTTTTATTTTCAAACTGACGTACAGAGAGGTTACAGTATCATACGTTGGGCGTTGGATACATTTCTTGTACTGTTTGTTGCCTTGTCCCTCATGTCCCCCTCCCTCCCCCCCTTCCCTCCCCCCCGCCCAGTTGTTCAGTTCACTTACACCAAACAGTTTTGCAAGTATTGCTTTTGTAGTTATTTCTCTTTTTTTTACCCCGTAAGACTAGGATATTTTTGACCATGAGTATGGCCAGAGGCATAGTAGGGGACCAAGCAATTAGAGTGTAGAGATTTTTTTTTTAAATGACCACAGCAAGCATTTATTACTTTTATTTATTACCATCCCTCTTTTATTTCCTCCTTCCTTTCCCCATCTCCTTCCCCTCCTCTTCCTTCTTCCTCCTCCTTCTGCCCCCCCACCCCTCGGGGAACTGAGTTTAATTCAAGGCCTCACATTTTCTTGAGGAATACTCTGTCACTTGAGCCACATCATCAATCCTTTTACTTTTTAATCGTTTTTTTGGATGAGATCTCCCTCTTTTGCCCAGGCCAGCATCAGCCCCAGTTGGCAATCTTCATACCCGTACTCCTAAGCAGGTAGGATTACAGATGTAGTGAGGTTGAGAACTAAGAGGTTAGGAGTGAGGGAAAAGGAGGTAATGTTCTTGGGCCTGTTATCTGGTACCAGTGATGAATTTGTGCTAATCCGTGTAAGCCTGCTTTATCTAGACTGATGTATAACAACCATTTGCAAGGTGTGTTGTACTCCATAGCAATAACCACATGATTACATGAAGATGAAGTCATGTAGGGTTCAAACTTGTCCTCTGTCTTCACTCTTGACCAACTGCCTGTCCTCTGTCCTCTCAAGTCTAATCTACATGTAGAGTCAGCTGGTCCTCCTCTTCAAGTAAAGAAGGGTATGCCAACCCTGACTGCAATCACACTGGCATTGTTCTGAGGTATTTCTATTTTTATTTTTCTGTGCCAGTCTTGGGGCTTGAACCCAGGGGCCTGTTCACTGTTCTGAGTTTTGGCTCAAGGCTATAAATGAAACCATTTCTCAGTATATCAAAAGTAGCTTTGGGCTACTGTTTTGAACTATAGCTTCACTTTTGGTGGTTAATTAGAATTAAGACTTTCCTGTCTGGGCTGGCTTTGAGCTGTGATACTTAGATCTCAGCCCTCCAAGTAGCTAGAATTACAGGTATGAGCCACCAATGCTTGAAGGTATTTCTATACTTAGGGACCACTTCTTCCAGGTGAACAAAGGCCCTTCAATTTTTTTCTGTGTATTTGGAAAGACTTGGAATTCTGTTTCTGAAATCATCAAACACTACAATGATGGAAGGACCCTTCTGTGGAGCTAACATTAATTTGCCAATAGAATTCTTAAATCAGTGAATTTGTTCAACAAATATTCCTGGGCCCTTGTTGTGATCTAGGCCTTATACACTACAACACATGCTCTCAATGAAGCGTACACCCCAGGGGAGAATGGGCATCAAGCAGAGTCACAGAGTTGGGAACAAGGTTAACAAAGGAAACTTGACCTGTTTCAGACAATGTGACATTTTCTGGGAGACTGTGAACAAATAGGCATTAACAGAAACCAATAAATGGGGCATTTAAGGAACCCCATGCTTAGGAGAGGTTGTCACTGTTGAACCACTTTTGAAAGCCCTGCATTGAGTTCCATGTTTCATGGGTGAGAAGCCTTTGGATAACCTTGTATGTGATTACTGACAATTTAGGTAGACCAGTTGGACAAAACAGCCCCCCGGATCACACATTTGCATTTCCCTTCTCAAGTGAACTTCCTAAAAAATGGTTGTTATGGAATTTACATCACTTCCCATGTGCTGAAGGCATCCGACCCTGATACCAAGGATGATGAGATTATCTTTAAGATTTTACAAGGCCCACGACATGGACATCTGGAGAACACAACAACAGGTACTGGCTTCCTTGATCCTTGTAATATCTCATTGTAAACCACCCACTGGCTGGTGGGATTAGAGATGAATTTAATTATGTGCAGGCCCATTGGTGAGTGCTCCCCAGGGCTCCTGATGGATGCAGTTTATAAATCAACAGCAGTGCTAAAGAGGGTTGGAAGCCGAGCCTTTCTAAATTCATCTTGACTGGAAGAACCAAATACTGGTAAACAGCTGTTGATGGCTTACAATTTTGCAATAGCCAGATTGTAATATATTCAGAATATAAATGGCCAGAACTAGGTTTATATTTGTGACTTTCTCCTCCATGATATTCTAAGTGATATTATTTGAAAAAAATCTTCGTTTTTCCTAATAGTTCCTTTGGAGTATGTACTATTTCTGCTTCATAAAATAATAACATGATAATACTATGATAATACCATATCACCATACAAGATGGCACAGAATTACAGAGAATAATTATTACAACTTTCTACTCCCCTTTTTCATATATATATATATATAAATCTGTATAACTCATATGTACATGAGCTAATTATATTTATGTATATGTATCTAATTTTTTTAAGCAGTACTAGGAATTGAACTCCAGGTCTTACATTTGCAAAGCAGGTGCTCTCCACTTCTGCCCTGTTCCTAGCACCTTTTTATTTTAGTTAATTTCAAGGTAGGATCTTGCTTTATGCCTGGGTTGACCTGAGCTCAGATCCTCCTATCTGTCCATGCGTTTGTCAGGTCCATATCACTGCCTGGCCATTGTGCTTTCCCTGTAGCTGGGAAAACAGCCATTTGCCACGAGCCTTAAAATTGGTTGAGGTGGAATCTTAAGAACTTTTATGACTAGGCTGGTCTTGAATTTTGATCTCCAAATCTTCACCTCCCAAGTAGCTAGGATTACAAGCTTGAGCCTTCACTCCCATTTTTAAAATATACATTTTAAGGCAAGTAAATTCTGAAGCCAAGTAAATTTAAGGCTTACATTACAATCATACCTTAGAGTTTAAGACAGCTACAATAACACTTATCTCTATTTTTAAATGTATTTTAGCCCAAAACATAGTTAACCATTTGGTTGTTATGCATTTCCCTCTTATTGTCCTGTAGAAGTAGGAATGTAAGTCTAGATTCTTTGCCACTTTACTGAAGTATTAACAAACCTAGAACCATGTCTGATGGTATTGTACTTACTTTGCAACTCATTAAAAATATATAATGTGCTTTAGCTATTCTTTAAAACTGTTGCAAATCGATACACATTTTACCATCTCTTCTGTAATGTTTACCTTGCTTACTCATAAGATCTTTATGCTTCTTTATTTCTGTAGGTGAATTTATCCATGAGAAATTTAGCCAAAAGGACTTGAACAGTAAAACCATTCTTTACATCATAAACCCATCTTTGGAAGTAAATTCAGATTTCATGGAACTTCAAGTCACCGACCCCACAGGGAACTCTGCAACCCCTCAAATGTAAATTCTTTTGATTATTCAAAAGCTCTGCATATCATGTTCAGAATTTATCTGGCTAGGAAACTTTTCCAAGCAAAACTTATCAAGATAAACTGACACATCATGTCATAATCTTATAGAATTTGTTTTGGAGAAAGACTTTTATTTTTTAATTGTTCAATAATAGGAAAGCCAGTAGCTTTTTTGTTGTTACTTTTATTTGAAAAGGCTGAAAAAAACCCAGAGGGGTTACAGTTACATAAGTCAGCAAGAGTACAAGGAGCCAGTAGCTTCATACAGAAACATTAAAAGGTTAAGAGAAAAGTATCACACCTTGCATATATGTGCAGAATTTCACACTCAGGTTGTAGTTCAGATCCAGGCTGGAGCTTGGGGTTTATGTGTAAATCAGGCAGCCAGAGGTCACTCTAAGACCACGTTAGTCTTCTACAATAGAATGAAGTGGTTAGCCTAAAAGTGCCTCCATAATAGCCCTGTCATAGGTAAAATGGAGATGGCATACAGTGGGAAATAGACTTGAGATGGTACTAACCAATATTTAGAGGTGTTATAAAGGTTATAATTCTCAGAATTACAAGAATAACAGATAGTCAAAATCCACAAGCAGACCATAGTCATTTCATGGACTGAGTCCCTACTCCAGCTTTATCTTTGGTGTCAGTGGTGAAAAACTTTACTGGCTTACAGATGGCCTTACAAAGGTCTATCAGTCTACTTTTCCTCATGTTGTTACTGTTTTCTTTTTTTCCTGCTTTTAAATTTTTCATTCCTTTCACAGACACCTCAAGGAGAAGTTTCTCACGTCTAACTTTTGTAGTCATCATTTCCTAAACATACTAAACAGCATAAATGTGTGCAGCCTCACAGCTGCCATGCTCCTTTATGATCACATAGGAACAAAAACAAAGAAAGCTGAGCAGGTGTTTTCAGTGTTCTCATTTTGAAGTGTAGTTCCAAAATGTGCCAGCAGAGGTCTCTGTAGTCATGGTTAGGAAAAATGCACACTCAGTCCCACATACTCCAGTCTGATTTGGGGAGAGGAAGAAGAAACACAGAAATGGTGGGACAAAGGGTGAATCAATTCAACACTGATACCCACTGGATATTATGTTGGAAATGAACTTTACAACTTGAGGGGGGAGGGAAAAAGTGGGAGAAAATGAGGAATGGGTAACTGTTAAAAAAGAAATGTATTCATTAGCTGACTAAGTAATGGTAACTCCTCCATACATCATCTTTACAATAAATTTTAAATTAAAACAAAAAGCAGAAAGACACCCAGAACCCTAAAACAAAACCCAAAACAAATATTAATCCACAAATTTTTATTTCATGGATGCTGTATGCTAGAGAGATAGTGCTAGGAGTTTTGAAACAGGGGTAAACACAGAACTGTCCTCTGAAATTAAAATGCAATTCTGATATTATTAAACTAAAAGGAATGACTCCACTCATTTAACATAGAGTTTGCTTAAGAGAAATTCTTAGGATACCAATCTTTAAAGAAAGTATATCAAGTGCTTGAAATTGTAGACAAATCTTTCGGTTTTCAAGAGGATTTTTTTTTTTTTTTAGATTTGCTTCCAAAATAATACAGTAATTTCACATGATTTTATGGCATTTTTTTGTTTTGTTTTTGGTTGTTGTTGTTTTTCTTAATGTTTTCTTTAAAAGACATGTAGTATTGAACATACTTGCCAGTGAGCTGGTGCTGACCTCTAGTACTCACACGTAAACAGAGCAGAAATGACCAAACTCTCTTAGGCAACCCCCGCCCATGACACTAGGCTGTGCTACTTCCCCCACATGCCCTTGCCATTCTCTGGCATTATCAAGGTCATGGCTTTTAAAGAATTATTTATGTCTTTTAACTCTCAAAGGCATGTGAGACTAAGCAGAATCTGCTTAATGTAATTGTAACTTGGAGGCTATTTTTTAAAAAGGCTCTTGTTTGTGTTGGGTATCAGTTTTCATATACCTATGCTGAAGATGGTTCTCATTCATCTCGAAATGATTGGAACCAATGGAATAAAATACTGAGGCATATGATTCCTCAGGAGTAATGCAAAAATAATTGATTTGAGTCTACCATTTAGTAGGTTGTTTAGTGTGCAATAGAAGTTATTCATCATTAACCTTTATAGTTTTTGGGTGGAATAGTTATCCCCAACCTCATTTGTAAATTGATATTTCCTGAAATGAATAGCACATTTTTCTGATAAGAAACAATGTTTTAAATAGTTTTTTTTTATCTTCTCAAAACAACCAGCATGAGCTACTTACACATATAATATCAATTATTAACACTTAAAACTTATTAAACCTTGCTCCATAGTTCATGTGATTCATTTAATCATTACAACCATCTGGGAGTTATGTAATCCAGAATTTGCAGGTGAGGAAACTGAAGCCCCCAGCTGGGATGGCATGGGACTTTTCCAGCTAATTAGTGAGGGCGTTCAGAGGCATCTCTGAAGCTGTAGCTTTAGAACACATGGTTGCCCTTGTTGCACGAAGCCTGTTCTTGCTTCTCTCTGTGTAGATCTTGGCTTCCCAGGCAGTAAGAAAGGATCAGTACTTACTTGTGAAGGACCTAAAAGTTTTCTTTGGCATTTTTAAAGAAATTGTTAAACACAAGTATCAGCATTATCAAAACCAAAACATCAAAAAGCAGGTACTGCTGGCTCACGTCTGTAATTCTAACTACTCAGGAGGCTACCTTAGCTACCCAGTAGACTGAGATCTGAGGATTGTGGTTTGAAGCCAGCAAGGGCAAGAAAGTCCTTGAGACTCCTATCTACAAAATGCCTAGGTGCTGAGTTGCTGTCCCAAGACTGGCACACACACACACACACACACACACACACACACACACACACACACACACAGAGAGAGAGAGAGAGAGAGAGAGAGAGATCAATATTATTATTATTGTCCCCTCCTTGAATCCTAATGTCCTGTGAATAGGTCCTGTGATAGGTAATGAACTTTTGAACTTGGAGCTGAAGGACTGGGTATGAGTCTTAGCTTTGTCATTCACTTAAGTGATGTGTTTAAGAGTTAGTTACCTCATCTGTAAGATGGTGACAATCAGAGAAACAAATGAGACAAAACATGAATGCATTGTATGTATTTAAAGTCTGATAAGGGAGACTCTTTTGGCTGGTGATTGCTATCTTTACTATTTGAACTATTTGGACTATTTGAAGACACATTCAGGAAACATTTGAGGGATTTTAAAGCTCATCAATTCTGTGATCATTCACAAAGTGAACCATTAGTATGATTATTAATTTTAAAAGGCTAAATGTTTTTTTGCTATTGAAGCATTTCTATGCAGTTTCTATCCTGAAGGATCAATAGATATTCCGTTTGACAAAATGTTGGGGAATGTTGGTTGAGATGAAATTCAAGTCACTTCCCCCCAGTAGTTGGTGTCACTGAGCTGCAATACATCCCCAAACTGTTGAGATACTTATATTCACTGAGCATCTGAGAGGGGTACATTACCTTGCATATCTCACTCCAACTGAACTAAAGAGCCACCTCTCCTCTTCTCTCCCTGAGCAGCATAGTTTAGAGAATATAGTGGTCGTCTAGCACTCTACCACTCAAGCCACAGCTCCACTTTCAATTTTTTGCTGGTTAATTTGAGTTTGCTGGTTAATATGGGTTTCACAGGCTTTCCTGCCTGGGCTGGCTTTGAATACTGATCCTCAGATCTCAGCCTCCTGAGAAGTTAGGATTATAGTCATGAGCCACCAGTGTCCATCTGGAAGATATAAATAGGGATTAGTGAAACCCATGGAAATTTATATAAAGATTTGGACCCTGCCAAGTACCTTGCACTGTGCAAGAAGTTTTCACATGGTGTCTCATTTGATCTACAAAACCCCAGTCCCGTGAGGGCAATAAGGAAACAGTCTCAAAGCACCTATCTTCATGCCACTGGAGGAGTGACAGTGAAAGTAACTCCTGACCTCCAGACCAGTGCATTCTTACCAGCTCATCACTTGGCCCCATCCACTCACAAGCAGGCACCTGCTCTCTAGACTCCTAGCCCAGTGATGGATTTCCCAGGCTAAACTGCCTCCATCAAAAACACCTGTGCAGACCCCAGAATGTAGCCAACTTCCACCAAATGCAGTTTTCCCATTCCATCTTCTATGTGAGCTTCTTTCTTGTGCCCACTGAAAAAAAGATAACCTAAAAGATAAGTTGATCTCTGTAGAGTTCTCCATAACTCAGTGGCTGCTTCATGCACTCTTTTTTTTCTTGTCCTTCCTTTTGGTAATATCAGCTGAGACATTCTAGTAATCATGCTTGGACCTGGAAAGAGAAGAGACAGAGAGATTTTTTTTCTACTGGGGAGCTTTGTGAGATTTTCATGGTTTTTATGAAACACCTTGTAGGGGAAAAGGTTGAAAGCACTGGCTCTCCAAGGCTCGCAGGCTACCTGCAAGCCAGCAGCCAGCAGCCAATGGGCTTTATTTAGTCTAGATCTTAGGAAAGCACAGAGGAAGAGGAAGAAAATGGCACTTATTAAATACCCACTGTGTACAGGTGTTTTATGTACATTACCTAATTGTAATTTTCATCATTTGACACAAGTGTAATTCTCCTCATTTTAAGATAATGAAAACTGAGGCACAGAGAGACCATAGAACTGACCGTGTTCACTCACTAATCAGGGGCTGCAAGGTGTGTTTGATTCCAAAGCTCTTGTTTCTTTTTCTTTTTTTTTTTTTGTCCTTGCTAAGCTGCCTCTTGGCTCAACACTGTTTTCCCATTATCAGGAGAAAAATGAAAAACAGAGAACAGGTGTTCAAAGATTTAGTGGATGGTGCTTAATAGCACATCTTTGACAAATTGGAGACTGAACACTTGGAACAATATTTTTTTAACATTTCAATCTTCTGAAGGCAGATAATACTTGATTATAAACAAATATTTCATTTTAAGAATAATAATTGAATCACCTTTTCAACTTCTATAAAACCTTTAACTGAGAAGCCTCAAATTATTAATGAGCAGGTTCATTGAGCCACTTTGAAATCTACTCATTATCATTACACTTGGAAAAATGAGGAAACTGAGGTTGTGCCTTTTTCACAGACTCTTATTAACCTAGATTAATGTCCTGAATCCCAACTTGACCTTTTAGCCCCAAGTGTTCCTTTTAGTTCGTTGTTCTGTCATATAAATGACTCAAGTACTCACAAAATCAATAGAATAAATAGAAAGGAGAGGGTGGCTTTTAAAAAAAATTTTTAACTCTAGCACAGAGTCCAGCAACCATAGCACTCTAAGCATTTGGGGAAAAAGAATGCCTTGTCATGGGGCATTGTCTTCTGCATAGCAGGGTGTTGGGGATGGGGGGCAGCTCCCTGGCCTCCATCCACTGAAAGTGGGTGCCAGCCTATTGTGACAATTGTCAGGTTGTCTCTAGTGAGTGTCAAATGTTGAGAACCATACACATGTCTTATAAAAGAGCACACTTTTGTGTTTAAAAAGAAATGATGATTTACAATTGAATGCTCTTTTATCAGTGTTATCTTTCAAATAGTAGAAGTCAAATAGTAGAAAATCCAGAGTAAGTCAGGGTTAAAAAGGACAAGAGGATCTTCCGCATATTGTCAAAGTGGATGAAAAACAACATAAGGAAGGAGAAACATTTTGGTGATCAATTCATTTTAAGTAACAGTGGACCCAAGAAGAGGCATCTATTCAATGAACAAGTATTTGTTGAATACTTAATATATCCTACATACTCTGCAAAGGAGTATGCATGAGTGAACCAAAAACAGTATTTCTTCCTTGGAGGAGGCAGCATTTCTGAGTAAACTGGATAATATGTTGTACATAATACATGCTTTGAAAAATGAACACATTGGTCAGAGTTAGGCAAACTTGACAGCACTGAGCTTTTGTAAAACACTTGCATGGTTGAGTTGGGTGTCTAAACAGCTTTTCTTTTGCCCAAATACTTAGTTAGTAGATGGCAGAGGGAATAGAAGCCTTGTGGTCTCTTATTCAGTTTTAATGTCTTCCATTCCCCAAAGTAGTTACTGGGGATCAAAATGAAGCTTTCACTTGGAATCAGCGTTTCTGTTACGAGTCTCCCAAAATAATCTATGGAGGCAATTGTCTACTGGAAGTGACTTTGCTCCTAGTGGACATTTGGCAATGTCGGGAGACAGTTTTGATGGTTGCAAATGGAAGAAAATATTCTACTGCATCTGATTTGTAGTCATCAGAGCAGCTGCCAAACATCTTTGTGACCTTCCATTATAATTATCTGGTCCAAAATGTCAGCAGTGCTGAGCTGGAGAAACCCTAACCTAATGGTTTAGGAAGTTTCTGTCTCTGGCTAAATGACTTGAAATGATTACCATATGAATTTCACAGATAGAGTGTTGGTATACTTTATTTTTGACAGTATTATCACTCAATAGTATTACAAAATATTGCATGGTGTTTCTCAGTGGTAACAAACAAAATGCAGGGATTGTCAAAACATGAAGATATGAACCAACCCTTATCCCCATTACACCTACACATCCAGAACTTTTCAGATTATTCTCATGGGCTCTGGCATCTAGATATTTACCTGATGGTAAATATTATCTTGCTGGGAGAATCACCAAGTGATTGACCACAGCTTTTCTTCTAGAAGTCTTTGTAGTTTAAGCAATCAACCTCAGCACAGAAAGATCTTCTCAAATACAATACTGGAACACACACACACACACACAGACACACAGACACAGACACACACACACATACACACACACACACACTCAAAACATATGTTACATCCATCCTGTAGTTATGGAAGGGCTTTGCTATTTAAATATTTTTTTCTGTAAAATCTATAGTATGGTTTAAATTGCATGGCTTTTCAATAGATCTTTATTATATGTAATGATTAGTTTTAAGAAAATCAAATGGGATGTCGTGCAATGCAACCTTCAGCTATAAGCATTATGCAGCATTCTGACATTGCATGGGAGGTGCATGCACAGTCCCAAATACTGAGACTCTTTGTGTGTTGCAGTTGAATAGCCCTCTTCTCTGAATCAGTCCCTTCTGGATCTAGATCAGCAATCAGATTACATTTCATTTTAGTCCTTGAGGCCATTTGGACCTGTCGAGAGGTAGTGATGGGTCTGTGGTTGCTGTGGTGCTTGCTGTGGTTAGCATCAGCAATAGGAGGATTCACAGGAGATTTAGACATTGAAACTCATTTGGTCCTTATAAGAATTACAGATTGATGCATTGTCCTCTTTTCTGCTACCACTCCTTCCTTTGCACCTGTCTTCTCCCCTAATCCTGCTTGCTGATGTTTTCTTTCTTTCTGTTTACTTTAGAATCCTCCACAATACACTGTTTCTATTGGCATGTATGATGTACTTGCTGCATATTATCTTGTAATTCCTTAAGCATAGTTGCTTATTTCTGTGTTTCTTGATCTGTAGTATAAAATATCTATGAAGCTCCTGATGATTTTATGAGGATCCTCTTTTTTTTTCTTTATTGTCAAAGTGTGATATAGAGGGGTTACAGATTCATATGAAAGGCAGTGAGTACATTTCTTGTGCTACTTGTTACCTCCTCCCTCATTTTCCCCCTCCCCCTCCCCTTCCCTCTCTACCCCCAAGAGTTGTGCATTTGGTTTACACCAAGTGGTTTTGTAAGTGTTGCTTTTTGAATGGTTTGCTTTTTGTTCTTTCTCTCTCGATTTTGGTATTCCCTCTCCCTTCCCCAGTTCTAATTCCCGTATAAACAGTATCCAGGGTTTTATAAGGATCCTCTTTTCATGTCAAAAGTTATTATGAGCTGGGCGCTGGTGGCTCATGCCTGTAATCTTAGCTATTCAGGAGGCTGAGATCTGAGGATGATGGTTTAGAGTGAGCCAGGGCAGGAAATTGTGTGAGACTCTTATCTCCAATTAACCACCAGAAGACCAGAAGTGGTGCTGTATAGCTCAAGTGGTAGAGCAATACCTTTGAGCTGAAGAACTCAGGGACAGCGCCCAGCCCAGAGTTCAAATCCCATGACCGACAGAACAAAACAAAACAAAAAAGTTATTATGAAGTTCAGCATGCAATAACAGTGTTTTATATCCATTGATTGAACAAACATGCATGTATGTTTAAACACATATAGATATGTGTTATATCTTGTCATGAATCTATGTACTGATTTCATGCTCCAATATTACCCTTGACCATTACCCAGTACACCATGATTCTTCGGTATAAGCAAGGGTGACTGGGTTTATCTTGCCACCTAATTTAATGTGTAAGATGGAATTGGGACACATAATCTATGGAAAGACCCAAAGTAGTTATTTGAGAATAAACTTGCTCTCTAATTTGAATGGCTCCCTGGAGAGCCTGGAAAATGTGGGAACTCATATTCTATACTGGAGGCTCCCACAATTTCTAGTTCTGAAGAACAAATGGTAAAAAGTAAATTTAAAAATTGAGAGAAAAATCTGAATGTGGCTGGAAGTTTTGGATGTAAAACAAGGCAATAACTACTAAAGGTTTTGTTGTTCTGGAATAAAAAGGGGAAAGAATAAAATAAAATAAAATAAATGGGAATGTGTATGACTGTCACCAGGAAGGTTTGCTTGTGTTTTTAATGTTGTTATACATTGTAAGCTTAAGCAAGGTAAAAAAAAAAGTTGGGGGGGGGGAATGAGGGATGAGGTAACAAACAGTACAAGAAATGTATCCAATGCCTAATGTATGAAACTGTAACCTCTCTGTACTTCAGTTTGATAATATATATATATATAATTTTTAAAAAGTTAGGAAGTTTGTAGTGAAACATTTCAAGTACTTTCACCTTAGAAAGTTTCAGGATGAAGGTAGAATTGTATTTCTCTGCTTGAGCTCAAGCACAAATCATGAAGAATTTTAGTGGAGAAGAAGAGAGAGGAGAAGAAAATTTGACATCAAATTTATGCTTGAATGTTTTTTTTTTCTGCTACCTAGTAGTTACTTTTGACTTTGAACTAGTTATTTGACACTTCTGAGGGTTGGTTTTTTCTTCTCTTTTGGAAAGAAGTGAGAAGAGAAAATATCCATCCAATGTTAGATTCACTGAATATATTATAGACATAGTTATAAGGCTTTTGAATTGATTACAGCTCCCTCCCATATCCTAAAGGTTTTACAGATGCAGCCAAGAGCAAATTAAAACCACTGATAAAAAATTTTGTCTGCACTACACAGAACAGACTACTTTTGCTTGCCACTGTTCCTTTAACAAGATAGTATACCAACTATTTACATAATATCTACACACTGTATTAGCTAGTCTATGTTATCTACACATGGTTTAGAGACTACAGGAGGGTATGTGGAGGTTCGATGCTAATAACACACTATTTTATATAAGGGTCATGAGGCTCTACTGTCTTTAGTATCAGAAATAGGTCTTGGGCCAATCTTCCATGGAAACTGAGGGGTGAGTGTAGTTGTATTTAAGCTACATCAGTAGATCTCTGTTATATGCTCAAAAAGAGATACACAGTTACTAAGCATGTACACACTTTTAATTTTTAGGCACATGCTTAAGGATAACTTGTTATTCAATGGAACCCTGGTTCACAGAAGAACTGTATGTGGAACAGATGTGGTGTCAGTGAGGAAGCCCACAATATAATGTCTTTATTTCATCTCCTCCTCCTCCTCCTCCTCCTCCTCCTCCTCCTCCTCCTCCTCCTCCTCCTCCTCCTCCTCCTCCTCCTCCTCCTCCTCCTCCTCCTCTTCTTGTTCTTCATTGTCAAAGTGAAGTACAGAGGGGTTACAGTTTCATATGTAAGAAAAGTACATTTCTTATCTAACTTGTTACCTCCTCCCTCATTTTTCCCTTATCTCCCCCCTCCGCACTTCCCTCTGCCCCTCCATGAGTTGTATACAGTTGGTTTAGACCAATTGGTTTTGTAAGTATCACTATTGCAATGGTTTGTCATTTTATCCTTTGTCTGTTGATTTTGGTATTTCCTTTTCCTTCCCTAGGTCCAATACACATATATACAGTATCCAGGGAACTAAGATCAATTACAGTAATAGGGGTAAAACCACAGGAAGGGAATATGAGAGGAAAAAAAAGCACGGTTTTACATGGCATGTTGAAAATAACTACAACAATGATACACCACTTATTTCCATAACTTGGAGTTCATTTCACTTAGCATCATCTTATGTGACCATACGGGAATAGCTTGTCCGTGATCAGGAAAACTAACAATAACAAGTGCTGGAGGGGATGTAGCAAAAGGGAACCCTACTACACTGTTGGTGGGAATGTAAACTTGTTCAACCACTTTGGCAAGCGGTATGGAGATTCCTCAGAAGGCTAAACATAGAGCTCCCCTATGACCCAGTAGTCCCACTTTTGGGCATCTACCCAAAAGATTACAAGCAAGACCACACTAAAGCCACTAGCACAACTATATTCATCGCAGCACAATTTGTCATTGATAAACTATGGAACCAACCCAGATGCCCCTCAGTATTTGAGTGGATCAAGAAAATGTGGTACATATACACAATGGAATTCTATGCCTCTTTCAGAAAGAATGATACTGCCCCATTCATAAGGAAATGGAAGGACTTGGAAAAAGTCATACTAAGTGAAGTGAGCCAGACCTAAAGAAACATGGACTCTATGGTTTCCCTCATAGGGAATAATTATCTCTAGGATATTCATAGCAGAAGATAATGTTTTTCTACAGTACATAATACCTTGAGCTTTACAACTTCTGGGTCCATTCACTTTGTTATTACTGTATGATACTAAGCAGTCTTCTCCCCTTAGTTTCTTTGCTTGTAAAACACAATTCTGGTACATGCTCTGTCTACCTCACAGGGTCGTTGTAAGGATCCGATGAGACAAGGTGAGTAAATATTCCCCAAATGTGTAAGGAATTTGTCTCCTTGGTTCATCAGCCATCTTTGTTATGATGACAGAAACCAGTGGCTCAGTCTCCTATTCAGCAAGCTGAGAATCCCAACAGGCATTTACTAGAGTTACACATATTTAATGGTTGTTAATTTTTTTCTTTTTATGCAGTTTGGAGTTGAAGTGGTCTCATATTGAATGGTCACAGTCTGAATATGAAGTCTGTGAGAATGTAGGTATGTTGACCTTGGAAGTTACCAGAAAGGGCTATTCAATGGATTCAGCCTTCGTGAGCATAAAGGTAACAACTCTAAAAATACAAATTGTCAAGCTAACATTTATATTATTGGTTGATGTCATTGGTAACTTTCTTAGAAAAATTTGAAGTGACCAAGGAAATGTTTGACTTCAGGCTATACTACTATTCTGAAAAGTAGGACTTTAAAATAATCCCTGCCCTCCCCTCAAACTCTTCTCTAGGTCCCTTTACTCCTAAATGTAGTCCTTTTGGAACCTCATTTCAGCTCTGAGACCTTGTCATTAGTTTACATACATGCTTCGAGTGTTGAAGTTTGAATTCATAGGGTGATGTATTCAGGTTAGTAAGACCAGGTTGCACTCTGCTTTGGAAAGAAAACTGGTAGACAACACATTTGGTGAGTGCTCATTGCAGATTTCAGCTCCCAAGCAGATTCACTTTCCATGGTGTCAGTAGGTGAAGTAAAAGCAGGAGACTAGCCTATCTTAAGCATCATACAGGTCATGCAAAATTAGGAGAGCATATTTAAATGCAAGCACCTGATACACAAAGAATCATCATATAATGACTTTGGATTTAGTCAGTGTGTTCTTTTTCCATTAACATTACAATGGAGCACAACCTATGGCTTCAAGAATTGAAAGATTTTTTTTTTCTTTAAGGAGTCCTATGACAACAGCCCTTCAAGAGAATGAGGGCTTGTAAGGTGTTTGATACCAGTAATGTAGAATGTTGAAATGTTCCTCTTCAGTCTGAAAATGACACTGACATTAACCTTTTGGGAAATAGTGTTATCTGTTCAGTTTCCATTATGATAGTGAATTTAAGTTCTCAGAAACTTGTGCACCTGAACTTTATATCCAGCTTCAGTATTTATGTTTCCTGTGGACAAAGGTACTCTTTTTATCTAGAACTGTTAGTGCATTGTTGTGGAAACAGCAGAAAACCTGGTGAGCCTCCTGATTTTCCAGAAGGTATTTATGGAAAAAGAAAAATACTGTCTGGGTAGCTTTCTAAACTCTTCTCTAGAGTCTGGGACTGTACTACCACACTTGTTGGCTATGTGACTAGGCATAGAGAGAGGAGGTACTTTTGTGTGGGCTGTTTGCCCTGATTTGAATGGGGCATCTTTACCTGACCTTTTCCTCTAAACACCTTTGCCTCAGACATTGTTTTTCTCACATAGGATTCTGTAAACTCAGCGGTGGTAAATACTGGGTAATTGCATGTGCAAGAAGCATGCAGGGAGATAGAACTTCCAGCATATGGTGGATACAGGTGTACAATGGGCTATGTTTTTCTCAAAGAAAAGTGGTCTGGGGGAGCCTTGGCATTGTGCACAAAGAACAAATGGAAGCCTAGGAGATAATACCTTAGCATATGTTAGTGTTAGTGCCTTTGAATTGGAATGTAGACATGAAGCTATAGAAGGAGGAAAACACTAGAAAAAAACATTTAAAATATGCTCACTTTATCCTTTGGCTGGAAGATGCAGGAATATATTCATCTACTTTTCTTGACCATCTTCAATCTCTTAAAAATGTACAAGAATAACAACTTTCTCATGTCTGCACAGGAACTTACTCGATGACCACTTTTTCAAACCAGCCAAGAATATTTCTTTCTTTTTTCTCTAGTTTTTTAAAAAAATTATTGTAAAGGTGATGTACAGCGGGGTTACAGTTACATAAGTAAGGTAATGGGTACATTTCTTTTTGTATAGTGTTACCCCATTCCTCATTTTCTCCCATTTCCTTCCCTCCCCAAGTTGTAAAGTTCATTTCCAGCAAGTGTCTAATGAGTATCACTGTTGCCAGCCAAGAATATTTCTTAACAAATATTTAGGCACACTCTGAGGGGAGAGACTTTCGGACCCTGAAATTGCCTGTTTGGTTTTTAGTCCTAGGAACAAGGAAGTAGTCAGTAGTCTCTTCAAAGAATTTTTTTCTACCTTTTTACAACTTCCTTGATGGGACTCTAAAAAGCTGTGGGTTCTGGGTGTGGATTGCCTTTATGTAGCTGTTCACCAGGTCTGTCAGTCTCACAAAGCCTTCATTCATGTTGGTGAAGAGTGATGGTTTCATCCAGACAGGAAAATGGACCAGACTTGTTCGTGTTAATCTGGTCTCAAGGCTGTCAGTGCTCTGGGGGAGCCTGCAAGATATCAAAGCTGGCTGAGAGATCGTCATCCAGCTTGCCAGGAATGTGTTTTCTCTTCTCTTCTCCTGGCATCTCTTGTTCTCTCATTCTCTCTCTCTCTCTCTTTCTTTCTCTCTCTCTTCTTCTTCCCCCTCTCCTTCCCCTTGGTTTCAAAAACCAAGTTGGAGGAGAGGGAAGTTAATGAAATAAAGTTGTGCTCATAACAAAGAGAAAAAATTAAATTGTACACTTTATACGGCTCTCTCCAGTGACTGGAATCATTTCAAATTGAGAAGCAAAAGTCAACTTGAAGAAAAATCCAGTCCAGATCCAAAATGGTGTATTGTAATTTTTTTAATGCTACTTCATATTAAAGCCAGATTTATGAGCATGAGTTTAGTTTAGTATCAGGGAGAATAAATGTTTCTCTAGTATAACATATTTACTTTTATTTAAAAAGAGACTTTTTCTCTTCCCACTTAAGGTCAACCAAGTGTCAGCGACAGTTGGAAAAGATTTCACGATGACTCCATCCAAACTCATTCAGTTTGATCCAGGTATGTTTTGCAACTGCAGTTTGTTTTATGTTTCTGTAAGCAAGTCTGGAGACTGGAGAGACAAATTATTATGCAGCTTCAGTCAGCTAGAAGATCTTCAGGGAACACACCAAACTGTGTGAGATGGGACCTGAAGTTCTTCTGTCCTTTTTATTTTATTTTATTTTTTAAAAACATCTTTAGTTACACAGCAAGATCTCAATTTTCATTTTTTACAATTTACTTAAAATGAGAAGGAAAATTATAACAAATACTAAATATAAAATATCAAAGAAATTTCTATGTTAAATTTCTATATTAAAGGCTTCAGTTTTTAAAAAATCAAACAAAATATCAACTATGCTCCAGGAAAAATTAAGGTAATTTAAAAAATATTATAAAAAATGAGTTGCCTCAAATCCTAATGAAAATTTCCAGATTGTCATACTTACATGGATTCTAAGTGATCCCCTATTGGGATGGGTTGATATGGTATGATACCAGGAGAAAAAGTTATTCAATTAGGTAGAACTTTGTTTTAAATTCATGGAAAAGCTTGGTTAGGTGAAAAAGGGGGATACAAAAACTGGTACTTTCTTTTAAAATGTTCTATTGTAGCCAGGGGTAATGGTTCAAGCCTGTAACTCTAACTGCTTGGAAGAGATGAGGGATGGCAGTCTGAGGCCAGCTTTGGCAAAAATAAAGTTTTTGAGACTCCATCTGAACTAATGGCTGAGCACAGTGGTGCTACCTGTCATCCCAGAGTCTCAGGGAAGCACAAATAGGAAGATCTAAATCCAGGCTGGCCTGAAAATTAAGTTGACCCTATCTTAAAAAGAACCAATGCAAAAACAGGGGCTAGAGGTGTGCCTCAAGAGGAAGACCATCTGCCTAGCAAGCATGAGGCCCTTCACTTAAATCCCAGTACTGAACATGAAAAGATGTGGGGCACAGATTTGAAGACATTCATAGTAATCAATTTGACTCAAAGTGTGTGAGCCACCATTCTAGGGAAGGTAAAGCCTGGAAGACATCCCAAGGAAGGCAGTATTCTAGCAGGCAGAAGAAGAAGGGAATGCTAAGCTGAAGGATGGACACAAAAGCACTGATACAATCTCCGGGGATGGGTGCCTAGAAACTGACTGAACCCCATCTTCTTTTCCTGGCTTCTGTGAATGGGGCAAGCAGCATTCCCTTAACTCTGCATGCCTCTCTCTCTCTCTCTCTCTCTGTCTCTCAGCATTCCCTTACCTCTGCATGCCTCTCTCTCTCTCTCCCTCTCTCTCCCTCCCTTTCTCCCTCCCTCCCTCCCCCCCCACCCCACTCCCCACTGTGGGATGGAAAAGAACTGGCTCATCTTCTGTCTAAGAGCAATGGACAAGTCCTGGGGACAACAAAACTTGTAGCATTGTGCTTTCCTGTAGAGATAGTCTGTGCTTGGAAAACACTCCACTTTGTCCATCACTCTATATATTCAGTTTGGGGCAAAGGCAAAAGAAATCACCTAAATAGCACCACCACACCAAGATAGAAAATGTTAATACGAAACTGTTGTTCAGTAATGACATTGGGTGATTATATTAACTCCCCAGGACTGCTCTGATAACATATCAGAAACTGAATGGCTTGAAACAGACATTGATCATTGCACAGTTCTAGAGGCAGGCTGCAAGTCCTGCCACATGAAGGTGTCATGGCGTTTATTCCTTCTGAGGATAATATGCCAATGGCTTGAGACAATCATTGGTGGTGTTTAGCTTCTATCAGGTCTCCCCAGTCTCTGCCTTCATCTTCATGTGATATGCTTTCAGTGTATGTATTTGTGGACAAATTTTCCTTTTGTATAAGGACACATGTGATAATGGATTAAGGAGCCACACTATTCTTAGGGTAACCTCATATTAATTCATTACATCTGAAATATCTTGGTTCCAAATTAGGTCATGTCTGAGGACCTGGGATAACTTAGGAATTCTTGAGAGATACAACTCAACATATAACAAGGAGCTTTCAATTTGATATGCCATCACTCCAATATTGTTACTGGATTTTCGTGTGTGTGTGTGTGTGTGTGTGTGTGTGTGTGTGTGTGTGTGTGCTATTAAACATTCTAACCTGGAATGGTTGATTTCTCCAGCTGACTACACCTGGTTGAAAGAGTTGTTCCTATTATGTGTTTGATATTAACCCTAAGGTTTCTGCAGGCGCTTCTGGTCAATGCTACCATAAAATATTTGATACATTGACATTATGCCATTTTGTAATTTCCCCACTTTGGCAGTCTTTTCTGTGTCCTTTTAATGATTGATGTTTGTTTGTTACAAGATTGGGGGTGATTTTTGCTCCATTAAACTTTGAGACACTCACCAGGTGCTACAGACTGATAGGAACTAGCAGATATCACACTAAGGGGAGACTCTGAAATCTACCTCTTAGAGATTCCACTGGATAAGATAAGTACTCATTTGTCTACATGAGTTTATTTGCTATTTTGAGTAGGTACTAATGACTTGTGGGGGCTTGAAACCATCTTATGATTTCAGAGGTTATTTAGGCACTTAAGAAACAATAGAAACTTACCTTGTAAATAACAAAGATCATCCACATGCTTGGATATTTGTTGGTTTGGGATTTTTAAAATCAGAAACAGCATAATGTGATGTTTTGCTTTGGGGAATTTTTAAGTTTCCCATATCATAGGTACAGTAAATTCTTATTTTTAGTCCTTGCTCTCTGGGATCTGGTGTGCTCAGTCCAAGACACATTTTTTTTTTTTTTTTTTTGCTCCTGATTATCTGTTCATTTCTCTGAAAGTAGCAGCTTTCACAATCCTGAAGAAACGGAGATTGAGCGATCAAAAAGGACCATGGGATCAGGTTGGAGAACTCTGGGATCTGTTGGAAGGCCTATAACTATTGTACCAAATAGAATCAAAGATCCTTACTTTTCTGAATTCAGCTATTGTGACTAATCTTGGGTGGATGTGGAAATATTCTTAAGAAAATTATTGCATTCCTTTTTAAAAACTATGTGTTCTTGAAAGTTTTTCTGTATTCTTAATTGAAACTTCATCCTTCCTGAGTCAAAATGTATTCAAAAGAAACAGATCTTGAATGTGACATTTACTAAAACAATATAGAAAAGGTATTTTTCAACAGAGAAATCTACTTTGCATGGAAAATTTGTAAGGAATTCACCTATGGTGAGTGTAAACATACTCTGTATGTCAGCACAGTACCTCTCTGACTGTGGAAACAGGGAGAGGGGCCAGTTCAGATCTCCTGAAAATGCAGGTGTATCTCAGGGACTTAACAAATACCTTGTACCTTGAAAGTGGAAGAAGAAAGGGAAAAAAACAACAACAACCGGGAGGTTCTGACTTCCAGTCTCATTAACCTAAAAGGAGGGTCCTATGCACACACCTAGTGACAGGAGCAAAGTTGAAATGCAGACAAACAAATCTGAAGCACATAAATGAAATGCAAAATAGATTTCACCTGTCTGGTTTTCCCCTACAAGGCCCAGCACAAATATCTAGGGCTCTCTCTCACTCTTTCTCTCTCATGCTCTCTCTTTTTCAATTGAGAAGATACTATAATTTTTACAAAATGATTCTTAAAATAAGAGGAAATGGTTGATGCCTGAAAATATATTTGAGTATATTTGATTTTTATTTAAATAATGCTTAAATTTATGGTGTATAAGGATCAACACAGCTCTGTGAGTATTAAGTTTTAGTGTTTATATACTTTCATCACTGGCAACCTTTTATATTTTCAAACCAGTTTTATAGCAACTGCTGCCTCTAACATCTCTCAATGCCTGGCATCTCTGCTTCTCTCCCTGGATGCTCAGACCTTCATACAGTTCATTTTGCGGAAGCATCTGCTTTCACTTCCAGTTTGAAAGCTTTTCCTTGCCTATGGTTTAAAGTCTGACTATGGCAACTGCTACCCCAAGATCTCTGTAGTCTGCCTGTAGAACATCTCTGCAGCTTCATTGCCTTTTGTCTATGGATGTGACCTTTCAACTTCAACCAGCTACTGTACTCATACTTTTTGAGCTAAGCCTTTGTAAATTTCTTCATTTGCTTATTATGTCTTCTCACTTCCTCCTTCTAAAACTCTGGATCATATATATATATATATATACGTATATATATTATGTATTATGCCATCTACCTATATCCTTGGCAGCTATTGACACATAGCTTTGAATAGTTAGTTGATATTTTTGGTACAGTTGTCCCTCTGTATCCAAGGGTTCTGTGTCCACCTAGTCAACTAAGCACAGATGAAAATAATTGAAAAAGAAACAAAATGTTGTGTCTGTGTGAAACATGTCAAATCCTCAATGTTTCTTGTCATTAGTTTCTACAGTAAAACAAAAAATTACACTAGGTAACTATGAGCAACAATAGGAAAACATATCTATATATAGAGATAGATAGCTATACCTATATATCTATAGCTATAACTATCTATCCATCTATCTATGACTAGAGCTAGCTTATAAAGGGACTTGGTATCCATCCATAGGAAACCTGGAACCAGTTCTATGGATGCCCAAGCACAACTTTATTTGTCTTATCTCCTCTAAGAACTTGTAAACTCCTTTGGGTCAGAGTATGGCTTCTGTTCTACTTCCAGTACTCACCTTCAAGAAGGCAGCTCTTGTGTGGATGGCACATTTGAGAGGTATAAATCTGCAGCAGGTAATCTTCAAGCAAGAGTCATATTTTCAGAGGGCTAGGCAAAAAAAAGAGGTTAACTACTTTATAGAGGCAGATTTATGAGTGTAAAAGCACTTAAATTGCCAATAAGTAAATGGCAGGAAAGCTTTACAAACTTAGCCCTACAAAGTTAAGCTGTAAATTTAATATCATTTTCCCCCTCTTAAACTTGAGCCTTCTTTAGCTACCAAACAACATTCTCGACTTCCTGCCTCCCCTTTCTCTACTAAATAAACTCAAGAAGATGGCCTGAAATGCATGTTGTGTAAATTGGCTTAGACCATTTCAGAAGTGTCTTCCAGTTTTAATGTTTTATGTTTCTGAGGTTGCTTTGCCTCCAATCCTCCTGGCGACAGCATGGCTGGAAATGGGTTGTTTAAAATCAGATCTTGTATCATGTTCAGAAAGTTACTATGAACTAAACTTCATTGTAACTCCATGAATAGAGACAGACAGAAAGTGGGCAATACTGTCTCAGGCGAGACGGGTGAGGCCATTTCTAGAACCCAATTCTTCCCCCAACCCCAGCAGTCCATAAATTGTCTCTAGAAGGGTATCTAACTGCTGAGTGGTATATGATCAGAAAAAGCATTGGAGCCTAGAAGGTTCTCAGGAAGCAGGGCAGCGATGCAGGCAGCTGTCTTGAGAAATCAATCATTTCAAGAGTTCCCTAAATAGCATCAAGTACCATCCAATAATCAGTTTTGTCTGCAGGAACCATTTAAAATTTTTGAAATTTTCAGATTTCCAGATTGTAGTAGCTGTTTATTCTTAACATGAGAAAGGACAGGTTGAGGCAAAAAAAAAAAAAAAAATTACGTTTTGGATCTCATCTGCTAAGCATTAGTTTCCATCCCTTGTATAAAGCAGCTTACTTTTTTTTTTTTTGTATTACAGTGTTTGCATTGAAATGGAATCATCATTGTCCAGAACAAATGTGGTCTTTTCATATTATTGGGGAGAACAGCGGGGCTTCAGTGAGTTGGTGGCAGTACAATAGCTCACTCAGGCTACTGCAGTCTAGCTGTAGACATGTTAATTAATATATTTCCCTGACACCTAGGTGATTGAAATAGCAATTAAAGAGTAATTAAAATGTTTACTTCTTGTAGGAATGTCAACTAAGATGTGGAATATAGCAATTACCTATGACGGATTAGAGGAAGATGATGAGGTCTTTGAAGTAATTCTGAACTCCCCTGTGAATGCAGTTCTTGGCAAGAAGACAAAAGCTGCAGTGAAAATTTTGGACTCAAAAGGAGGTATTCTTTTGATCCTCATCTTGAAATCAGGAGCAGTCCTGGCGCCGTGGCTGCTGGCTTTCAACAACCAACATGCTTGATAACACCTTCAAATCAAAATGCTTAATTTCTTGTCAAGAAAGCAACCTCCACCATGATGTAGGCCCTTTATTCTACTTTCTGCTTCATGTGGTTTTTCCTCCTGCTAAGCACTATGGCTGGAGAAAAGCAACAAGTCAGTGCTGTAGTTGTTTTTCTCCTAACCGTTTGTTGTTCTCACCAAGGGGGAAACAATGTTGGTGAGAATCTATCGACAATTATTTTCCCCAGAGTTTGCAGGGCTGTAATTATCTTCCTCTGTTAAAGAAAGCTCTCAATGCCTAAAGCTCAAGCTCCTACTGTAGTGTGACCAGGAAAATTCTAAGAGAAGGAACTGGAAGAAAAAAATATATAGATGTGAAGATGCAGCTGGCTGGGGGATTTCAGAGCAGCTGGAGAGTATTAATGAATGATTTGGGGTTGCAGAGCAGAACAGGTCCTGGGGTAGTATATGCTAAAGAACCTGTAAAGGGAATGAAACAAGAACTAAAGGCCTCCAGTGCTCTGATTTTTAGTCTCTGCCAAATTTCTTCAAGCTCCTTGTTTGGTTAGCCTTTGATATATCCAGTGGCATGTCCATCTTGTGTCCTTCTATTTATGCTGGCTATCCCCTGTGATACATGTTTTTCCTTACCTGGAATCCATTGTCTCTTTTCTTTCCCACCCTGCAATAAAAATGGAAACCATGTTTCTTTTATAATCTCTTTTTTATAATTTTACATCTTTCCTTTCTGCTTTTTTCCTCATCAAATTCATTTATATTCTAGTACAGTTGAATTTTCTGGCTACATTACTTGTGCAAAACATGTGAAATATGAACTCTATATGATAAGAAAAATATCAGGTGCTGGAGATAAAGCTCAATAGTAGAGCACTTGCCTATTTGACTTGCATGTGTAAGGCCCTGAGTTTGATCCACAACACTACAAAAAAAAAAAAATAAAAAGAAATAAAAGACCCAGACAAAGGTTCTGACCTTAGGTTTGTCTTTTTTTTCTTTATGCTTTCCCAGAAATGCTAATTTGTAAGGTTTCCACTTGAAGCAGCTGTGTTATGAGTTATTGGATTTTTATTCTGTAACGGTTGACTACAAAACTTTTATAACTGTTACTTGATTCCATGACATCTTTAAATGATTCCAGTTTCTACCTCTAGAAGATCAGGGGAAATGGGAATGCTGGTGAAGTGCTTGTGGTCAGTCAGTGGATGAACCTGGTAGTCTCAGCAAGATTGGAGTTGGAAGGGAAGCGAGGCTGTTGTCCACATGCACACGTGATTATAAAATCATGACAACGATTTACATGTATGGTTTGTGAAATCAATTTCATGACTTTATAATCCATCTCCCTTTGAATGTCATGAATAGCATCACTCTTCTGGAAGAAAACCCATAAGAGTCTGGCAAATGGCACAAAGGCAACATCTGGTGGGAAGTTCATCCATCTAAGTTTCATGACAAGCTGCTCCAGGACAGGGTCCGTGTGATTGCTGATGTGTTCGTGTGAAATGTACTGACTGCCTGCCCCCTTGCTTGCTTCCAGGACTGTGCCAGACTTCCTATTCCTCCAACCACAGCCAGCACAAAGCATGGGAGAAGGGCATTTGGCCCCTGTTGCCTTCTGGCTCCTCGTCATCCATGGCTGGTGGTTTCCCTCATCTGGAGAGAAGATACCCTTCATCTTCTAAGCAGCTAGTGGTTACCAAGGGAGGCACCCTGCGGGGCTTTGATGCTGCAGTTCTTTCTCAAAGGAAGCTTAGGACCCATGGGAATGGCAAGGCAGTAAGGATGATGGGGACCTTTGGGAAGTGGGAGTGGGAATTCATATTAAGGACTCTGAGACGAGGAGAACTGGGGATTCTCATGCTTCATTGCAGAATCATGCAGTGACTTTTGTATTCCAAGATCACAGTGATGCCCTTCTACATGAGTGATTCTAAAGGAGGTGATCGTTATATTGATCCATCTATATGATTTGTGCTTTGGTTCTTCTGTGATCCAGACAGATAAGGAATAATCAGTAACCCTAGAACAGAAAGAGATCAAGTGCCCCATGGGGGTGTGGGAGCCAAGACTTTGACTTATTAGTACAACATTCTAACTAGACACTTTGTAAGTATATATGCGAGTGTGTTCTTGAACCTTTGTGTACTATAGATGTGCTAAATAACAACAATAAATAATTACAAAGGTATATTTTGTGTTTAATTGGGACTTTATATGCCCAAATACACACTACAATCATAACTTGTGCTTTTTAAAAAATTTTCAATGATTTGAGCACAAAATATCTTAAGAAATGTTTTTCCTAATTTTCAAATATGAATAAGATCTTACTGAAAGTATTTTATTCTATTGCTAATTATTATTTGGGCCATATAGCTCATATGTTCTCTCTCTTGATTTTAGGTTTTACCATCCTCTGTTTATAAAAATGGAACAGACATCATCTATAATGTAAGCATATGTCAGAGAATTGCTAAATTTGAAATTTGAGAATTTGGTGGTCAAAAAAGTCCTTTCATTTTTGTATTGATATAATTTTAAAATCATACAGTTTTACCATGAAGTTTTGTTTGCTGTCTTGATGTTTGTGTTTTTCCCTTATCTTTGTGTTGCTTGTTGGTTTCTTCAAGTACCATGGAGTGGTTTCTTTGAGACTGGAGAATGACAGTTTTCCCACTCACAAAAGGAAGGCTACAGTATCCATTCTTAGTCAACCACACCGGACAGTCAAGATGGCAGAGCTGCCACCAGCAGATAAGGCTGAATCCACAAGTGCCTCACACTTCCCCAGACAGGTAGGACAATCTTTTGTCTTTCCTATTTACCTAGTAACAATCTGTTGGCTGGGTCATAAACACTCTTAATTCACAAAATAGCCTCCAAGCTTATGGGTAGTTTACTCAGCCCAGATGCTTTCCAACAAATGTCGACTCAGAAGAGATAAGTACATTATCAACTTATATTAAATCAATTTTAAATTGACTTTCTTTCCTGTAGAACCAGTCGCCATCATTCTCAAAGAATTGCACTGTGGAGATAAAGGGACTCTTCCATTTTGAAGAAAGTAACCAGCAGCTCTATCAATGTAATGGAATTGCATGGACTATCTGGAGCTCCAAAACCAAGGTTGGGACCCAGGTTGAGCAGCTGAGCACTGCTGAGCTGATGGAGTACAGTGATCTGGTGTGTGGCTGTCAACTTACACTGCATTTCCTCTAACACCTTGAATGCCAGGAGCAAAACATAATCCAGAGTGGTTTTTAAATTACAAAATATTATTATATCAATTCCATTTAAAAAAGATGTCATATTGAAACATGTTTGACTGATTGTGTTTGCTGTGTGAAGCCATTGCATTTCTCAAGATGGAGAACAGGAATTAGGACTCACTTTCTGATGCAAAAACATCTGTATTGAAGTTAAGAGAGTCTGAGGGCCCCTTCTGCTGAGAGAAGAGTCTACATGGTAAAGCTTAGTGTGACACGAACGCATGTAACTCTTTTTCCAGGAGACAGAAGATAAATCCTGCCCAGCTAGATGGCACCTTCACTCAGGTTACTGTCATACCTTGATTACAGAACAGAAGGGCACCTGGACCATGGCTATGCGAGCTTGCAGGGAACAGTAAGGAACTCTATGTCACCTTTATTGCTTTTTTTTTATTTTTTCCTCACCATTTCTTTATCTTCTCATGGATCTATAGGTCTATTTCATTCATTCAACAATTAATGATTGTCTGCCTGGTTTTGTTTTTAGAGCCCAACTAGGTTATCAAGGACAGTTGCAAATCCATTTGTATAACATATGTTGACTGAACTTTTCTCAGTCAAAGCTGTGTGGTAGAAAACACTCCTCCCCTCCCCCACTTCTGTAAATGCTATCTGGGTCTATTTGAGAAAATCACAGGGGCTTTTCTGATCATCAGCATTGCAGGTGGTATTGTTTCCTTTTTTTTTTTTTAATGTGATAGGAACTCCTGCCCATTAATTTAAGAATATGTAGTCATGAAAGGCCTAATGGCAGCATGCCTTTAGCAATGTAAAGGCCCTGATGCTCATAAAGCTGGACAAGTAGGACAAAGGCACATTGGGTAATAGAACATTCATGACAGATGACTTGTGTCAGATAATGGCAGCAAAATTTATCTAATCCAGAAGGATTTTAAAAAATCAATAAGTAGCCATCCCCACCTTTCCTTTTTAATTTGCCAACCTGGATAGTATCCAAACAGTGCAATTAAACTAATATGCTGTGTGGCTAGAAATTGAGACTATAAGAATTTCTAGTTCATATCTGTGAGAGTTTTTACTTCATCAATTTTTTAAAGTTATGCTCATCTAAAGATACTATTAAGAAAATGAAAGGGCAAACTACATGCAGGAAAATTTATTATTAAAGCATATATATGATAAAAGTCTTGAAAACAGAAGCTACAAAAGCAACTAAAAGAAATCATTAACAAAAAGGTATCTCATAAAATAGCAAACAACTTGGAGGCCTCACAAGAAGAAATACAGTTACTTCATGAATATACTAAAACATTCCCCATATCACTAGATATCAGGTAAATAAAAATTAAAACTCCAATGTGATACCATTTTACACTCACTAAAATAAGAAAATCACAAATTTGACAACACCAAATGGTAACAAGGGCATAGAATTAGCGGAATCCCATGTCTTCCTGATGGAAACAGACAGTTTTATGGCTTTGTAGAACGTATAAAGATATGTACTTTGTGGCCTAAAGAGAAGTACAAATGCATGCTAAAAAACCAAAATTCACAGTGACTTTATTCACAGTAATCATTTGTCCATTTGTCTTTTCATTATTAATTTGTAGGAGTACTTAATATTTTCTCCATCAATAAAGAGAATACATTTTTATATAACCTTTTATAAATAGTGAAATGAAATGACCACAACAATGTAAGTGAATTGCGGGTAAATCAATAACAGAATATATAGAAATGGCAGCCTTACATGATAGGATACATATTTTATGAACCTATTTGAGATCAAACCTGAGATCAAACCACATACCACACACACATACACACACACACACACACACACACACACACACACACATCAAGAAAAAAGAGAGAAAAGTATATATAGAGAGACAGGTTAGTAGGAGTAGTATCTCTTTTCTTCCTTGAGTAGAGGAATATTTGACAGAGTCAAAAGCTATCTGAAACAGCAGGGAGGAAATAGCAGTATGCTACCAGATGGTTTCTCTGCTGACTGCAACAAGGGACAGTGTGGTTAGTTATACTCCAGGCAAAGTTGCCAAGATTAAATCATTGTAGGGATTATTGACAAAATGTAGGCAGAAGAAGAGAACCCTCCAACTTCAGGTCTGAAAACAGATTTATTGTTGACCTTCTAATGATTTCCATAGGACAATCTTAGTAAGTATGTTGGTCAGTTGCAGAGCTTTCAATATTTCTTTATAACATTTGAAAATTATTTTTTAAGTTTATTCATCTAGATATTTTTACAGTGCTGTAGATGAAACTCAATGCTTTAAGCATGTTAGGCAAGTACTCTCTCACTGAGCCATACTCCAGCCTCGCATTGGTTTTTATTATGAGACAATAAGGACTATGCACTGGGAGATTTCTTTCTGCTCATTCATAGGTGTTGGTGTAAGGTTACCAAGTGTCTCTAGTTAGAACAACTATTCTTTATTGTGAAATGATGATCTTCTAGATTCCTGGTGTCAAAAATCAGATTTATATAAAACTCTCAATTGACAGTAAAATGGTTGGTTTTTTTCCTTGCAGACAGATGCAAATTAGCTTCCCAATAAGCTGAAATATGTTTTATTTTATTGATCCAGCTAATCATAGCCTCCTAGACCAGTTATAGTTTCTTCACAGATCTACTAATA
Source organism: Perognathus longimembris pacificus (assembly GCF_023159225.1). Taxonomy (NCBI): domain Eukaryota; kingdom Metazoa; phylum Chordata; class Mammalia; order Rodentia; family Heteromyidae; genus Perognathus; species Perognathus longimembris. Next base: position 115,941,212 of record NC_063161.1, on the reverse strand, counting down.
TTGTACAACTCAATCATCCCACTAATAAATGTAAGGCCCAAATTACTTTTGAAGCTCCTTCTTCTTGCATTTAACTTAAGACTTCATATGTACCTTGCTTTGAAGCATCATAACCCATGGCCTGACCTAGTTCTACCCACCTCCTTGCCAATAATAAATAACTGGCTTTTATATTATACTTTGTAATTTGCAGAATCTTTTCACACGTTAGCTTATTTAATCTTCCTGTCACTACCATAAGGAAAGTAGGTATTATTATCTTTAAATATTTGAAGATTTAAAGAAATGTGAAAGAAGCCTAAGCACATGCTTGTGTTCATATAACTAAGTAAGAGAGAGAGAGAGAGAGAGAGAGAACTTTTCTTGCATTATGCTAAAATAGCTCTATCAATATGGGGGAACTAATTACAGATAATGTAAAAAAGCATGTCTATTTTAACTTTTGGTTGGATTGACATGAAGTAGTTTTCAAAATTATTCATTCAAAATTTCTTATTTTTCACACAGCAGAGAAATTTTAAGATTTTTGTTATTATGAATCCTAAGTTTCCTTGGATTTGAATCAAGCTAACCTTTCTGGCCTAAACCTGAAGTGTAGTCAGGTTCTGAGTTCATAAATTCATTCATTAACAGATATTTGGGACACCTGTTATACTAGAATTGTCTATAGCAGACTATACTTTTAAAATATTGTTCTTTAGTATTAGCTCCACAACTCATTAACTGGATAATTTCTCACTCATTTGAAAAACAGACCCTCAGATTCCCCTGATCCAGCTGTCCTATAGGAAAAGTCCTTGATGTTACATTTCATACCAGTAATATCACACAACAACCTGTATAATTCCTTCCCCACATTCCCTTCTCAAAAAGCTTGATTAAGAATGTGAAGGTTGCCAGGCTCTGATGGCTCACACCTATAATCCTAGCTACTCAGGAGGCTCAGATCTGAGGATGAGGTTCAAAGCCAGCAGGAAAAGCCTATGAGATTCTTATCTCCAATTATCACCAGAAAACAGGAAGTGGTGCTGTGGCTCAAATTGTAGAGTATTAGCCTTGAGCTGAAGAGCTCAGGGACAGTGCCTAGGCCCAGAATTCAACCCCCACGACTAAAAAAACAAAAACAAAAATCCGTGAAGTTTACTGAATGTAAATGACAAGATTAGTATTTATTAAGTTGATGGTGCCATGCTGTAGATATAATTAAGAAGTTCCCTAGAAAGCCAGGTATCATGATGTATACCTGTAATTCCAGTACTCTCTAGGCTGAGTCAGCCTTGGCAAACAACAACAGCAAACATACACACACACACAAAATAAATTAAACCAAAACCAAAATTAAACCAAACAAACTAACAACAACAAAACACAATATACGTAGAATTTCATTCTATTCTCCAACACTATTGGCTTGAAATATCCTCTGGAAATTGTCAATTCCTTCTGTGATATCAGATTCACAGTTTAACATTTTATAACCTGGAGATTCCCTTTTCCCAAGGTATTTTTGAAGATAAGGGTTTAGATTTCATAGTTAGAGTTAGTATGCACATAGTGTGTTTTCTTATTTGAAGTTAGCAATCACTACTGAATTGTGTGCTTTGTTTTCTGGGGCTGATATACACTGCCATATGTCTTTTACTATGCCAATGATTTAAAAAAATGGCAAATTTTACTTTATCCCTCTGTCTCAACTCTATCTTTATCTTTAATCTCTTTTGATATTTATTATTTTTCAAACCCAAATGAGCCAGACTGCTAGATTAGACACTTCTTGAATTTACATATCGTAATCTCATCTGCTGACTTCCTAAGGCAGTCCCTGTACATTGGTAATTCTATTGTTATAGATCATTATCTATGAAATCATTTTCCCTTCCCACAGGAGTGTCTGGAACTCCTGCTGGCCTCCCCCTCCAAGAGTTACCCTAAAATAGACTGGTCTTTACAACTTTTAAAGAAGTAGATGTTTATTTTTATAACCAGAAAAGTGAAGGTTTCTGTTCTTATTCAGTTCCCATTAAAATGCATAATTTACTTTCATTGCAAAACTATGATTTTTAAATATGATCCTCTCCATAATTTTGACTATATACATGCCAACTACACAATTTGATGGAATATATATTCACCTATACATGTATAAAATATAAAGCAGATGATGTCCTTCAAATTACTCAATTTCTGTAAGGTTAGCTTCACAGACCACAGTATCTAGGTCAGTATACTTTTGTGTGATGCCAGGAAAGAAAACTTATCTCAAAAATCAGTGAAATTGAAAGTGCATTCCCTATTTGAAGAAGATGGCATTTTTTTTCTGTGTATTATGTCCAAGTTATACTTAGACTAACAATAATCTTGTGCCTAAAAGTAATCATTAATCTCTTTCTCCAAATGCATATATTCAATAGATTCAGTTGGACATGAAACCATTTTCCTACCCAGGAAATCTAAATGCATGCTTTAATTCAAAACACTGAAATTTTCTATTTTCTTATTTTTTCCCTCATCCTTCCCAATCCCTCTCCTCAATTAAAAAATTTTATACTGAATATTATGAGTGCATCCCCAAGGTTAAGATATCCATCCATCTATCTCTATCTATCTATCTATCTATCTATCTATCTATCTATCTATCTATCTATCTATCTATCTATCTATCTGTCTGTCTGTCTGTCTGTCTGTCTGTCTGTCTGTCTGTCTATCTTTATTCTTGTGCTTGTCCTACGGCTTGAACTCAGGGCCTAGGAGCTGTGCCTGAGTTATTTTGCTCAAGGCTTACATTTTACCACTTGAGCCACAGCTCCATTCTGGCTTTTTTCATGGGTTAATTATTGAAGATTAGAGTCTTAAGAATTTTTCTGCCTGGGCTGTCTTTGAACTGTGATCCTCATATCTCAGCCTCCTGAGTAGCTAGGATTATAGGTATGATCCTTCTATTTTTAATTCTGTGCTTTGTGAACCTTCGAAATTTAGAACTGTTGAATGATTTTTATATTTGTACCTATGTATTTCATTTTTACATCCATGGATACATTTATCTGTACAGGGACTGCCTACCATGTTTTTATAGGTACATGTACAAAAGCAAAGAAATGATATTGTTACTGAATGACCAAACTACTTCTCTTGTGAATGACCAAATTACTTCTTTTGTGAATAACTATGCTATGTGCCTGAGTACAGCTGTTTTCCTGTCTGGACCTTTTGAGGCTTAATGTTTTTTGAAGACTCAAAAAGAAATTGTTTCCAGGTACCAGTGGCTCACTCCTGTAATCCTTAGGTACTCAGGAGACTGAGAGCCAAAGATTGAGGTTTGAAGCCAGCCAAGGAAGGAAAGTCCATGAACTCTTATCTCCAATTAACCACCAAAAAGTCAGAAGTGGAGCTGTGGCTCAAGTGGTAGAGTCCTAGCACTGAGTGAGCAAAAGAGGTCAGCACACATACCTTAAGTTCAAGTCTCCAGACAGGTGCACGTGTGCGCATATGCACATGCACAAACACACACTTGTAATTAAGCATTTAAAACACACTTTGCAGTGTATTTAAAAGATAATTTCAGGAATCTTCAGAAATAATCTTTCTTTTTTTGTGGTTGTGGGATTTGAACTAAGGGTCTGGACGCTGTTCCTGAAGCTCTTTGCTCAGGGCTAGCACTCTACCACTTGAAGCCACAGCACCACTTCTGGTTTTTGAGTGGTTAATTGGAGACGAGATCTCACAGGGACTTTTCTGCCTGGTCTGGCTTTGGATGGACTGAGATCCTCAGCTCTCAGCCTCCTGAGTAGCTAGGATTATAGGCACGAGCCACCAGCACCCAGTAAAAACATTGTTGTTGTTGTTGTTGTTGGTGGTGGTGGTGGTGGTAGTGATTGTGGAGCTTGGAACTCAGCTCATGGGCACTGTCCCTGAGCTCTCTTGCTCCAGGCTACCACTTGAGCCACAGTGCCACTTCTTCATTTTTTTTTTAATAAACCTATTACATCCTGTTAATGAACTTGAAGCTCTGAGGTTGGGGAGATTTAGTAAGGAAATTAGCTCATAAGGGATTTAATGGATTTCGGCAGAAGGGACTAAAAAGCCGAAGAGGAAATGGTGTCCTCCTTTCTCATTCTCAATCCAGTGTTCTGTAGTATTGACTAGGACAGCACGCAAGCCCTTCCTTGCCCTAATTAACATGTTTGATATTCTGATATTGTACAGTAGAGTGAATACATTAGATTTGAGAGGGAGAAGAGATGTCTCATCATATGTGCTCTAAATATTACTATGATATTGTGTAAGTAGTGATGTTAGAACCAAGTCATAAAACCCAAATTCAGCAGCCTGAAGCCATTCAGTGGCAGGCCAAACCTTACATTTACAAGAGGCTTAGGAGGCACTATTGCTTTATGGAGCAGCAAAACGCTGTATTAATGGGGGGAAAAACAAGAAATGGAAACTATGTCCCCTGGAGATGATAAAAGCAGAGAAAATGAATAAAACTGAGCTTAACAGTTGTCTACACCTATACAAGTGTTAATAAGTTTGTTACTTGTTTTCTTATCAATGGATATTGATCAGGGCAAAATACCATGATGACTTTGTTGTATTTGTTGTTTGACTTAATTTTTTTCAACTATTTCTCACTTTAATTCAATTAGTTGATTTATTTTGGTGCTAGCCCTGGAGCTTGAACTCAGTCAGTACTTGGGCTCTGTTCTTCAGCTTCTTTTGCTCAAGGCTAAAGCTCACTACTTCAGCACAGCACCACTTCCAGCTTTTTCTGAGTAGTTTAGTGAAGATAAGGTTCTCCTGGACTTTCTGGCCCAGGCTGCCTTAAAACCTTGCTCCTCAGATCTCAGCTTCCTGAGTAGCTAGGATGCCAGTGTGAGCCACTGTGTGATTACCAGTGTGAGCCACCAGTTCCTGGCTTTAATTTTATATTTAATTGACAAATGTATACACATATGCATGGACTACAATGTGAAATAAAACATATAAATGTTGTGCATCTGTTTCCTAATTGAGATGCTTTAAAGAAGAATAGAAATAATGTATTGGCTATTTATGTTAAGTGTTTTTAAAGAACTCTGAATAAGCCCTGCTAAGTAATTAGATATAAATACTACTTATTTTTGGCTACTGCAAAAATTAATTTATAGAAAAGTTTGTATTTCATGGGGAAAATTTCATATGTACTTATAAGAACAGATGCTTTCTTTTAAGTGTAAGAAGATCATAATTATTGGACTATTAGACTAACCAAACCACATTCAAAGTTTCAACCTCAGTTCATTTAGTCTGAAAAAAAATGGGCTAATTTATGATCAGATTAACTGGATAGTTGCCACATTTTACCAGTTTAAGAATTTTTTTGTGCCAGTCCTGGGGTTTGAACTCATGGCCAATGTGCTGTCCCTGAGCTATTTTGCTTAAGGCTCTATCACTTGAGTCACAGCTCTACTTCTGCTTTTTGGTGGTTAATTGGAGATGTGAGTCTCAGAGACTTTCCTTCTAGGGCTAGCTTTAGTATGAGAGTTTTGTGTTTTTGGTTTTTTTTTGTGCCAGTCCTGGGGCTTGAACTCAGGGCCTGAGCACTGTCCCTGGCTTCTTTTTGCTCAAGGCTAGCACTCTATCACTCGAGCCACAGCACCATTTCCAGCTTTTTCTATATATGTGGTGCTGAGGAATCGAACATAGGGCTTCATGTAGAGGAGATGAGCACTTTACCACTAGGCCATATTCCCATGGGGCTAGCTTTAAACTGTCATCCTTAGTTCTTAGTCTCCCGAATAGCTAGGGTTGCAGGTAAGAGCCACTAGTGTCCTGACTAGAAAAAAAATCTTTTTATAAAAAAAAAATCTTTTTATAAGTATAGTACTTTTTATAAGCATAGTACTTTGGCATTAAGAAACCAGTCTTTTAAAAATTATTATTTTAAAGTAAGTGTACAAAGGGGTTTCAAGTATACAAGTTAGATTATGAATACAATGCATAAAGAAATACATGTTTTTATTGCTGGGCACTGCGACTAACACTTGTAATCCTAGCTACTCAGGAGATTGAGATCTGAGGACCATGGTTCATAGTTAGCATGGGCAGAAAAGTCCCTGTGAAATTCTAATCTCCAATTAATCACTCAAAAACCAGAAGTAGCACTGTGGCTCAAAGCATAGAGTGCTAGCCTTGTGCAAAAAAGCTCAGAGACAGTGCCCAGGCCCTGAGTTCAAGCCTTATAACCATATACACACACACATATATGTATATGTATATGTATACGTATATATGTGTGTGTATACATGTGTATACATGTATATATACATATATATAATCTTTAGGTAGTCGTGCAAAGGAGTGGTCACCATTCAACAAACAGTTTTTAATTACAATGCATCTTTATCAATGCCACCCTTTCCACCATTCTCACCATCTTTCTCCATTTCATCCATATCGTCAAGTTAAGTAGTTCATTATCCCCTAATGTACATTGGCTATAATGACTGCAGTTGTTCACACTTCCTCTCATTATTGTGTGTCCTCCTCTTTGGCCTCCGTAAGACATGTTTCAGCTTCCTTGTATTAATTTTGTTAAATGGTTCACTAGTTGTTCAGAACCTCTAGATGACTTGTGTTGCCTATAGCAGAAATATCAAGTCCTGTGGCTGACTCTCCTAATTTCATTTGCTTATATGCAGACACCTGGGCAACCTTGTCACTGTATTCTCCAGACAGCACATGCAGTGGTTGTGGCACATCAGTGGAAGAAAGCCCTTTTGGATAGGCAAGTATCTATGCTACACTGGAAATTCTTTTTTTTTTTCCACCTTAACTCATGATTTTATTAAGTGTATAAAAATCATTACTTTACAGAAATCACAATTTCTGATGCTACTATAAAAAATAGTCCACATCTGCACTTCTACTCCCTCCTCTTTAAATCTTCCGCTGTGCATTTGAAGTGTCACCGATTAGAATCATGTGATACAGAGCTTAGGTGTGAGTGGCGGTTCACAGCAGAGGTGGGAGGTGAGAGTGTTCAGTTACCTGCTCAGTTCTCACCCTGGTAGGTGTGGTCATCAGGCTGCTGGTGTAGTTAGGTGTTCTTTTTTCTCCCAGCTCCCCCCACTTCCTCTGCTATTGCTACCTTAGGTGGGGGATCCGGACTTGCTGTGGGCCTGAGATGCTTGCTAGTTCCCAAGGGGGAGCGCGGGTGGGTTAGCCAGCCTCAGCCCATGTGGACTATCCATGCTCCTGTAGTGTCTGCACCATAGGTTTCCCAGGGAACAGGTAAGGAAATCCTGCTCTGTACACTGGAAATTCTAATAAAGCCAGTGCTGAGTTTTCAAATTTTCTATAAACCTCAATGGGTCTTCATATTCAAAAAATGATTTGAAGTATATCACATTAGTCTGGAATAAGTTTTCTTTCTTTTTTTTTTTTTTTTTGCCAGTCCTGGGGCTTGCTTGGACTCAGGGCCTGAGCACTGTCCCTGGCTTCTTTTTTTTTTTTTTTTTTTTTTTTTTGCTCAAGGCTAGTACTCTGTCACTTGAGCCACAGCGCCACCTCTGGCTGCTTTCTATATATGTGGTGCTGGGGAATCGAACCCAGGGCTTCATGTATACAAGGCGAGCACTCTTGCCACTAGGCCATATTCCTAGCCCTGGAATAAGTTTTCTCTTCACCCACAATAGAGGATTTTAACTCTTTATCTTTATAACATTCTTAGATATAGTATGTTCTAGCCAATAATTCAAAGAAACAATCTAGGTGAAGACAGATAGAAAATTTCTAATTAAAAACAATTCTGTTAATTCCACCCAAAAATGTTGACTGAGATTGGCTAGGAGATGTTAATTTGTTATATAAATAGGACTATTCTCACGGCCAGATTCAAGTTGGAGGATGTCAGAACATTGCTATTTCAGGGGATTTTTTTTTAAATCAATTATATTCTTCCTAATTTCTATTATGAATGAGAAGGAAGGGGAAGAATGCTTCACCAAAAGCAACAAAGAACATATTGCAGAAGCTTTATAACATTAAAGTATAATTTGCAGAAGTTGATAATAGGAGTACAGAGGCAAGAAGAGAAAAACTTTTTTTTATTGGAATTGTAGCAGATTGAAGCATCTTAACTTCCAGATTAAAAATAATATAACAGAAGCTACTTTCAAATATAAAAACTAGTGGACCAGAAAAAAATATTTCCCCATAATAGGAGCTGTGAGAGTAAGATGATATGATCATAATTATAATTCATTTATTAAACACTTATATATGCCAAAAGTTACACATATATTATTTTATTTATTATTCATAGTCCGATACATGCTATATACTCATTCCTTCCATTAGGGTAAATAACTTCCTCAAAGAGGCTCAACCGGAAAGTTGAGCTTGGACTGGATCCTGCATTTCCCTAAAGCCTTATAGTCTTAATGGTGTCTTACAGTGTTACTAATTACTAGCTACAGAATGTGGGCATGCGTGTAAATAACAACTGTACTTACCACAAGATAGCTAAGCATAAATATCATAACATTGTTTGACCTGTTCTTTTGGCTCCCATCAGGACTGAATGCCCAAGAGCGTGCTGGCTGCTGGGAGTGGATTGGTGGTGAGCCTGTTGCTTTCACCAACTGGAGGAGAGGACGTCCTCCAAACTCAAGGCCTGGAAAGAATTGTGTTTTGGTGCAAAAACAAGGGAAATGGCAAACAAAGAACTGTAGAAAGGGCAAACCTCACAATTTTATTTGCTCCTGGAAACTTGAAATGTAACTGGCTCTGCACTTGAGATTTCTCACCTATTTATTTACAGGACTTAGGAATATTGCTCAAATGAAATCAAATTGTTGTGACTGGCCCTGTGTACTTTTGTGATTCTATATAGTAACAAAGAAATCTAGACTAGTAGTTCTAAGAAGATTGATAGATGATTATTTCTTACAAATTGAGATATAATTTTTGTATCTCAATATCTTTCGAAATAAATGCTTTCAGTATTATAAAGTATAAGAATTGTTTATTCCTGAAGGCCTGCACCCTTCCCCTCTCCAAATATCAGAAAGGATAAATTTTCATTGTTCTTAGTTTTTTTTTCCCCGTTGCCTCAAATCTGAAGTCAATATTATGGGGGCTTCTACCACTTCAGTCTGAGTGAAGCTAACCCTGCCGGTTCATTAAACCAAGGTTGAAATCCGAAAGGTTGGGTTGTTCCTTTTGAGCTCTTTAAATGGGAAGACTAAAATTAGAGGCTGTGGATGAAAAGGAGAGTTCTCTCTAAGATGGCAGAGTATTTCACATAGAGGTTAAATGCACAGGTCTACTTCAGGTTAGAATTTAGGGGGCTATCTGTACTTCAGTGAGCTACCTACAATAACTTATGAAAAAAAACACCTCTTTTTCTAATATGAATGTTGGCATTGTGCCAGTCCAATGTAAAGGATTGAGTTTCTCTGGCCTTCCACTCTTGAGAAATTTGAAGTAACATAATATCTTCATCTGCATCTGAGTTTTTCTACTGAGTAGCATTTCTCAAGGGCATTCGACATAGGGGATATGTATGAATGACAGTTGACTTACAGGAGAAAAACGTACATCCTCAGAAGTACCCCTATGAACTATGCTGATGAACAGAAAATAACATTGAAAACAGATCCCTTGAAAGGCTATCTTCTCAGAAAGGTTTTGGATACAGTTTTGACCCTTTAACTCTTTAATATTTGAAGAACTATTGTATTAACTAATTCTCTGCTAGAAAGGCCTCTTGTTAATTTATAGACTCAGCTGAGTAAAACATTTGTATAGCATTGAAGCAGGTTGTATCCCGCACTGAAATCCCTTTTGTAATCAAGGTTTAATTATAAGAAATTATTTTACTTTTGAATTCTTGTTAAATTTTTCCCCTTTTAATAATCACTGAAAAATATGGTTGCACCAAAGGTAACTTGTTATGGTGTATCAGTGTAACTTCAGAATAGAAATGAGGGTCTCGGGGGACTAGAGCTTCGGTACATGCCCTCTGTCTCTGTCTCTGTCTCTCTATTGGTCTTTTTATCTCTTACCCTGTGTTTCTCTGTCTCTCCCTGTCTCTTTGTCTCTGTCTCTATCTCTCTGTCACTCTCTGTTGAACCTGGTGGGCATGGTAGATTTATTACACATTTTTGCAATGAAAACAACATAGCCAGAATTGCAAATGGTTCTCTCATAAAATTGCAAATAATTCTCTCATAAAGATATCAACTCGAAATGCTGAAAGAATATCTTAAAATATCCCTCATCATGAAAGCATTAATCAAGTTAAGAAGTCAAATCCAAGTAATTGAAAGAATATACAAATTAGGCAATGTGGGTGCTGGGAAATTTTCATCAGGACTGTTACTGATTTGTCACCATTGGGCTTGTACTCAGGAAAAAGACATATGTGATTGTCATTTCCATATCCCCTCCACTCTTTTGTTCACTGTTCCCCTTCAGGTTCTGGTGGGCAAAGGTTGGGAGGAAATCAGTGAGAATGGGAGGTTATAGAAGGCAAGGAGGATGGAGAGTTGCGTTGGAAGGGATGAGAATGATGGCAGCTAGGAAGGAGAGCTCTCAACACTACTCCCCTAATTTGAATAGTGAACCAGGAAATGCCCTCTATCACAGGCATTCATCCAGCTCTATAGTATACAACTCTAGCAACACATAGCATGTATACTTGCTAAAAATAAAATTTAAAGCATATAATGATTTCATTTCCTTCCAAGGGGGTGGTGAAAATGAACCAGGTAACATTTATTTGCATTTGTGTTTTCATTTATTTTTTAATACAGCCAAAAAGATATGCACATATTTTAATAAACACTGTGGTTCTGTGTAATTTAAACCATAAGCTGGTGCTGATTATTTTCTGCTACAAAGCAGCTTTTTTAAATGTACTGTATCTTGTATTGTATCAAAATTCATAAAATAAATTTACTTCTGTTCTCAAATACTGGATCTTTAGTCTTTAGCCTTTTCTATTTTCCTGGGAAAGCATAAGTTCTAGGTTTTAATGATTCTACCAACTGTAAGAAAGAAAGGGGGGAAACTCAGTATGTATCTTTTCCTCAGCTTTTAATTACATGACTTCCATACAGCTATATATCATTTATTCAATAAACACCAAGTATAGAATGTTATCTCTGTACCCGTCATTGTTCTAAATATCAGAGATAAAGTAATGAATTGAAGAAGAAAATGAAAGTATATCACATACACACAAATTTTTAAGAGTTTTCTGAAACCTTGCTGGAAGAAAATGGCAGTGCAGATCATGGTTATGTTATACCTTTTTAGAATTGAAGGCCACACACTGGTGGCTCACACCTGCAATCCTAGCTACTCAGGAGGCTGAGATCTGAGGATCATGGTTCCAAGTCAGCCTGGGAAGAAAAGTCCATGAGACTCTTATCTCTAATAAACCACTCAAAAAAACAGAAGTGGTTCTGTGGTTCAAGTGGTAGAGTGCTAGCCTTGAGCAGAAACAGGGTCAAGCCCCACATCTGACGAGAAAAAAAAAAAAGAATTGGAGTGAGGCACACTCAGATACAAACAGCTCAGGTTGACTTCTGTTACATTTCTTTCCTGATTAAGTGTTAACTTCTCAAGGTTATAGTCAAGTCTAAGTATTACTGAAAGCAACTATCCCAAGCATCAAGTTAGGAACTAAAGTTTTTTAGTCTAGCTTATGGATTCTATAAAAATGTGTTTTTCTAAAATAAGAGGCAGCATGTGTCTCTATACCACAGAGATTCTTGGGGTTAACAGAACTTAAAAGAAGGATCTTTGCTATCTCCTTGTCTAATATCCTCGTTTTACAGCAGAGAAGAATGAGGTCTTCAGAAGTTACAGTTTGAAGAAATCAAGCCCCAAATTGGTAGGTACAATCTTCTACTTTACCACATAGCTAGTACTATTCTAATAAGTAGCTTTATTTTAGTAAAATATCACTGGGTGATAAGAATGATAAAATTTCCCTTGTGCCTAAAAACATTATTGTAAGTGAAAGAAAAATCATGTATGTATGATTTCATTTATATAAATTTTCCAGAGTAGAAAAATCCATAAAGACAGAGTAGATTATTGGTATCAGTGTATTGGAGAATTGGGATTTAGTCTAACAGGTACAGAGTTTCTTTTTGGGAGGACGGAAACATTCTGGAATTAGAGAGTGATTATATTTGTACAACATAATTAAAAGCTTATAGGGTGACCTTTTAAAAAACATTTTTATGGTACTGGGAATTAAGGGTTATGTTAGCCAAACCTTCCACTACTGAACTACATCTCCAGCTTGAAAGTGAACGTTTGAAATGGGTGAAAGACATATAAGGTGTTAAAATGAAAATATTATTATATATGACCATGTAAGATATATTTTCAAAAGTAGTAAGTGGAATGCTATATTTGCTGTGTGTTTATGTGACTCTTATAAGATACACCTTCCAATTTGTGTCTCACCCAGATTTTTATTTGTTTATATAGTTGGCAAAGGAGAGGGGAAGGCTGATTTGAAATATTCTAATATTCGAAGTGCTGTATTATTGATATTTTTCTCCTCTTTCCTGCATCAATCATGAAAAGAACTGTTACTGATGGCAGAGTATATCTGAATGTCATGATTTTCTTAAAAGCAATCTTACAAGCCTTTATAGCAAGATCATGCAGGAAATGAATATACTATCCTCATAACTTAAACATAACTGTTCATTTTGAGTGGTTTTATAGGCCTTAGGCTCTGCTAGGTAATAAAGTTCAGTTTATCTTAAGATGGAAAGAAACAAAAATCAACCAACACTTTTATTAAAGGCCTCATAATAATCTCAAATCTTTTTCCAAGAAATGACGTGTGAGTCCACCTTTTGCTTCTATTCCCATCTGTATTTTTGCTTTCCAAAGGCAATCAATCTTAACTTGCCATATATAGAAAATAAAGGATTCACATCTAGCTGCCTATAAGAAATGTACCTTTAATGTAAATACACAAATCCATCAAGGTAAAAGAACAGGAAAAATATTCCATTCTAAAGCTTGTCAAAGTCGGAATGGCTATAACAATAGCAGATAGTAGACTTGAGAGGAAAGAAAGTAGAAAATAATGTCAAAGATAGAGAAGGTTATTTTATAATATTAAAAAACCAACCATTAAGAAAAACCTTATAATTCAAAATATTCATCTAATAAAGTTTAAAAATACATAGAACAAAAGCTGAGTAGATAGAATGAAAAGAAGAAACAGATAAATCTATCCTCATAGTTAGAAATATAACTACCTCTTTCTAAATGATTGATGGAAAAAGAGGCAGAAAAATCAATAAGGATGTGGAGAACTGGACACCATTAAACAACTTAACACAATTGAAATTTATAAAACACCTTACCCAACCATACAGAATAATTTCCTTTTCAAGTACATTCAATCTGTTTACCAAGACAGTATGCTGTGGAAAATAAAACAAGTTTCAGTAAGTGTAAAAGGATTCAAGTCATACAAAATACATTCTTTGATTACAGTGGAATTATTAGTAAACCATGTGGCTATACATTAAGTCAGCCCCCAAATTATGTACTTTTGAACAGAACAGTTACAGGAGAAATAAAGGAAATTAAAAAGTATCTTGATCGCAATAAAAATGACATCACAACATAGCAGAATCTGTGAGATGTCATTATGTCAGTGTTTCCAGGGAATTTGATGCCCCTAAATGCTAGTATTAGGAAGGAACAAAATGTCTTAATAATCTCACTTCTGCCTTTAAAAAGGTAAAAATAGAACAAAACAGAAATATGGAAATTATAAAGGTTAGAAGAGAAATCAATGAAATAGAAAACTGAAGAACATGAGAAAAATAAATAAAAACAAAATCAGTCTTAGAGAATATTAAAACAAGGATAAACCCACTGATTTTAAGAGGGAGGGAGAGAAGACAGATTATTAATATCAGGAATAAAAGAGGGGGCAAAATTATAGATTCTATAGCTATTCTAAGGTCAATAGGGAATATTATAAGCAACCTTGTATCAATTAATTCAACATTCTAATGTAATGGATGGATTATTTGTAAAACACAATATACAATAGCCTAACAAAAAATAAATATCTGGGCAGTGGTGGCTCAACCTGTAATCTTCACTGTTCAAGAGGCAAAGATCTGTAAAGTGAGTTTCAAAGCCAGCCCAGGCAGAGAAGTTTGTGAGACTCTTATCTCTAGTTAACCAACAAAAAGTAAGAAATGGATCAGTGGCAGAGCAAAAAGCTCAGGGACAGCACCCAGGCCCTTAGTTCAGGTCCAAGGATAGGAACAAATAAATAATTAAGCAAACAATCTAAAGTTGTTCTATAACAGTTAAAAAAATGAAATATTTACTTTAAAATTTACTCAGAAGGGGGCTGGGAATGTGGCTTAGCAGTAGAGTGCTTGCCTAGCATGCACAAAGCCCTGGGTTCAATTCCTCAGCACCACATAAACAGAAAAAGCTGGAAGTGGCACTGTCACTCAAGAGGTAGAGTGCTAGTATTGAACAAAAAGAACCCAAATAATACTGCAAAAGGTTAATTTGCAAATATTTGTGACAAACAAAAATGTGATATTTTATGCTGGTTATACTTTGATTCACTAAAATATTTTCTCCCTTTGCTCATTTTTATTTAGTAAATACAGTTTATGGAAAAAAATGATAATCTATTCTCACTGTGTGAAATTCCACCCATACTTCAACTCCATTATTTTTTACATAGTTATGCCAAAATTTTACAAAATGTAGGTCAGTATGTTCATCAATTGAAAATAGTAACATATAAATGATATTTAGTATATTACTCAAAATTATTTTAATGTTAATTATTGCCTACACACAAGAAAAAAACCCAGGATATATCTATATCTATATCTATCTATCTATCTATCTATCTATCTATCTATCTATACCTGATACCAAAGTACCCAGAGATATTAACAAAAAGTTAAACTACAGAGCAATATTTCTATAGAATATAGATAGAAAATAGAATATAGAATCCATACAATTCTAAAGAAAGTTTAACAATTCAAACCCAACAACATATACAAAGGAATAATACTTCTTTTTTAACCAAAGCCTGCATGCATACCAAGCGAGTGCTCTACCACTGAGCTATAACATTATAGATTTTGAGACAGGGTCTCACTATGTCACCTGAGTTGGTCTTCAACTTGCTGTGTAGCCCAGGCAGTCTTGACCTTGTGCCTCTCCTGCCTTAGTCTTCCAAGACACTAGGATTACTAAACTGCCTTATTCCAAGAAGCCACCAGGGTCAACTTGCATAATACATCTTGACCAATACATTGCATGAGAATGAAAATACAAACTATGAATAAGAAGAAAAATTTTATTATGTATATAAAACAATGCTAAGAACTTTTTAATATGAGATTTGAACAGACTCTTTTTTTCTTCAAAAGAGAGAAGTTTGGCAAATAATCCCATGCCCAAATACTTTAGTCACCAGAGAAATGAGAATTAAACCCACAACGAGAGACCTATACATTTAATTGAATGGTGTGCAATTCTAAAATGAAATAGTTCACCATACCAAGAGTTGGTAAGGACATACAGGAACTGGAACACTCACACACACCTGGTGGGTCTCTAAATTGGTACAAACTCTTTGGAAAAGAATTTGGTGGTTTCTTAAAAATTTAAACATATACCTGCCCTTTGATCTAGCTATGGCACTTCTAGGTATTTATATAAGAGAAAAGAAATCAAAACTTCCATATATATATATAGAGAGAGTATATATATATATATCTATAAAGAGTATATTATATATATATATATACTCTTTATAGAAAAGTGTAGAAAGTATACGTACATAAACAGTGACAGAAGTAAACCAAGTATCACCTAGGAATGAGAGAAGGAAGCTGGTAAGGGCAGAGGGAGAGATTGCAAAGGGACTTTTAAGAATGATAGATATTTTCAGTATCTTGACTGTGTCAGAGATAACATATATACATATGCATGTATGTAACCCTGTCAAATTGTGCATGCTGAATGTAGTTTACTATTTGTCAATTTTCATCAGCTTCAATGGTGCTATTTAAAGGAAAAAGAAACAGTAAAATAATTTGCACAACATAGTGGAATTTTTTTCTAGGGAAAATGAAACCGACACATATGAAGATATCTATATTTCAGGGCAATGCAACCTTGGAGGAAAGTCATGTGATTTAAATATCTAGTGACAGAAAAATGCTTTGATAGTTCTATAATATAATTTGAATTCAAAATAGAATATAAAATATTATGTCTGCTATCTTAATAGCTATATTACCATAGGCAAACTGATGGGAAGAAAATAGGTGGGTGATATTTCAGTTCTATCATTTACTAACCATGTGTCACAAATTCCACAAACTTAAGAGTCTCCCAGTCCAGGGAACATTCCTGAATATAATCAAGGCAGTTTATGACAAACCAACAGCAAGAATAACTCTAAATGGTGAAAAACTAAAGCCATTCCCTTTAAAATCAGGAACAAGGCAGGGTTGTCCACTCTCTCCCCTGCTCTTCAACATAGTACTAGAATTCCTAGCCAGAGCAATCAGGCAAGAAAAAAATATAAAGGGGATCCAAGTAGGTAAAGATGAAGTTAAACTCTCTCTCTTCGCAGATGACATGATCCTATACCTAAAGAATCCCATAGACTCTACCCCCAAGCTACTAGAGCTGATCCAAAACTTTGGCAAAGTTGCAGGATATAAAATAAACCTTCAAAAATCAACAGCCTTTCTCTATGCTAATGACCCAAAGACTGAGGCTGATATCAGGAAAGCAACTCCCTTTGCAATAGCCCCCAAAAACATAAAATACCTAGGAATAACCTTAACCAAAGAAGTGAAAGACCTCTTTGCGGAGAACTTTAAAACCTTGAAAAATGAAATTAAGTCAGAACTAAGGAAATGGAAAAACCTCCCATGCTCCTGGATTGGGAGGATTAATATAATCAAAATGGCAATATTGCCAAAGGCTATCTACAAATTCAATGCAATACCCATTAATATCCCAGCACCATTTTTTAAATTATTTTTTTATTTTTATTTTTCATTTTTTTTATTAATTGGACATAAATTTTTTTACAAGGTATTGTGCAAAGAGGGTGCAGTTACATAGTAGGGCAGTGTGTACATTTCTTATGATATCTTACGACCTGTTTTTCTATCCCTTGTCTAGGTCAGGTTGACATATATGCAATATACAATGTATCAAGAACATATACAGTATTCACAGACTTGGTCTCTACTGTCTCTCCGTCTCCCTTTGTTAACAGTCATATATCAGGGAGATCATGCCCCTTTGTTTTCTGTGTTCTAGGCTTGTCTCACTCAACATTATTTGTTCGAGTTCTGACCATTTCCCTGCGAATAAAAGTATTTCACCATTCCTAATCACTATGTAGTATTCCATTGCCAGCACCATTTTTTGATGAAATAGAGGAAGCAGTCCAGAAATTCATATGGAATAATAAAAGACCTAGAATAGCAAAAACAATCCTAAGCAGAAAGAACAGTGCTGGAGGAATTACAATACCCAACTTCAAGTTGTATTATAAAGCTATAGTAATAAAAACAGCTTGGAATTGGCACCGGAACAGGCCTGAAGACCAATGGAACAGAATTGAAGACTCAGAAATGAACCCACAGAACTATGCCTACTTAATCTTTGATAAAGGAGCTAAAACAATAGTTTGGAAGAAAGATAGCCTCTTTAAAAAATTGTGCTGGAAAAACTGGCTCAACACATGCAACAAACTAAAACTAGATCCTTATATATCACCCTGCACCAAAATCAATTCCAAAAGGATTAAAGACCTCGAAATCAAAACAGACACCCTGAAAACACTAAAGGAAGAAGTAGGAGAAACACTTGGGCTCCTTGGCGCAGGACGGAACTTCCTTAAAAAGACCCAGAAATGCTAAAAATCAAAGAAAGGTTGGACAAATGGGACTGCATCAAATTGCAGAGCTTCTGCATGGCAAAGGACATAGCTTGCAAGATAAACAGAAAGCCCACAGACTGGGAGAAGATCTTTACCGGCCATTCAACGGACAAAGGCCTCATATCTAAAATATATGTAGAACTAAAAAAATTACCTTCCTCCAAAACAAAACCGCAAAGAACTAATAGCCCGCTCATCAAGTGGGCTAAAGACCTACAAAGAGACTTCTCTGATGAGGAAATGAGAATGGCCAAGAGACATATGAAAAAGTGCTCTACATCACTGGCCATAAAAGAAATGCAAATCAAAACAACATTGAGATTCCATCTCACCCCAGTAAGAATGTCATATATCAAGAAAACTAACAATAACAGTTGTTGGAGGGGATGTGGCCAAAAGGGAACCCTACTTCATTGTTGGTGGGAATGTAAACTGGTTCAGCCACTCTGGCAAGCAGTATGGAGATTCCTCAGAAGGCTAAATGTAGAACTCCCCTATGACCCAGCAACCCCACTTTTGGGTATTTATCCAAAAAACCACAAACAAAATCACAGTAAAGCCACCAGCACAACAATGTTCATTGCAGCGCAATTTGTCATAGCGAGAATCAGGAACCAACCCAGATGCCCCTCAGTAGACAAATGGATCAGGAAAATGTGGTACATATACACAATGGAATTTTATGCCTCTATCAGAAAGAATGACATTGCCCCATTTGTAAGGAAATGGAAGGACTTGGAAAAAATTATACTAAGTGAAGTGAGCCAGACCCAAAGAAACATGGACTCTATGGTCTCCCTTATTGGGAATAATTAGCACAGGTTTAGGCAAGTCACAGCAGAGGATCACAAGAGCCCAATAGCTATACCCTTATGATCACATAAGATGATGCTAAGTGAAATGAACTCCATTTTATGGAAATGATTGTTATATCACAGTTGTAACTACTTTCAACATCCCATGTGTATCTGTAGTTTCTACTATTGATGATGTTCTTGTATCACCTTCTTGTGATTGTATCTACACTATCTCTGTAATCTTATCTGAGTATATTGGAAACCGTGTATACTGGTATTAGAATTAGGAAATTGAAAGGGAATACCAAAATTGAGAGACAAAGGGTAAAATAAGAGAAACAACAACAAAAGCAATACTTGCAAAACTGTTTGGTGTAAGTAAACTGAACACCTCAGGGGGGGAAAGGAGGAGGGGGGAGGGGGGTATGAGGGACAAGGTAACAAACAGTACAAGAAATGTATCCAGTGCCTAACGTATGAAACTGTAACCTCTCTGTACATCAGTTTTATCATAAAAACTTAAAAAAAAGAGTCTCCCATATAAAATGAAGATACCAATAGCTTCCTGAAAGAATGATCAATTCAGCTTCCTAAATTGATAAAGGATAGGCCCAAGATATAGTAAGCATTCAACAAAGATAACTTTTTAAAAAATTTGAGGAGAGACAGAGAGAGAGAGAGAGAGAGAGAGAGAGAGGAGGAGGAGGAAGAGGAGGAGGAGGAAGAAGAGGAAGAAGGAAGGAGGGAGGGATGGAGGGAGGGAATGAGGGAAGAGAGACAGAAGAAAAGGGAGGAAGGGAGAGAGGAGAGATAGAGAAGAAGAGGGAGGGAGGGAGAGAGGAGAGAGAGAGAGGGAGGAGAGGCAGAGAGAAGAGAGAGAGAAGCTAAGCCAGCACCTGTGCATGGAAATGTATATCATCTTTAAACTTCTTATTTTTACCAGTGCCTGCCCAATCCAGTAGAAAGAAGTGTGGTTTTTATTTTTGTTTTTGTACCTTTCCTGAGGCTTGAATTAGGCCTAGGCTCTGTCCCAGAGCTTTGTTGCTCAAGGCTCATGCTCTACTAATTGAGCCCTAGCTCTACTTCTGGATATTTTGGTAGTTACTTGTAGATAAGAGTCTCAAGGACTTTCTTGCCTAGGATAGCTTCAAGCTTCAGATCTCAGTCTCCTGAGTAGCTCAGATTACAGGCGTGAGCCACCAGTGCCTGGCTGGGAGAATTGGTCTTGAGATGACAAGTGAACACTTTTCCACATGTCAGGATATTTGTGTTGAACGTGGAAATGTTTCTGGCTTTTAGAGCTATTCAGATAACTATGGAAGCTTTGGAATGCTTTGGTATCAGTCAAGAACCATGATACACAAATACCGTTCTAAACTTAGGTGGGGGAGGATGGGAGAATAATGAGAAAGGGGGTAACAGTGTAAGTGTTCAGGAAGATATATATTCATCACCTTACATATGCAACAGTAACCCCTCTGTACATCACCTTGACAATAAAATTAAATTAAAAACAAAGAGAAACTTTTCATATGACAGAAACATTGTTTGTTTTGCTAATGGATTGGATTTGGCTGCGTTATTTTCCAAGCATAGCTTCTTCCCTGAGCTACATTTTTCTAAATTCCCTTTTCTATTTCAGCATTTAAAAACACATTTGTTGCATATATTGAGGACTGTGTTTACAAGTCGTGCTCCAAATCAACATTCATCTCAAGGGTGCTAAGTGGTGAGAAAAGTGGTTCAGTCTATGTGGGAAGCAGGCAGGCTTCAGGGCAGCGAGTTAATTAGCAGAGTGGATCAGCAGGCAAAGGCTTCCAGTAAACCATTTTCTCCTCTCAGCTTTCCTTCTTAGCAGAATCATTGAGCTCATTTTAGTGACTAGATACAAATAAAGGCTTCTTGGGGTTTCATCGCTGAATCCAATTGAACTTTGGCAAGTGTGCCTAAGTCTTCCTCAGCTTCATGGCAAACCTGAGGCCAGTATCAGATAAGCAACAGAAGGCATACTCTAGCCTGGAAAATTTGCTTTGTTTTTGCATTTTATTGTCACATTTTTTTTTACAGTTTGTCTCATGTCACCTGGTTATTTCATTCCTGCACCTTGGAGGGAAAATGTATAATATTTTAATATTTACAGTACAGGCACTTTAAAGATTATATTTCAGTATAGGTGTTGCCAAAGATAGTCAAGCCAACTTTTATTTATAGAAGGTAGAAAATATAAATCTGTCTAAAAATCTTCCGTAAAATGAAGGTTTTAATATTTCCACAGAGTTGATTCTGGTGCCTACTCTTGGAAAGCCTCAAGGAAGAATTGTCGATACAAGGCGTCATTGTTTAAGGTTTGCTCTGCGCGATTTGCTTCTCCCTAACTTCCCTCTCTTTTGGCAACCTCTCCTCACATTCTGTCCTACAATTGGCCCTGAGTCAGTTGAAAGCTTTGCAAGTTGATTTTCCATTCCCATCTGAATTTCAGCTTAGCTGTGGAACTGTTTTCCATGTGTTTTTAATCATTTGTCCATGTGTTATGAGCTTATAGGGACAATATGGCTCCCCCAAGCTGCCTGCATTGTATAAGCAAAAACTGGTGAGGTGGCCAGGAGGGGAACAGTTTTCAGACAGATGCCCCTGTACTCATTTCTGTTGGTGACACACCACCTCCACTTTGCAACAGGAGTACACCAATTTACAAGCAGCCTAACATTACTGGATAGACATACTGCCCTCTGGCATGCATTACCTTTCTAAGGAGTGTCATTAGCCTTCAGGAGACTTGTCTAGGAACTGTGGCAATGTGACAAGCTCAAAGACCCATTTTGAGACTGTAGCCAGACTGAGAAATAAAGAATGGCTTATTCTGAATCCTTCCAGATTTGGTGGAAATTTGAATTTAAAAATAGAGTCTAAGCACAGAGAATTAAGGATAGGTTCTATAGGACAAAGAAATACTTCTTAGAAAGTAAAGTACAACAAGGACTTATGCCACAAGTTTCCATTCACATTTATATTAGATTTGGTAAGTTAAAACAATCATTTATGAACTCCGTCATTGTGGAGTGAAGGTCGGGGATAAGGAAGAAACAGAAAAATGTCTTTTAACAAAATCCTGGTGCTCAGAGTGGGCTACAGGAAAGCTGGTCCCTGCCCTTTGAGGAGTCATCTGTCCCTGGTTAGGCAGGGGCACACAATCACCCAGTGGAGCCAAGCCCAAGGAAGCACTAAATGGCTGAAGAAAGAAGCTAGGTTACTTCCAGAACCCAAATAAGCTACATTATTATGGATGTAATGGCCCCTTTTGAATAAATCCTCTACTCCTTAGCAGCTGCATCATCCATCTGCTTTTGGAACTTAGGACTTTGAGATTCTCATGGATTTGGCCAACTCTGATCTCTTCCTTTCACCATCCTACTTAGGACCAATTTCAACAGAAATGAATGAAATGTTGCAGAGAGTTTTCAAGTAACTATTTTATTAAAAAACAACAAGGATGGTTCTGCGGCAGAAGTTTTAAAGGAGTACCAGAGCAAAGGTCAGTTTTCACTGGGTGAAATATGATTGGATAAGAAAGTAGACAATGAAGCTTAGACAGAGCTCTTCAACATTTGACCTATGAATGCAGACTAAAGCAGTGACGAGCAGAACCTGAAAGCTTCTGTAGAATTGAGACATTGTTTAATCAAGCCTTATGAAAACGCTAAAGGGGCCAGCCACAAGTTGGACAAAATGGAAGAGACTACTTGATAAGGCAGGTTAGCACGGATGGAATAATTTATTTAGAGTCAAAATTTCACATTTTTCTCATCATCTGTGGCAGCATTGTATACCTCAGCTGTTGCCCAAGGGCAAGTAGATAGATAGGTGTCTCCAAGGGTGGAATTTTACAAGAAGTTAAGAATATTACAGAAAGTTCGAAGTGATGGATTATAAATCCAAGCTCCATAGGGAAGAAAGTGAAGACCAGAGAACTTTTAGTTAGCAAGTGATTAATTATCTCCTCCTTTCATTATGAAACTGATATTTTTTGAGCATGTACCATGTGAGGAGAACTATTATCCATTCTGAGACAGTGACTAAGAAAGACTCAGCCAATACTTTCACAGACTTTAAAATTTAAAGTGGAGACAGATATGAAGTGTTCACACATCAAAATGATTTCATTTCAATTGTGGTAGTACTATGATATGAATATAGTAGAGAGAATAGATAGTTTAGGATTGTGAAGATTGAGAACTGAAACAACAAAACATGATTGATCATAACCACGTACAATGTGAAGTCTGTTTGGAGGGAGCATGGGTCTTGTAATAACATGTCGGAATGGAATGGAGTGAGGAGGCCAAATGGAGTGGAGACCATTGGATTTCAGCTAGGGAATAAGATGGGATTGATGGGACGTTATCAGTACAGCATAGTCACATCCATCCCTTGGGCCTCAAAGTCACCCAGAATGGTAGTAGATTTGGGGATGAAAGAAAGGCAGGGCAAGCCAAGCAGTATTGTGCCTGGCCATGTTTAGGGACATGGGATTAGTGCCTGACAGTATATAGTTTACAAGCTATAGGGCAGACCTAGAAATCTGAATGTAATTCTTCTAGCTTTAAGTTCAGAGTTACTTCTCCTTACATAATTTAACTCAGACTGCAGCTTTCTGAAGAATGATAAACAATCCAGGCCAATTTGAAGAAGGAACAACCCAAAAGGCATATGGATTGTCTGAAGTATAAGCTGAGGAGTGGATGGGCTCCTGGGAAGGTGGAGGTTAAGGTGAAGCCCATCTTATCTTGGTCTACCTCTCCGATTTGCAGGATACCTTTTTATAGTTGTAGTAAGTAGCTCATTAGATGCCTTTTGGCGTGGTCTTTCATTTGGACAAAATAAAAGACACATTCTCTTCTGAAAAACAAATAACACAAGATAACCCAACCTATTCAACCACACAAACAGAAACCTTTTCAATGGTGTGGGTGGGTTTTGGATAGAGAACACAACAAGGGACCACTGAAACTATAAACAGAATAATGGAGTTCAAGCATCTGTGTTTAAAAGCAAAAGTGGGGATTTTGTAGGCTGTTTTACTATTTGATTTTTAGTCTTTCCCATACATTTTGGTCACTTTGGGCAATAGTTTGAAAGACTGGTTAACAGAAGTCAATGATAGAAATTAATGATAAAGGTGGCCACCATGGGAGGGCAGGCAGATTTTGGTGGAGGAGGGGGAATAGTGGTCAGAGGAATACCTACCTTCCATAGAGCTATTTTTGTGTGTGTTATTGCCATCTGTTTACTATATGTACTTAATACGTACACACACACACACACACACACACACACACACAGAGGAAATTTGTTGTATGATGTCTACTATGCTTCCTTGCATTGAACAAATGTTTTTGAAACGAAGTTGGCAAAAACAAGATGTCTGTGGTATTAGAAGTTCTTGAAAGTTTCTCATTAGCATAGACATTTAGCTTCCTACCTAAATGTCCTTGCATAACTCATCTTTTGTTGCTGTTGTTGTTGTTTTTGGTTGGTTGTAGGGCTTGAACTCTGGGTCTGGGCATTGTCTCTGAGCTCTTCAGCTCAAGGCTGGCACTCTACCACTTAAGCCACAGCACAACTTCTGGTTTCCTGGCAGTTAATTGGAGATAAGAGTGTCATGGACTTTTCTGCCTGGGCTGGCTTTGAACTACATTCCTCAGATCTTAGCCTCCTGAATAGCTAAAATTATAGGCATGAGCCACCGGTGCCCAGCTGTAACTCAGCTTGAATAAAGTAGACTCTCGCCACAGATTGCAAAATTTACAGCCCTGCACAATGATTTATTCATCCTCCACAGAACCTAGTAGCGTTGGATTTCACATACATGCCAAATAAGTGAATGAATGTATGTGTGGATGGATGGATAGATAGACCAAGGAATCATTGAGAGAATCCAGTGTATGGAGCAACATAGGGAAGGAGACTCTTCCTAACTGTTTCTATAGCGAGGGCCCTGATCAGGGGTGAGGGTAGATGCTAGCAGGAAGAATTCTCTTTTTTGTTGTTTTGTTTATTTTACTTTGTACTGGTTCTAGAGCTTGAACTCGGGTCCTGGATGCTATCCCTGAGCTTTTCTGTTCAAGGCTAGTGCTCTACCACTTGAACACAGGCTTTTTTTTTTTTTTGTCAGTCATGGGGCTTGAACTCAGCCTGGGCACTGTCTCTGAGCTCTTCAGCTCAAGTCTAGTGCTCTACCACTTTGAGCCACAGCACCACTTTTTTTTTTGTAGTGTTTATTGGAGATAAGTGTCTTGGATTTTTTTTTTTTTTTTTTTTGGCCTGGGCTGACTTTGAACCTCAGTCCTCAGATCTCAGCCTACTGAGCAGTGAGGTTTACAAACGTGAGCCACTGTAACTGGCTAAGAATTCTATGGCTTAAATAAGTTCTGTAAGCTAAATTACTGATAAAATAGTTTAAGAAGGAAGCCATTTAACTCTGCCCATTTCCTTGTCCTTTGAAAAACAAGCAAAAAGATTTGTTTTGTTTTGAGTTTTTAAAAATCATCAAAACTCTAACGTATTTTGGAAAGGGAAGTAGTTATGAAGCAATGGTGTGCAGTCACTCACAAATCTTATCAGCTTTAATTCCTTTTCCAGCCTTTAGCCATCCTTTTTGATTCTTATGCCCTATCCTGCTTCAAAACACTGCCTCTCACCTTTTGTTGATTTGAGACTGGTGTTGGTGGGGCAGGGGAATCAGCCTCTTTGCCTCCCCTCAGAAAACAGCAGATATCTGTCTTTCCAGCTTCCTCCTCACTCTGTGAAAAAAAATACAGTCAGCTCACAGGCACCAAAAGCACATCCTCAACAGGTCTCTCTGAATGCTTGAGTTTCCGGCCCTGTTTATCCCTTTCTATCTGTAAAAGTTCCACTGGCATAAGAAGCATTTTATTTATGTATCTTTGTGAAATCTTCTTGGACATCTTAGTGCCTCTGACAAGCAGGTCAACTTGAAAGTGGTCAGCTCATGAGAGGCTTGCGTAGTCAGTCCCTTGCAGTAACTCAAGTCTGAAGCTGTCTGCTCTGCCTTCAGCTTCCACACATGCTTGAGATAGCTCAGGAAAGTGGATGTAGCCATTCATTCCTGTAAGCTCAGGCCTATGTCTCATGGTGGCATTTGGCACAAATTACACAAATGATTTGTGGTGTTCTCTTCACAACAACTTCCTGCTGTGTATGGAGGTCTCCTCCACATCTGCTTCCATTTGGTTCATCCAAATTGGAAAGCAACTAAATGCCCTTGCTCTTGCTAGATAGTGCTTGAACTATATCCCCGGACATTTTTGCTTAAGTTATTTTCCTAGACTTTTTGCCTGGACTATGTCTGTCCCACTTACGTTTCCTATATAGTTGGGCTTACACATGTGAAAACACCATGCCAGTCTTGATTGTTGAGAGGATCTTACTAAGGTTTTTGTTGTTGTTGTTGCATGGGTTGGTCTCAAATATTGATGATCCTGATAAATATCACATACACAGCTTTAGAAGTTGTGGGAGAACATAATACCAGAAAAGGTGTTATCTGCTCTTGTTGTAAGAGATTAGGGCTGGGGCCAGGCTTATGTTCCATAGTTCTCATTAAAGAAGGCTTTCCATTGACAGAATTTTACCCTTCAGGCTATCTGTACATTTTCTCAATAAGAATCGAGAACAAGCCAGCTGCCAGTGGTTCAGGCTTGTAATCCTAGCTACTCAGGAGGCTGACATCTGAGAATCGTAGCTTAAAGCCAGTCTGGGAAAGAAAGTCTGTGGTATTCTTATCTCCAATTAACCACCAAAAAGACAGAAGTGGAGCTATGCTCAAGTGGTAGAGTGCTAGCTTTGAGGAAAAAAAAAAAAAAAAAGCTCAGAAATAGCACTTAGGCCCTGAGGTTAAATCACAGAACCAGGACATTGAAAAAAGAAAAAGTAACAAATGGGAACAATTATTATCTTTATTTTGCATGAATCAGAAGTACTTTAAATTAATTCTAACACAGGTTTTCTAGATATTTGCAAGTAAAATATGTCTTCTCATAGAAGTCTGATAAAAATGATGATTGATTTAAAAATAATTTATTATTGTCAATAAAGGCTTACAAAGACATAATGACTTGACAATGTGTCAAGTAGAAAGAAGTCAGGTATGACTATGAAGAACACAAAAACCTGGAAGAATATATTCCAGTGGAATACTTCTTGGATGGAAAGTTTATTTATTTACCATTCCTGGGGCTTTGACTCAGGGCCTGAGCACTGTCCCTGGCTTCTTTTTGCTCAAGGCTAGCACTCTGCCAACTTGAGCTACAGTGCCACTTCTGGCTTTTTCTATACATGTGGTGCTAAGGAATCGAACTTAGGGCTTCATGTATACAAGGCGAGCACTCTTGCCAGTAGGCCATATTCCTAGCCCGGAAAGTTTAATTTGTACTGAAAGTAAGAAAGATTTCAGGATTGTTTGTATTACAGAAAGAAAATGAAATGGGTAAAATGAAAATGATAGGTACAAATACATCATTGCTTCCTAGTGTGAATACAGTTGGAATGCTGTGATGGGTTGATTGGATCACATTCTTGGATTTGGGTTTTACAGATATGTTTCTCATATCTGGGATAAAAACTTGTGCTTGTCTCAATCTTTATCTAACCTAATCATCAGCAACTACAAAATAAAGGAGGAGAATGTGGATTCAGTAAGGAAAGGGACTAGATTTCTAGCTTCATGCCTGCAGCTTCCAAACTTGGTTTTCAGAATCCACGTTCTCAAGTCTAGCTCTGTTTAAAGCAAGAAAACAACTTGACAAAGTAGCTTAAAGGGGACGTTTCCCTATCTTTACTGAAGCTGATGAGCTACCAGCCCACAATATTTAGGATCCTGTTGTGGAATTTGTAAACAATTGAGTTGACTTAGGACTAATCAGTTGTGAAATTTAGCACCCAGTATTTGACTCTTAATGTGAGAGGATTAATATGGGAATTGCCAGTTTCCATGTGTGGAAAAAGAAAATGTAGAAAATGTACTTATTGCCTTTGCTTTGTTATTGTCAACAACCCAAATCCACATGTAAATAAGAAGCAGAAATTTTCTAACTCAATGAGATTCCTTCTGTTTCTTCCTTACATTACCATTGATATAATTTTTTTAGTTGTGTGTGCATTGTCATCTTAAAACATATGATTTTGTTAAAAGTGAAGTCTTAATTTTTTTATCTGATAAGCCTCCTTCTGTCATTAAAACATACCAGATCTATCCTGGCTCAATACAGATGTACAGCAAATGTTACTTCTGATAACAATGATGGGAAATCCAGGCAAAGAATGAGTTGTTTTTGTTAACATAGCTCCTTAAATCTCAGACAACAGTTAAGCTGTCAGCTAATTGCCCTCTGTGTCCCAGGCTTTCACTGGGGCCTTCCAAAACACACAAAAAGCCAAGTGAAGGCAGGACATCATTAGCACTACATAATTCAAGCAAACACTCAGTGTGTTTATTCTGCCTGGCTGCTGACCACCTGCCTTCCCATTCCTCCCCAGGCAGGTATCTATATATACAATGTCCTGTGTATCAGTCCTGCAGAGTCATCCTCTCCTTTGGGCCACTCCATCTGTGACTTGAACCCCTGACAGCATGCATCTCCTCTTACTTCAGCTGCTTGTGCTCTTGCCTTTAGGGAAGGGCGGCCTTGGCCTGGATGGCCGGCAGAGTCAGAGTTCTTTTTCCCTTGTGCTCCTGGAAAGGAGTCGCAGAGAGCTCCCCTTGCACAATCAGGAGGACGCCGAGGACAAGCCAGATCTATTTGTGGCGATGCCACACCTGATAGGCACCAGCCTGGCAGGGGAAGAGCCGAGGCAGAGAGAGAAGATGCTGTCCAAGTTGGGAAAGTTGTGGAAGAAGCCTGAGAGAGGACTGCACCCTACCAGGGATCTGGAAAGAGAACGCTTCCCACCCAGGAGCCAGGACCTCCCTCAGCCAGTGGATGGAATGAAAGTAGAGAAATCTCCCCTTAGGGAAGAAGCCAAGAAATTCTGGCGCCACTTCATGCTCAGGAAGGGCCCAGCTTCCCAGGGTGTCATCTTACCCATCAAAAGCCATGAGGTGCACCGGGAGACGTGTAGGACAGTGCCCTTCAGCCAGGTATGTGGTCCTTAGGGGAGAGCAGACTGGGAGCAGGGACAGCTGGGACAGATGGAGAGGATAGAGAGAAGTTGTTAGGAGCCTGAGTCTCATCCAACTCTAATCCGGGTCCTAGGGCATTCATTAACAAGATTGGGCTGAGTATGCTGATCTCTCCTAAGCTTCCTTTATACCTCTCTATTGGTTCTTGCTACGCTAGAAATGGTCAGAATGAGCTGTTAACATCAGAAATCTTCATATTGATGGCACAGAGTTTTGTTTTACTAATTTATATCCAGAGGAAATGATTTCTCCATAGAGGCCAGGCTGTATTTAGTTAGGCAACTGAAGATGGACAGCAGTCACCAGAACTTCTGGGCAGCCTCATTTCTGTACTCTGAGGATGTAGATGATCAGATTAACTCCATCTATTGGCAAGGTGGGCTATCCTGGTCTCTTCCCAGATGCCTTTATATCCCTTTCTGATGGTTTTCATCTCTACATTTTGTCCCCAACGACTTCATAGATTAATAAAAGTCTTCTTCTTTAGGAATTATAAAATCTATTTAACTCTTTAAAAGTTACCCTACAACCACAACATTGAATTCTCAGGCAAAAGGTACTATGTAATTTCTGGTCTATGATAACAACAAAAATAACTTATTTCCTCATAAGCTTTCAAAAAAGAATCTTAACGCACAAACACATTACCTCCTTTACCCTATCTCCTGATTCATATTGTTTCAGCTGCTTTGTTCTTATCACAATCAATTCTACACAATTCAAACAAAGGGCATTCTACCACCTTTTTTTCCCTTTCTGGTCCTGACAATCTCCACATTCCAAATGCTACATTAAAATAGAGAAAATACGTCAGGTCCATAAGCACAGAGACATTGAACCAAAAGCAATGCAGGGTAGAGTAAAATTTTACAGCCCAGTAACACTACTCAATTAAGCACACTGTATTATAAGGCAATTGACTGTGCAGAGCAGCTAAGTATTCTGCTTGAAAAGGCAGGGATATGTAGCAATGGCAAGTCAATCATCAAATAACAATGACTACCCTGTTGGCTCATGTGCAATTAGAAAATTGCTCCTAACAATTGGGCAGTCAAATTTCCTTTATGAAACTCTTATTTTGAACTCCCTTTCTAGTTAAATCAATGTGCTTGACATTGACATATTTTGAAAGACACATAAAAGTAGATGTATGTGGTTATGAGAGAGACAACAGTGATATCATACAGGAACGTGACCTGTACTTCTGCCTCATGTGACTTCAGAGATTGGATTCAAAATAAGGCAGTAGTAAGTTTGTGGTGTTATAGTCTAGTCTATGATCAATTGAACAAATATGTGTTGAGAACCTACTATGTTCAATGCACTGTGAAGGATAGAAAAGTAAGACAAGCAACTAAGTAAGAAGAATGACATTAGGATTTTTCTAACTGGTTATATCCAACTAGACACAATTTCTTAAACATTGACATTTATAGTGTAAGCCATGTTATCAGGAGTATTGCCTAAAGGTAAATTGACTGCATAAAGAAAGTTTAGTTGAGATAGCTTTTATGTGCTGCCCTGATAGATGCTATTGCTTTGCAAAATATATCCCAATAATTATCCTGACTTCATCTCTGTAGCTTCTGAATCATGCTGATTGAGGAACTGTCACAGGTAATGTAATAGAAATGTGTTTGCTTTTTTAGACTATCTCCCATGAGGACTGTGAAAAAGTAGTTGTCCAGAACAACCTTTGCTTTGGGAAATGTGGATCTGCTCATTTTCCTGGAGCTGCATTGCACCCTCAGAACTTCTGCTCCCACTGCTCACCCTCCAAATTCACCATGATGCACTTGCAGCTGAATTGCACTGGCCTGACCCCGGTGGTCAAGGTGGTGATGCAGGTAGAAGAATGCCAATGCACAGTGAAGACAGAACAAGGACACAGACACTTCCTACGGGCTGGATTCCAGGATTCTTTTATTCCAGGAGTTTCAACTTAAAATGGTAGCCCACACGTTTGTTTTGAAAAATAAAAGTCAACTGTCGACATATTGTCTAATGTCGACATTACATTTAAAGTCCTAGGTGAATTTTCTTTGGCATAGGCCACATGGCTACTGTGTATGTTCTTGGTACATTGGGTATTGTATATATGTCTGCCTGACCTAGGGAAGGGAAAGAAAAACAGGGTGTAAGATATCACAAGAAATGTACACACTTCCCTACTATGTAACTGTACCCTTTTTGCACAACACCTTATCAAAAAATTTTTGTTTAATTAATACATAAATTTAAATAAAAAAATTACCACACACACAATTTAAAAAAGAAAGAAAAAGAAAAGTCAGCAGCAAGCTGGTGACTGTGTGGTCTGGAAATGTAAAGTATATTTATGCTTAAAGGGAAAGCTGGTTTTAAAAGTTGTGAGAATATGATTTAGAGGAGATGGCATTTGTCTAGTTATTGATGCATGTGTAGAATATAGTCTTGGCTCTATCCCTAAACTGGTTGCAGAATATTAACAAGATTTTTCACCTATAAGTAGAGGATTAGATGTGGGTTGATTGTTAAAAACCTGTTCAATTCTAATATGATCAATTTTCTCTACATTCTGGTAAAGTCTTTCTATCTAAAGAAGAAAAAGAAATAAGCTCAACCATTAAAACAGGATTTGTTAATCATTTGTCAAATCATCAGCAAGAAAAAGCAAAAGGAGAAGAAAAAGGAAAACTTTTCTTTTAAAAAAGAACCCTCATTCTTGTAGCCACTTTTGTATCTTCAGAGCTGTTCCAACTTCTATCAGACAATTGTTTCCATAGATGTGAGAAGTCACTAACTTAATTGCTTTCTTAAAATTATTTTTATACTTCCCATGTAAAATTCTTAATGTCAGGTCTCTGGCCTTATAAGAAACACTCATACTACACTTAGTATATATGGGAAAAAGGACACTCACTGGCACCCACATAAGGACCAATATCATGAGCAAAGAAACACTTATGATCAGTATCAATGTCCAAGGTTACTCCAGAGATGTTAATGAAAGTAGCCAAGAAATGTGGCAGGGGTCAAATTAAATAAATTGCAAATAACTTAGACCAGAAACAATTTGCTGGTGAAATGTATACAAGACCTTTTGATGTAGCAAGTAAGGTTTCTGTGGTTGGATGGGTTCTGTTTTTATTATTATTACATAAAAGTATGTGTAACAAATTCTCTTTAGAAAATGGTACAATAAAAAGTTTTACAAATAGTGTGAACGTATTAACTTTTAGTGTATGAAAGAAACAGTCTTGGAAATACTGTAGCATAAAAATGCATTTTATTTTGTTCCTACTCATTTGTCTCATAATTGATAGCTACTATTGGGAGATAGCCCAGATAGATGTGCTTCTGAGATGTCTCCCTTGCCTTATGACCATAGCTGTGAGCTTTTCCTGAGATTACAAGCAACCTTTTGTGTTTTAAGGCTTTTGGTCAGTATTTTAGCAATTGCCTCTCTCCTGCCTATATTTATTTGTATGCGTATGTTGTGGAGAACTGGATTTTCTTCAGCCAGATTAACTGGCTTTTGTCAGCCAGATTATTTTTTGTCTTAGTTTTTGTTTTTGTTTTTTGCCAGTTGTGGGGCTTGGACTCAGGGCCTGAGCACTGTCCCTGGCTTCTTTTTGCTTAAGCCTAGCACTCTGCCACTTGAGCCACAGTGCCATTTCTGGCTATTTTCTATATATGTGGTGCTGGGGAATCGAACCCAGGGCTTCATGTATACGAGGCAAGTGCTCTTGCCACTAGGCCATATTCCCAGCCCAGCCAGATTATTTTTTAAAAATAATTTTTCTAAAGATGATTAAGAAAATTACGAAGTTTGAGTCTCTTCACTTTCAGTAGGCACACACACACACACACACACACACACACACACGTTTTCCAGAGTAATGACTTATTATTTTAAAAAAAGAGGCTTCTATTTTAATTTTATTCCTCTTTAATCACCATCTGACATGGTGTTGTGAAGAAGCAAATGCATGTATAGTTAGTGTATTATGCAACACATCAGTGTAACAGAATATGAGCTACCCAGATACACATGTGGCATTTACAGCAGAATATATTATACCCTTTGGTGGTCAAAGGCAACCTAATTGGCCAAGATGTGGTCATAAGGATAAAATTGTTAAGCATTAATGATATCCCAGCTGGTCAATATATTTTGGTGCCAAAAGCTATTGAACAGCTGTCTAGTTTGCAACTGCCTAACTCTGATTATGTAAACCTATTTCTGCCAATTGGAGTCTCCTATTCTCCTTCCATCCTTGCAAACTCCCTTTATCTACAGTTGCAAATAGACTTTTATGCCCAAGCTCAGAACAATTACCAGTTTTATTCAAACTCTGGCCTGCCTTCCCTTCATGTGTAAATTCCAGATGGGATAGCTTATGTTCATGGATTAATTGCATGAACCTCATGAAATTGCCCATTTATAGTCATTTTTACTCACAAAAATGGGGCAGTTTTCAATGGGGCAGTTTCAATGTAATTTGTGGGACCATAAGAAACCTAGAGAAAATACACAAATAGTGAGAAGCTACTATGTGTCAAATACTGTGCTGTGTCTTTTTTTTTTTTTAAAGGTACACAATCAAGTCCTCATAAAAACCACCTGAAGTGGGTAATGCCCCCATTTTGCAGGTGAGGAAAAGAAGACTTTCAAGGGGAAGCTGGTTATTCAAGATCACACACACTGTTTTTTCTATTTGTACTAAGACATTTTCTCATTTGTTCTCCATTGGTTTTGATTTATGTCTCCCAGGTCTCTTACCTATAGGACATAGAGCTAACTTTTTTTTGACCTCTGACCCAGTTCTCATATCTGAAGCATACTGATGTCATCTCTTGAAAGAGAAGTCATTCTAGGTCAGGTTCTCAGTCTAACATTGCCCTGACTTGATTGGATCCCATAGCAAGGGCCTTTATAGATCCCCATCTCATTTTCCTCTCATAAATATAAGGTTGCTAATGATTACTGCAGAATTATGATGGTGATTAAAGGTAGGTAACAGCACTTCAGAGTGCCTTAGATCCTGTAAAACCTGAAAGGCAAGTAATGAATCCAGTCTTTTCCTTTCAGACTTTCTATTTCTTTCTATAGAAAAATATAAAAGATACTAGAAAGTACAAAAGGATACAAAAAACCATGAACTCCCATCATCAAAATATTCTACATTTTGCCAGCATTTGTGTTTAATCTGTTTTTGGAAAAAAGATATACCTATTTGGGATATAACTAAATTCTGTTGGGTGAGGTGGCATACACCCATAATCCCACTTGGGAAACTGAGGGAGAAGGATGAAGCATTTAAGGTCAACCTGTGTTATACAGCAAAACAGTTTCAAAAAGCCAGCTTCTAACAACCAGGCTGATTTCCACACCACAAACCTCTATCTAGTGGATATCCTATTCTGCAGAGATTGGTATTTATGCTTTGGGTCCCCTTTCATGATTTTGCAAAGTTTTACAGGCAGCAGGAAATAATATGTAGGATTGCTTTTGTATATGTGCTTACCTTCAATCAGCATGTGTATATAGATTCAGCTCTGGGGAGAGGTGTGGAGGTGCAGGAAGAGTGCATGTCAAATGAAGTCCGTTCCAGAGGGGCTGGAGGAGGCATGGAATTTGGAAATCAATACATTCATCAATTAATCATTTGACAAAAAAAATAGCAGAGAGTGATAAGTGGAAGGCAAAGAAATTGTGGTATAGATCAACTTCCCAGAGTATTCTCTGGGAAGTGGCCCTTAAAGCTATGCACTTTTAATCACCTTGCAGGTATTCTCTAAGAATGTTCTCTGGTCATATTTTCCTGCCTTGTGTTTACAAGTTTGTAGAGATTTTTGTCCTAAATATTTTATTTGTATCTTAGAAATCTACTGATCAGTATTCTCTGCAGAGAGAAGTTATGCTAGCTCTGATAATTTTTTTCACTGGACACTTTTTTTTTTTTGGCATTCAAAATACCTATTACTGCTTGGCTGCATCTCTTTCTGCTTCACGTTTTTTCAGAACACACAAACTGGACCTGAGCAGTGAGGGTGATTTCACTATCTGAAACAACAGAGACATGTTTCTTATAGATTGTCCTAGAAGTAACAAATGGCTTTACTCGTATTTAGGTGTCCCCAGCAAGTCACTGTGGCAAACCTGATTTCAGGTTGAAGGAGGTTTTGAACTTTAATCCTCAACACAGTGAATGGCACTATCTCCTTAATTTGTCAGTTGGGTTCTTTCTTAATTGAAAGTCATTTAGTCTCTGAATTTTTAGAAGGAATTTATTTAGTGAAAGATACTGTGTTAAACTTATCAAAGGTAAAGATGAGTAGGAAACATTTTTTTCTGCTATCCAAGGTATACAATGTAGTTAGTAACAGAGATAATACATGCAAATTATAAGACAGTAATTACAGCTGTAATAGTAAGAGCTACTACTTATTACTGAGTTAAGTAACTGTTCAAATTCTTTCTATTTCTTGTCTTCTAGAAGGCTATTCATCTTTTTTTTTTTGTTCCAGTGTTAGGATATAACCCCAAGTCTGGCACATACTAGAAACTATATTCCTTTCCCTCTCCTACCCCTTCTTTCCGTTTTTTCTCCCTTTCTCTTTCTCCTTCCTTCCCCTTTCTCTCTCTCTTTTACCTTTTTCTCTTTCTTTCTTTCTTTCTTTCTTTCCATTTCTCACTTTCTTTTGTTCTTTCTTTTCTTCCTCATTCTCCTTCCTCCATTTTTTCCTTCTTCTTCCTTCCTTTCTTTCTTTCTTCCTTCCTTCCTTCTTTCTTTTTTCCCTTTACATCTTTTTTTTAGGCCAAAGGATCTTTATTACTTTTGGCAATTTACTTGACCTTTGTTTATTAATTTAATTTTATTGTCAAGGTGATGTACAGAAGGGTCACAGTTACATATGTAAGGCAGTGAGTACATTTCTTGTCAAATTTGTTACCACCTCCCTCTACCTACCCTTTTTAACCTCAGCTTTCTCATATACATATACAAAATGAGTATCTGATGATTACTATGTGGCAAGTCATATGTTAATCACTGGTACTAAATCGGTGATGCCAATTTTTAAAAGTTACTTTCATAGAAGAAGTATAAAATAAATATTTAGTATATGTACCAATGCAGATACTACCATGGAGAAACCAAGAGACATAGTGATGGTAGAATGTCATTATTTTATATAGGATGGACAAGGGGGGCTTCACTAATTATATTCCATTTGGAAATAAGCTTGAAGGAAGTGAGAAGGAACTGAAGTTTCAGAAGAAATACAAGTTTAGGAATGAGTTGTATACAGACAGTATTAATACTCATGAAAGGGTCTGACATAATTTTGTTTTAAAGTACTAAGCAAAGCCCTTTCAAAGCTCCTTCCTTGCTTGTTCTTTTTCTAGTTTTCATGTTCTCTCTCTCTGGCTTTCTTTTTCTCTTTCTTTCCCTTTTTTTTCTCTCTTTCTTTTTGTGATGAATTGATTCATTCAGTGCCTTTAGTTTATGAGTATTTGTGATAATCTGGGTCACTGGAAACAAGATGGTAAGTTTTCAACACTCATTCTGAATCCTCTTCACTTTGTTTAATCCAAGGTTTGTATCTCGGGGGTTTGAGTGGTACAAAGGATGAACAATAATATTTTGGGCAAAGGATGGCCTTTTCAGTAATGCAGGTGTTTTCTACCTATCCACATTTCCTGGAATGGGCTTACAGTATCGGGTTATTTCTCTCCGTTCTTTTACTCTATCTTGTTTCCTTTTTATTCCTCCAAAAGATACTAGTCACCAGTGACCCACCCATGGGTGGAGTTTTGTCTTCATGCTTTTCAAGGAATTATCACTACCTCCTTTTGTCCACCAGCTAAGGGGAACACACCTATTCCAAGTCCAATAGCCAAAGAACAGGAATTTCTAGTTAGTAAATACTTTTTTTTTTTTTTTTTTGGCCAGTCCTGGGGCTTGGACTCAGGGCCTGAGCACTGTCCCTGGCTTCTTTTTGCTCAAGGCTAGCACTCTGCCACTTGAGCCACAGCGCCACTTCTGGCCATTTTGTGTATATGTGGTGCTGGGGAATCGAACCCAGGGCCTCATGTATATGAGGCAGGCACTCTTGCCACTAGGCCATATCCCCAGGCCCCAGTAAATACTTTTTATATGGCACAGTCACATCACTGAAAAGAAACTTGAGTCCCATTCAAACTTCAGGCAATAACTTAGGTGAAAACTTAAATGGGTAGACAGATCCTCCCCCACACCCCTGTTCAAATAAGGTACTGAAAGAATGTCTTCTTCAGAAAGTCTGGGGTCCATGGAATATAGTAGACATTCTACTATGTAATAAGAATAATGACCTTATCATTCCTAAGAAAACTGACACTGTTTCCAAGGTATGATCTAGTTATTTACATTTTAATAGAAGCTTTCTGGATCTGAATTTCTCAAGTACATTGATGGAATTTTCAGGTATCAGGGTGGGCCAGTAGATAATTTGGGAGAAAAAGAAGGACTTACAGGATGATCCAATCTCAAGTTAGATTTCATAAAGCAGGTTATACAAATGTCTCATCTAGTCAGAATGTCAATTCCACTGACTACATAGCTAAAGCCAAGTGGGACAGGTCATATGGCAGCTCGGATGCATTCCTACACCCTGATCTAACTATAAGAAAAGTGGAAAGCACTTTTCTCCCTGGCAAACTTCAAAGAAAATCCTCTTGCCCTCATTTTATAGTAGAAAGTTAACTGGCAGATAGACCTACAAGGCATCAGCATAATTAACCACACCCTACTTTAAGGGATAAGGTTTGCTTATGGGTATGGGATCAGTCAAATGACTCCCTGCTGTGATTAAAGAGTTAAAATTGTGGTTGGAGTCTTGCTCCAGGGGAATTGTAAGAAACAGGGATCATGGGAGTTGTAGTGTGATACTTGTGCATGCTCTCTAATTCTCTCCATAAAACAGCATCAGCTGCTGCTGCACACAGTATAATTTTAATGTACTCTTGTAATATTTACAGAGTGCCTATGAAAGACTTTGTAATGATAGCTGGTGTCTCTCATGGCAATTAATAAATGACAGTGCAACCATGATCCGATTGCTTCAGGAAAGCATCTCTTACAATACGACTAGCTTTCCCAAATCAGGTTTGGGAAAGGTTCCTGAGTGCAGTACTTTCTGAGGTTGGCTTCCTTTTACTGTCTGCTGACATGGCTTTATAAAGTCACCTCCTCAGGTTCTTCCCAAGCAGCAAAAGTGCGATCAGAGAAGAGAAAGTGGAGAATGAGGCTGGCTTGCTGGTCTTTAATGCAGTTGAAGTGAAAGTGACTACTTGCCTGATAGAGCAAGTGACAAGAATATCAGTAGAAATGGTGTGCATATGTGTGAGTGTGTGTGTGTGTGTTGTATGTATATGTGTATGTTTGGTCCATATCACTATCCAAAGCAGCAAGATTCGGTCAATGCTTTCTAAGTAGTTGGTTAGTCTTTCACCATTGATTCCATTCAATTCCTAGTGCTGTACTGATTGGCTTAGACTGTTATCATGACCTCTGTGAATTTCCTCAAACTTGTTTGCTGTTGCAAGCATGATGGCCACAATGGTGGTTGTGTGTGTGTTTGTGTGTGTTTGTTTGTTTTTGAACCAGCAAAGGTTGAAGCCTGTTGTGACATTGCAGAATATCTGAAGAGGAATGCTTTGTGGTCTAAACTTTTCCATGTGGTAAATATGGATACTATACTTAAAGTAGATCTGTTAAATTAGTCTATTTGGAAAGCACAAAAGCTTAACTGTGGAAGTGTTTGACTATATAAATCACAACAGAAAACATTCTTTTTTATAAATGACATCTGGTACCTGGATATTTTTTAAAGGACTCAAAGGTTTATTTCCCTTGATATTACCCCTAAGTGAACATCGTGATTATCTTCCCCAGACTCTTTTCCCCTTCCCAGAGTTCAACTTCTCTTTCCTTTCCCAGTCCCAGAGTGCAACACTCCCTATTTTTGTGCCTGCAGAGGGCAATCAAACATTTTTTTAAGATCTACCAAAACTGTAGATTTTCTCATTGTGCTCTGGAGTAGGATTCTTAAAAATTCCAATGAGGTAGAAATTATGGGGGTAGCAAGTGACAAGAACCAGTGAAAAACCTGAATCTACTCATATTCCTCTCTAAAACAAGGTTCAAATCACACTACTGAAGGCAGTAAAGAGATGGAACTAGCCATTATGGAGGCCCTTCTTAGGCCATATTCAGGTCTACCTACTTGCATATATTGACCCAGTCATGGATTCTTTATGCAGTCCATGATGGCCATTTTGCTCTCTTCCTTTTATACATGAGGAAACAGACATTGGGAAATAATGGTAGAGCCCAAGGACAAATCCAGGCATATTTTCTTCAATATACTCCTTTTTGAGATTAAAGGTTGCCAATTATATACAAAGTAAAGATTTGAAAACTCTGATATATAGGGGCCAAGTAAGCCTTGCTGCTTTTGTAGGAAATAAAATTTTACTGTTACATACCCAATGACACTCATTTACATTTGGACTATTTTGCAATGTAATGAGTCATTTTAACAAAGCCTATTTGGCTCACAAATTTAAAACTACTCCTATCTGATTCTTTAGAGAATGTGTTTGTTGACCCCATTCAAAAGGTTCTAGACTCCTCCCCCCCACCGCAAGCTTGCATTTTCCCCTTTTGTAGAGGAGTTGATGATAACATATGTATGATCTTTGCCCATATAGCCAAACCTTTGCAAGCAAGACATTAGAAACATTTTCACTTCTTTGTTTAAAATTTTTTAAAAAATAAAATCATTCTTTCCTGTTGCAGAAATTGTGTGCCAATGAAGCCATTCACAATCTCCCTTGCCTTTCTTGTAAGGAATAAAATGTGACAAGTTTGAAAGAGAAAACAGACTGAAAATAAATTAGCCACTAGTCAAGAATTAGTGGATTGTTTTTTATTGTCCCTACTTGCAAAATGTAACCAAATGGTATGCTTTCACATTTGCTTTGCATGCAAAGGCTAAAGTAACACAACCAAAAAAGACAAGCATAGTTATACAGGGAAGCATTAGGGAAGTGTACACCAGAGGATCATGAATTCAAGGTGAACCTGGGCTACACATTGAGCTCAAGTTCTTCTGCCTGAGCTAGATAGTGAGATCCTCAAAAAAAAAATTAAAACTGAGATTATAATTCTGTGGTAAAGCACTTGGGTACATTCTTCAGCACCAAATTTAAAGAAAACCTTTTCCCCCTTGCCCTCTACTTTATACTTTAATTCACATTTCTCTAAAAGATAAGGGATGAGGATAAACTGCCCAAAGCATGACCCCCTCCTACTTTGGAAGAGACCATGTGGGAACTACTGAGCATGGGAATGGCAGCAACTTTTTTCTGTCCTTGATTCAGGATGAATTTTTTTTTTTTTTAATTTCCTGAAGAACATTGACTTTGAGACCTGGCAATGGCAATCTTTCTGCTTTAAAGAGGCTGTTAAGACTTAATCAGCCAAAGTCTACCAGGCACAAGCCGGAAGTCTGACAAAATCAGATATATTGCCTTTCAGGGACAGAGGGCACTTACTCCTAGAAAAGAGGAAAGAGGAAGGCACCAGTTGTAGAGTGGGTTCCTGGAGGATTTGGAGGTGAGGCTAAGAGCATAGATCAATGTTGAATTTGCTGTTGTTTTAAGATGGGATTTGAAGGAATTAATCAAGGATTGATTGGGTGTTTCAGGAGTTGATGATGGCTGAGTAATTGGGTGTCACCAGTAATAAGTAAAAATATCAATTAGTCCCCCAGGCATTATCAGTAAGAAGTCTGTAATCACTTAGAGAAAGTCCTTATGGCATTTTATAACTGCAGCAGCATTTCTTAACAGCAGCAGGATTTCCTGTTAAAGCCAGCTATGAAGGTGTTCTGTTTTCCCAGCCTGGATAATGACTGGAGTTTTTTTTTTTTTTTTAATTTCAAGTTGATTTTCATTTTTCACTCTCAGATAGGGTTTAACATTTTTAGTGTAGGATTCCAAACACATGTGAACATCCACTAGGATGTATTTCCCCACTGACACTTAACCAAATGTAAGAATCTTGAGTAAATCTCGTTTTGATGTGATAGATTTGTAGAAGGAACAGCAAGCAAATAGCAGGTTGTAATATAGGACATGAAGATATTTTGAAATGCCCTCTTTACCTTTTGATGATATCATTGCCCTCCAAAGTTTTTCCAATTTAAAGCAGGTCATTACTCCTAATCAGAACTCTTAATGGCTCTTCACTACAAATAGTTTTGCTCCTGAGGCTCACTGTAGTCTGTTTCTTTTCATTCTCTTTCTCCCTTTCTATCTCTTCTACGTTAACCTGTACCACATGGACCCTTGTATTTTCTCATATCTCCAGGTCTTTGATCAATCACATTCACATCCTGAGATTTCTTTCCTTCCTTTGTTCCACTTCAAATTCTATTCGTATAGCCAGTCATATTGCACAGGAGTAGAGCATGTGCTTTGTATTCCTGAGGCTCTGGGTTTAATTCTAGACCTCTTCATCCCTCCTCATCTCCACCCACCCCGACCCTGGGCCAAAATCCAAACCCAAATCTTATTCTCCCTTGTCGGATGCAAGGTCCTTTCACTGTGAAACCAACCAGCTTTGAGCAATCCCATTGAAACTACTTGGCTTATAACTCTTTTCATCCTTGCTTCTGGTTTATCTTCAAGGTACAGACTGGTAGTTTATTTTGCCTGTAATCTCTATGTTCTAGGGAAAGTTCTTGGGCTGGAGATCAAGAATTCATTACAATCCTTTTCAGAAGGTAGAGCAGTGTGTTGAATTTTACATATGTCTATATGTTTATGTATGTGTCTTGTGTGCACTTTGCTGGGAGAGGAGCAACAACTTTCACCACTTATTCAAAGAGCTGTTTTACCCCAAAAAGGTGAAAGATAACTTTTAGATTATTAGATTATGGTGGAATGGGCACTCTGCCACTCAAACAGATGGAAGAGATGACTATCAGCAACCAAGAAATCATGAATGTGCATCAAATGTGGGTGCTTAGGGTATGGTACCCAGCTGGGCAGGTGGAGAATGCCATCCACCCAGAGCTGCCAAGGGCTATTAGCCAGTACTGATTAAACTCTGGACTGCACTGACTTTTGGAAATTGTAGTAAAATCCATTCCTCCCTAGCCACAGCCCAGAAGCATGATATTTGGCTGAGTTTATTTACATAAATGCCTCAACTGTGCCTTTGTTAAGGGTTAGGTTGGCAGTGGCAGTCATGTCCCTTGTCCTTGTCTATTACTTTATTACCAGATAAAATTAGTTTGATTAATAATTATGCCTCAATCTATCACAGATCCAGAAAGTAGACTAGTATTTTGGAGGGAAAAACAGTGTGTGACATAATATCTTTTTGTCTAGCCTTTAATTACATAGAAAAGGCCTTAGAGTTGGGGATGTGGCTTAGTAGTAGAGTGGTCACCTAGCATGTATGAGGTCTTGTGTTTGATCACAAAACAAATAACAAAAAAACCAAACTAAAATGCTTCCCTTTCAAAAAGATTGTTTGATGCTGTATTTCCTGTATTTTCTCATTGTGACACAGGTGTCTGAGCATATCAAAGTAATCAATGCTTCGCAGGAATACTAAAATGAAATGCCTTTGATTACACTTGGCCATGCTAAACAAGCTCCTGATTTCGAGAATACTGTTGTCTTTCTTTTTCTCCTGACTTGATTTTCTGAGAAAATTCTTTGTGGAATTGATTCGTCTGGTAGGAGAAAGTTTAACTCATAAACATAGGCATCAAAAATATGTACATTTCCGAAGGCTGAGAGCTGAAGATAGCAGTTTGAAAGCAGTCTGAGCAGAGAAGTCTGTGAGGCTCTTATCTCCAATTACTCAAGTAGATCTGCGTTTCAAATGGCGAAGAGCTCTAGCCTTGAGCACAAAAGTTCAGGGACAGTGCCCAGGACCTGAGTACAAGCCCCAGGATTGGCTCGCGCGCACGTATGCTTACAATTTGGTACATTCATGTGCTTTTCAACTGATTCTCAGTTTTACACTTGTTGAAATCATTTGACACAAATTATTCCCTCACACAGAGGTACTCAAATAAAAAACAATGTGCCATTCAGGTAGCTGGATTTGGGGTAGAAGAGTCTATCTGTATTTCTTCGAAGTAGTCCTTGCTTGTATTATTTCTGCCCAACTGAACGAATCAAGTTACAAAAAAAAAAACAAAAACAAAAACGCCCTACTATGCCAAGTGCACTATGAAAACTCCAAGATTAATTGTTCCAGAAGCAATTATGATTAGCCTTCCAACTACCTAGGGATGCATAGGGGGAACCTTTTGTAAATGGGAGATAATGAAATTTACATATAGTCAAATCAATCCTGTTCAATTAGATTTCTAGAAGATACAATGGTCTAGATCAGCAATTTTAAAACTTGAGTATACATTAGGTCACCCAGAAGGCTTGTTAAGCCCACCTCCAAAATTTCTAGTACTGTAGATCTGGGATAGGATAGGGTGTGCAATACTTCACAAATTAACCAGGCGATGTGGCTGCTGCTGTCCTGGGGTTCACACTTTGGAAAACAAAAAACAAAACAAAACAAAAACACCTAATTTATGTCTTTAAGATCACAAGATGTTTGAATTACTCCGATCAGGATGGGATACATGAGAAAAATCCTCAGTAATATGAAGTAACATAAACGCTTCCCCCAAAGTTACAATGAGTACTATACTAAGTAAAGTGGTGGTGGAGAACTTTGGGCTGGTGGAATTTCAGTTGTTTTCCAAATTTGGCTAGTATTAAGATCAGAGGAGGAGGGGGGCACTCTAGTGGAATGAGCCAAAGGGATTATTAAGGAAAAGAACCAAATCACTTGGAGC
The DNA here is from genome assembly GCF_023159225.1 of Perognathus longimembris pacificus. Lineage (NCBI taxonomy): Eukaryota > Metazoa > Chordata > Mammalia > Rodentia > Heteromyidae > Perognathus > Perognathus longimembris. The sequence continues at coordinate 115,897,318 of NC_063161.1, read as the reverse complement.
TAAGGGTGAGGAGGAAGGCACGGACCCACTTTCAATTTCCTAGGGACAGGAAGCACCCAATTTTAGACAGGAGGTGACACATCTCTCCCCTCCACCCGCCGTCTCCTCTTGAGGCCTAAGTACCGTTCGGCTTGGGAGGAGGCCGGAAAAGATTTTAGTTATTTCTGGTGTTTGATGAAGAGACCTGGGAGGAGATGGTTTACACGGCTCAGGGTACACGAGGGGTTCTCTGAAATAGAAGTAAAGCCTATTTGTGTACGGCACGAAGGGGAGCGCTCTCGGAGGGCTGGCGCACCCCGATAGTAGGTGTGCCGCGGGGAGCCCTGCGTTTTCCTCGCCGAGCTTTCCGAGGCGGACGGGGCAGCCCCAGCCCCGGGAATCACCCGCGGAGCCCCGTAAGCGGCAAGTTCCGATTCAGACCTCGTGCACTTCCTGCACGGTCGCGGAGGATGCGGAGGCTGCTCGGCCGCGCTAGGAAGCCAGGTACCCAGGTGGGGCCGTCGCGGGCGCGTGAGTGGGTAAAAGGCCTGGCCGAGGCCCCGCTCGCGGTCCTCGGACGTGTGGGGGCACTGGGGTCGGCCCGGGCGGCGGGGGTGGGGGGGGAGGCGCGCCAGGTGCGCGCGTACCGGGGGATTGGACGCCCGCGGGGAGCCGCGGCTCCGCGAAGGAGGGGGTACGGCGCGGTTTCGGGTCTTTCGGCCCTCGGCGGCTCCCATCGCGGCTCCGGGGCGCGAAACGGCGACGCCAACGGCGCGGGCGCGGGCGCGTGCGGACACCCGCTCTGCGGGCCCGGCGCGCCGGGCTCCCGGAAGCGGAAGGGGAGCGTGGCCCGGGCCGAGTGGCGGTGCGGGCACTAGAGGAGGCCGAGGCCGCGGCGGCGGAGGTGGAGGCGGTGGGTGGGGGAAGAGCCACCGGCCGTCGCCGGAGCCGCGGTGCCTGGAGGCCTTGCCCGCGGCGCGGGTGAGTGAGTGAGGGCTGCGCGGGGCGCGGCGGCCGCCCCTCCGTCTCCGCCCCCCTCCCCCGTGCCGGTCCCGGCTTCCTCCGCTGCTTCTCGGACCCCGACCCCCGCCCTGCACCTGCTGCGCCACGACCCCCCCCTCCCCTTTCCCTGCTTCTCCGCGCCCTCCGCCCGGGCCTGGGATCGCCCGGAGCATCTCCGCCCCGCGCCCCTCCCGGCCCTGCTGCTGGGTGGGTGGGGTTTCTGCTCTGGTCCACATGATTTAAGGTACTTAAAAAAAAAAAGAAAAGAATAATCAATCTGTGCCCTGAGTTTCTCATCTGACTAGTTTAGTTTGCTACCCTCCTGCACCCCTTCCTGGAGACCAGCGCCAGGTTCCCGGGACTCCCGGTGGGGGTGATGGAGCCTTTCATTCACAAGGTTGTGGGGGGCAAGGGGTGAGGCTGCGCTGCACTAGCCGAAGGGGAAATAGTTTGCTCCTTTATCGACCTTCCTTCTCCTTCACATGCTAGGGTAGTTTCGAGAAAATGGCTTACGTGTTCACCATTCACATCGTGCATAGGTTGCTGACATTTTAACTGGAGAGACCATTTAAATGATGGTCTTTCTCCAGCTATGTGATGTGGGTCACATTTCAAGATCTTTGGTGAGTCAGTGGAGGATGTTGTATCTCCAGGGCTAAGAGGACCGGCCAATCATTACCTGAAAATATTGCAGTATAGCAGCCCATAAAAGTATAGAAGGAAAAAAAAATCAAGGTCGTTGTGGGTGGGTCATAAATCATAGTGTAAAGTTGCAGTCTGTAATAATGAAATAAGGATAATTAAGAACAAGTTACAAGATATTAAGTGGGCCCTCTGCCTACAATGTTAATAGATGCACCTACAAAACACACTACCTACTTCGTAGCAAAAAATTAGTTGTTACCATTGATGAATATTTAGTATGTGCATGTTTGGTGTACTGTCTCAAGTTCTTGCAATTCTTCAGATTTATTTTAAAGGTAGAATTCAGGGAGGTGCTCTGTTTTACCTTAGTTTTTCTATCGCTTGATGGCAAAAACGGTTTTGAAAAAGGGATGGGTAAGAAATGAATTAGAATGAAAGGCTCAAATGGTATTGTGGAAAGAAAAAACAAAAAAAACTTCTGGTCCCATTTCTGTCACTGTCCAGCTGTGGAGTCTTGGTAGGTCAGTGACCCAGTTTGTTTTCTGATCCATACAACTAGACTAAATAATTATTATCGAGATAGGGCTTTGCTGTGTCTCAGGCTGGCCAGGGGATTCCTCATTTTTCTGCCTCAGCCTTCACAACAATGGGACGACAGGTAGTCTAAGTTCTTGAAGAGTATTTTTTTTCTTTTAGCTTTTCTATATTTCTTTGGCAAATGTTGTGTTTGTAAATAAGCCCATTAACACATTGAAGATACATTTAAACTATTTACTTTATGAAAAGTCAGTAAATGTTGGTTGCAGTACCAGCACAGATGAACCTCAGAAGCCATCATTTTGGATAAAAACCAATTAGATATTTTTCAACTCTTGAAATTTCCATTCAACTTAGTATACTTTAGAAGATGAAGTTAAAACAAAATAGAATACTTTAAAGAAAACGAAGAGGATTGTCTCTACCCATAGTTGGGATGCTTTGCTTAATAAAAGAATACATAAAAACAAAAAAGTGAAAAGCACTTAAATGCACACATATAACATCAGTTTAACAAGTTCTAGACAAGAAACAATCAGCGAATCATGTATTCTGTACTTTTGTTTCCCTACTGACTGACTTCATTCAAAGTTGTGATTCAGAACCTGCGGGAAGGCAAATGAAAACACAATGCCCTGGATTAGGGAAGAAAAGATTGAGAAATCTAGTAATGACTCCATAGAGTTCTTTTCTGGAATTGCAATTAAGAATGAGTCAGTGAAAAATTTTCAGCAGATACACGGTGGGGTGAGATTAGCAGTACTACCTGCATAACAGGTAAGATAGAGGAAAGGCTACTTTTATCACTAGGCTTACTTTGTGGTTTAGGAAAGTAGACATTTTATATTATTTTACACAACTATTAGGGCTCAGATTCAGCCTTTCCAAATGTGTTAGAAATAAAAGACTATTTCACACATGGTAGAATAGTCAGTATGCTTAAATTATTACTGAAGTTGAAAATATTTTTGAAACAAAAAATACAGATGAGTGACAGGCTATAGCTCAGTGGTAGAGTGCTTGTCTAGGATATATAAAGTGAAGAGAATAAATGGAAAAGCCCCCAGACTATTTTTTCTCCTTTTTCCTTTCTTTTTTTTTGGCCAGTCGTGGGCCTTGGACTCAGGGCCTGAGCACTGTCCCTGGCTTCTTCCCGCTCAAGGCTAGCACTCTGCCACTTGAGCCACAGCACCGCTTCTGGCCGTTTTCTGTATATGTGGTGCTGGGGAATTGAACCTAGGGCCTCGTGTATCCAAGGCAGGCACTCTTGCCACTAGGCTATATCCCCAGCCTCCTTTTTCCTTTCTTGATCCTCCTGCATCAGCCTTCCAAGTGCTGGTATTACAGACAGACACCACCATGCCTGCCAGCACTGGTTTCTTACATAAAATAGTGATTTGAGTTAGCTAGCTGAAGAAGTATTTTCATCGACATATGTAAGCACATACTTGATCCCAAACACTTAAGTGTAATGGTGGTTTGTTTCTGTTTTTAGGGAAAATGTGACATTTTGAAAGCTTGTCTTTTACTTTTTTCTTGTACTATTTGCAGAATAATTAACCTTCCCAGTTTCAGAGGTTAAATAAGGGATCTTCTCTCCACCAATCGGTCTCCCTTTTCATAGAAAGGTAGTCTAGTGTGTTTTAGTTAGTATGTTACTATTCAGTGTTTTTTTTTTTTTTGGTCAGTCGGGGGCCTTGGACTCAGGGCCTGAGCCACTGTCCCTGGCTTCCTTTTGCTCAAGGCTAGCACTCTGCCACTTGAGCCACAGCGCCCCTTCTGGCCATTTTCTATATATGTGGTGCTGGGGAATTGAATCCAGGGCTTCATGTATATGAGGCAAGCACTCTTGCCACTAGGCCATATCCCCAGCCTGTTACTATTTACTGATTACTTTTCATTTTAACTTGTGATCTTAACAGGCTTTTAGTTTTAAGATTTTTTTTACTGGTAATTATGGAATAAATAACTTTTAGTATACACTACAGGGTTTTCATCTTCAGCAAGTGGGTGAAGGGAAATTTTTCTTCCAGTGTTAGTATTGTAGGAAGTACTGGGCCCTAGTTTAGCTTCTTTTTCTTCTCCTAGTACAGGAGGTAATAGCAGGGCAGTAGCTGCTCACTCTCCCTCTTGGGTGGACATTCCTGTTTAAACCCAGAAAAATCATTCCCTTTTATCCTATCTGAAAGGGTACCGTGTGTGTGTGTGTGTGTGTGTGTGTGTGTGTGTGTGTGTGTGTGTGTTTGCTTTTTTCTTTGAGCAGAAGTTATCCTTGCTGCTTGTTGCTAACCCTACATTCTCTATTGCTTTCTTTTTCATTTGCTCCTACCTAAAAGAATAATTCACATATAAACAATTTGTATTGACTGAAATAATATTTCCTAGTCTTTAATGGTTATTTTCCAAACTTGTTGGAGATTGTTCTGAAGCTTCTTACTATAGTGCAGGATTGTTAACAGAGGTCTAGTGTCTGTACATGTTTGTCACCCATGAGGCAGGTGTCCAGGAGAGCTCTCTTCACTTTAAGTTTAGTGCAGTGACTTCGAGAGTTCTGCTAATGATGATGGAAGGTTGCGGTTTAACACTTTACCCCACCTTAATTTTACAAAAATTTGGAGAACTCAGTAGTTGATTATTTCAGCTTTAATTATACATTCTTCATGAGCTTCTGAAGCAAGTGCTGATTTTCTCCCACACTTCATTTCTTAGCAGACGATCCTGTTTGTATTTGAAAGAGATTTAGATTAGGAACTTTAGTTCAAGTTTAGGACTAATCTAAACTAAACCTCTCTTATTTTGGTTTTCTGCATTAAGACACCCAAGAGTAATGTGTAGAAATACAACTTTCCTATGTGCTTATAGTGTAAAACTAGCTGAAAGGCTGGAGTATCTGACATTGTCTCTGACAAGTAGTTTACAGTCTTATGTGTTAACAAAAATAGTGGAGCATAGTTAAGTTGTGTCACTACCTCTAATGATGTGACCTAGAAACACTTTCATTTGGGAGATTAAAGTTAAAAGCAAAACCAGTCTTTAAGTTTCTTTTCTTCTCCTCACCCCACTTCCTTTTAAAGTTGCTATTTTGGAGATGCTGCTTCCTTGCTAGGCAACTTCTCATTTAAGCATAGCAACAACCCTATACATTGACTACAGCTAGTCAAAGTTTGAAAAGGCAAGGGGAAGCTGTGTCATAGTTTGAACATGATTTTCTCATTTTAGCAGCTGTATAAGATTTATTTTGTACACTGTTGATAATAAATTGAATATCATGTGATATTTTAAAAGTTGAATTACCACACTGCTAATTATAGGTAGCTAAGACATGATACTTTTGATAGCATTAATTCTCATGATTAATTCTTAGAGTCAAATCACGTCAGAAGTCAGATAACTTTAGTAGTATGTTTAATTACATAAAACTATAACTATATTTCCTGAATTATTTTTGGCTGTAAAATACTTGGAGTTTTATATATTCATCTAATATATAGTATCCTTTTTCTCTTGACTCCTGAGAAAAGAGTTTTTGTGGTTGTTTGAAACTTACCTGTGAATTGTTGACTGTATTTTTTCAGACTTAGCAATGTAATGCTTTAGAGGCATTTATTCTGCTACTTTGGGATGTTGTTACTCCTCTATCAGATTATAAGACCACCATTAAGATAAGATTTGATTCCATAGTGGCTATGGTGGTTTAGGTCAGTACCTGAAATGGTAATCACAATATTTTGTGCTAATATTTCTATTAGTCATTAGCCATATTAGCTATATTTTTATTAGCTATGTATTAGTAAAGTTAGCTTTTTCTTGATTTTTAAGCCAGTGAGTGATTGGGGTTTGATTCATGGCTAAATGGCTTGCATTTAATTATATATACCTAATGATGATGTTACTGGCACAAACTGCTGTTTTGCTGGAAGACATAGAAAGCCACCCCAGAGTCATGGCCTCAGTAGCATTGCTGACTTTGGGGCAGATTTCAAAACATTAGGTCTTTCAAATTTCCATCCGGAAAAAGAATTCATTCATTCACTATTAGGGCAGCAGTTCCTTAACTTTGGTATACCGTATTTTGTCCTTATGTATCAAGGAGACCACTTTAAGTCAGATTAAAAAGCTAGAGTAGGAAGAAAAGACATTTGACAGTGTATCATGGACCACAGAAAACAGTGACCCTATGATAAGGGTCAATATAGGCATACTTAAAAAAAACACAATTGTATTGTCTTTATGTAGTTGTACAAAGGAGTTGCTATTTAACAAAGCACTTTATGAATATGGTGCATCTTGATCAGCATTCTTACCCACCTTCCCAACCAAACCTTCCCTTACTTTCCTTAATTTTTAAGGCTATTTATTGATTTTTCTCCATGTAACAAAGCAATTTATATATATATATATATATAATGAAGTAATTTTGTTATTTATTTCCTTGAATTTATTAAGGGGTATAGAAATGACTTTGATGTATTTTTCATATCCCCATTATATAATAGTTTGTTGCTACAGTGCAAAGCAGTGTGCTTAACAGGCTTGCACTTTGACTTTTATTCCCACCCTCACTTAGCCAAAAAGTTGGGAGCTGTCCATCCTAGACAGCTTTTGCCTCTAAATTAACCACTAGGTCCTATTAGGTTTATTCATTAAATTCTCCTGGATCAGACTTTTTTTTTTTTAAGAACTTGTGCTTTAACTGTCACTTTCTACAACACACCCTTCTATCCTCCTTTAAAGTTTCTAAAGTTTTAGGATGTTTACTCAGTATTTCCATAGCTAGCTTGTTAGTTGCATGTAGTTCATCTCAGTGCTTTAGACATCTAACCAAATCCAGCCTTCAGTTTGTTGCTATTCTTCTCCAAGTGAAAATTTGATCCTCCAAATCTATTACTTTCAACAATTTTCTGTTGTGTTAGGGTGAGGTATAAATTCATTGACATAATTTCAGTGTTTTTTCAGTCCTGTGCTCTTTGTACCTGAGCAATAGTAACTCGGTTTGAGGGCTGTGGCCAGTATTAAATATTATTAAAACAAAATAGAATAAGTAAAATATCAATTACCAGAGTGTATCATATGTAGTAAGGGTAAAACTTTTTTTACTTATTCTCATGTTACTTTGTGTACTTTGCAAAATTTATTTCCTAGAATTGATTCCGTACTCAAGATTTTAGTCATTTATGTGTACTTAAATTTTGTTTTGCCTGCTTTTATACTTTATTTATTCTTTCTTGGCTAGAAGAGCCTGTATATTTTATCTAGCTAACTCAGAGCTGCATTGTTTCTGGGAGTCTTTTCCTGAAGACAATTTGCAGTATGAAGTAAGTCTGTTGTAATGCAACAAAGTAAACATATAAAAACATTCAGATAACTGAAAAAAGCTTGATGCAGTACTATTTATATTATATGAGATGCCTTCTTGCCTCCTTGCTTTCTGTCATAGCTTGTATTACTGTCTTACCTACTGTTTATTTTGTTTCCTTGCCATATGTCCCCATTGAGGATAGTGTGCTGAAGAATAGTATATAGCTAATACACATAGATTGAATAAAAATATGAATTGATATAGATTGTGTAGTATATTTTTTAGTTTGAACTGTAGAAATTTACTTTTGTAGTTTAATTATAGGAAGAAGGAAGGAAGAAAGACTTTCTGTAGTAGAGTTTGAGCTCAGCACCTTGAGCTTGTTTAGCTTATGTGTTCAGCTTGTATACTTGGCTGGCCCTTTGGTATTTGAGTCATGCCTCCAGCTCAGTTTTTTGTTGGTTATTTTGGAGATAGAGTCCAGTGGACTTTTCTTCCTGGGCTGGCTTTAAACCACTATCTTCTGAATCTCAGCTTCCTAAATAATTAAAATTACAGGTGTTAGCCACTTGCACCTGGCTTCAAGAAGACAAGCTTTTCTTAATACATCAGGAGCAGAAAGTTTTAAACTCTTCATTCTCTATGAATTGTGATTGGATACTTCCAACCTCACATCTTAGTAGGAACTGTATTCATTCTACACAGAATGACCTCAGAATCCATTGTTATTTTCTGATTTGGTCCTGTAAGGTTAGTGAGGCCCAAACACTGGAAACAAGGAATATTTGATTTTATGAGAGAATTTGCATGTATATTACATGTATAGTGCTAACCAAATGCAACTGGGGGGGGGTTGGACTATTTCTTATTCAGAATTTAAAACTTTCATAATTGGTATTTTCACAGAGTATTTGATTGCTTTCGGTTTTACCTTTGTGAGAGATCATTATTTGTTAAACCATTAATAGATTCTCATGGAGAACTGTTATTGAAGAGAAGTCTGTTTGGTGGGATGTAATAAAAAAAATGAATCAAGATAAAACTTCTCAATGCAAGTTCCAGAAAAATTACAACATATCTCAGTGAATTTGCAAGTGGTAAGTTTGCATTTGATTTTATGCTTCTGATTTATGTGGCATGATGTCCTTGGAGTCTAATGTTTAGATGCATATAATTGTTTATTAGCAACTATAATTAACTTGCTTATTTAAAAATTTCATAGTAAATTTTAATTAGACTAATTTTCTTAAATAGTACTTTTTTCATAGAGGAAATGATCTGCAAGTAATATATGTCTTACAAACATTTTTCTAAATTATATGGCCTTACAGCAGGTCTTTCGGCACTGCATTTTAGACCTTAATTTTAAGTGATAATAAAGCAAGGCTCAGATGAAACATTTTGTTGGTAAGGGATTATTTGTGTTTAATAGGGTATTTCTGTTTCTAGTTGATTGAAAAAATTTTATATATGCTTATTGATAAACTATGAAGAACATAAATATCTACATAAAGCTTTCCTTCTCATTAGTTTCCTCTGGAAGCTCAGTGATGACTCTGTTGACAGTTTGTTTCCTGTGTTTTTCCTTTTTTTTCTATACTATATGCAAAACCACTTATACTTACATGTATTTTCTAACAAGTTATATAAACTGTACTCTAACTTACTTTCTCTAACATTTAACTTTGAAAAAATTCAAACAGGAGTATCGATTTTTTTTTTTTTTTTTTTTAGTTTGCTGTGGGGATTGAACTCAGAGCCTGAGCACTGTCCCTGAACCTCTTTGTGCTCAAGGTTAGTGCTCCACCTCTTGAGCCACAGCACTACTTCCAGTTTTCTGGTGGTTAATTAGAGATAAGGGTCTCATGGACTTTCCTGCCTAGGAAAGTGGGCTTTGAACCGTGATCCTCAGATCTCAGCCTACTGAGTAGCTAGGATTACAGGTGTAAGCCACCAGCGCCTGGCTTCGGAAATAATTTTTGTAGTGCAGTATCTGAATACTCATTACTTAGATTCTATAACTCATCTGTGTATGTCTACCCATTAGGAACTTTATTATTATATTTTGGATCTATTTCAAAGCAAATTGTAACGCTCAGTATATTCCCTTTAACTATACTTGGGTATCCATATCATTAACTATAGTTCAATGTTGATTTACAGGTTTCTTTGTGTTAATTTACATACCATGACATGTATCAATCTTAAATGTACATTTGCTAAATTTTGACAAATTAACTACTCTTGAGTAACTCAAACTCTTATCAAAGTATAGCCCTTGGTTTTCACCACAGAAAGTTCCCTCAATGCTTCCTCTTAGGTGATCTTCCTGTAGAAATAGTTATAGATTTCCATTATAGATTTCCCTTTTGCCTGTGTAACTTTCTTCAATTAGTGTAATATTATAGGTAGTCAGAGATAGACCTGTCCTCTCCCACATATTGCAGTAGCTTGGAAATAGTAAGTTATTTTGCCCTTCCCCTTTCTACATGATCAGGTTGTACTATATTTTTATGATTACAAGGAATGCTGTATCTTTATATATCCTTGTATGTGTATATATGCTTGTATACTCTGTGAGTACTTTGTAGCTATTTTTTTTTTTTTTTTTTTTGCCAGTCCCGGCCTTGGACTCAGGGCCTGAGCACTGTCCCTGGCTTCTTTTTGCTCAAGGCTAGCACTCTGCCACTTGAGCCACAGCACCACTTCTGGCCATTTTCTGTATATGTGGTGCTGGGGAATCGAACCCAGGGCTTCAATTATACGAGGCAAGTGCTCTTGCCACTAGGCCATATCCCCAGCCCCTTTGTAGCTATTTTTAACAATAAAACTTCAGCAAAATGTTTTTACATTTTGATAGATACTATCCAGTTAACTTCTAAAGATGATTGTATCAGTTTACATGAACCTCAGTAATACATGAGAGTGTTCTTTTTGTGTTCTTCCAAATTGGATACTATCTGTCTTTCTAAAAGATTTTTAGTAGAATAGATGAAAAATATACATAGTTATTTCATATTTTCCTAATCAGTAATGTTTAAGCATTGTTTTTTTCCTATTTTTTATATATATACACACACACATTTATCTCATTTATATATATATACACTTAATTTGCATTTTATCAATGTGTTGTAATTTTTTTCCCAACAATTGTTTTTCTTTTAATTTTGATTATGTTGTGTTTTGGGCTCAAATATGCAAATTTGTGTGGTTTTATGTGTCTTAGTTATGAATACCATCTTCTTTTTAAGCTCTTAAAATCACTTGCCATTTTTTGTGCTTACAGTATTTTTGCTCTTTACTGGAATTTAAAAGAGAAAGAGAAATCACTGTGAATGTAGATGTCCAAAAGATTTTTCATATGGAAGGGCTGGAGGTGTGGCTGAAGTGATAGAGTACCATACATACACACACACACACACACACACATACACACGCACACACACTTGCAATCATGTGAAGATTGAGATACAAGTAGGCGTTGAATTACTATTGATTTATTTAGTGCTGGTCCTGGTGCTTGAATTCAGAGCTTTGGTTCTGTCCCTGAGCTCTTTTTGTTCACTGCGAGTACTCATTGAGCCACAGCTCTATTTCTGGCTTTTTGCTAATTAATTGGAGATAAGAATCATATAGACTTTCTTGCCTGGCTGGCTTCAGACTACTGTCTTCAAATCTCAGCTTTCTGCATAGCTAGGATTATAGAAATGAGCCACTGGTTCCTGGCTTAAAAGTTAAATTTAAACAGAGGAAACAGTTGTGAAACCTTTTTGTACAGAGTTGTGTAAAACTTTGTTTAGAGATGCCTGTTTGACTAGATTTCTTGTTCTTTTGATCTTTATGGTTTTCTAAAACTTAGCCTATGATACTGGTTTTCTTATCATACAGTGGCTTTTGATGATTTCATTTTTTGCTTGGTTGTGGGAGCTTTTGTGCTCAATGCTAGGCTCTCTGCCACTTTGAACCTAGCTCCACTTCCGGTTTTCTGGTGGTTAGTTGGAGATAAGAGTCTGGGGGACTTTTCTGACCGGGCTGGCTTTGAACTGCAATCCTCAGATCTCAGCTTTCTGAATAGCCAGAAAAAGCACCTGGCTTTGGTTGTTTTCTTTTGTGATGACTTGAATATTCTTCCTGAGGAAAATATGTACTGAAATACAGTTGCATGAAAAAAAAGGAAGGGTTGTATCTCATTAACTCAAGCATCATAAATATTTACTCAGTATCTTTTTACTAGAGTTGAATTATAATTTCTTTAAAAATAGTTCGTGTCATAGTAATTTGCATCCTTATGAAGTTAGTCACTGCCTTCAAGTACAGTGCCAGATAGCAATCATAAAAAAATGTGCAAGTACCAGTCTATCCAGTAGTCACATCAAAGTTTGGGAATTGAGCTCACCATTTAATATCCAAATTAGTATGTTGTACAACTTTCATTAGCTAGAGATTTTACAAATACGGCCCCTTGGCCAGAGCAATGCTACCATCAGTCAGTTGTTGCTCAGGATGTGTAATAGTTTCTGGGCAGCAGTGAGCCACGCCTGATAGATATTAACTGCATGGCATGATCCAGCCACTCTACCAGTTCTGGGATTGTGGCTGTTATCTGATTTGGAGCTCTTAGAAGACCACTGGTTTATTCTGTTACAACCCTATTGTGAGGATTATACGACACTAATTTTACTAATCAGGTATTTTAAATATTTAATACCTTACTTGTCCATTGTTCAATTTTTGTTTGTATGTGGAAAAAATGTTCATTTTTTTCCCTTGGGGACAGTTGTTCTTTTGGAGCTTATCATCTGTATAAGGAAAAAAATGAACAATTTCAGGATACTTGTCACTATGTATTCTTTTCTGTTGTGAGAGATCTTTGTTACTTTCTGCTGGGGGGAAACATGAAAAAATGAATGCGTATTTGGTAGTTTCCTCATTTGGTTGGTTTGAATACCTTTTTCTTTCTAATGTTAGGAAAGTTAGAAATGAGTACTAACATTGTCCTATTTTACATGATTCTTGAAGTTTATATTTTGAGTCCTGAGTGGAATTGAAACTTAAAAGGCAGAGACACACATGAAATTAGTAATACTGAGCATGTTAAGAAACAAAGCCTGTCACTTTGTTTTCTAAGCACTTGACAGTTGATGAGGTGATAAATATTTGACCTTACTGGGTGTGTGATAGTACATCCCTTTAATCCTAGCACTAAGAAGGCTGAGGCAGGAGGATCAAGACCAACACAGGTGACATAGTGAGACCCTGAATTGAAAAAAAAACAAACAGAAAAAGACCAAGAAGAAGAATGAAAAGAAAAAAAAGTCATTAGTTGAAGTTTCTTTAGTTTTAAAATAACGATGCCTAACAAATTACATAGTATGCTTTATTCCCTCTCACTGCTTACTGTAATAAAACTGCTCTTCTCATTTTCTTATTAAAAGGTAACAATATTCAGCTTCCCCCCCCCTTTTTTTTTTGGCCAGTCCTGGGGCTTGAACTCAGGGTCTGAGCACTGTCCCTGGCTTCTTTTTGCTCAAGGCTAGTACTCTGCCCACTTGAGCCACAGCGCCACTTCTGGCCGTTTTCTGTATATGTGGTGCTGGGGAATCGAACCCAGGGCCTCATGTATACAAGGCAAGCACTCTTGCCACTAGGCCATATCCCCAGGCCCCCCCCCCCATTTTAAAAAAAGGCCTAGGCATTATTCTTCCTTCAGAATTCATATACAGTACTAATTTGTATTACACCTGATTTGAATCTTTCAATGGGATTGCATTTGAATTCTCTCTCTCTCTCTCTGCTCCTTTTTTGTTCCCTAGTAATTTGCAGCATCTAGGTATGAGAAGGACCAGACCTTTAAAATTAAATGTTCCTTAACCTTCCTTTGTTTCAGTAACTTACGGCTTTGATGAGCATTTTCAAGCCCTCAAAGGGATGGTACCTAGAGTCTCTTCAGTTGAAGATAAATGATTTTTAGAATGAAATGGAGATATAAGTTGGAATTCTGGGAATCATTATTGACTCTGCAGTAATACTTAATATCAGATCAATTAGTAAGTCTCGTTGATGTGATTCTAACAGTTTCTTCAACTTGTCCCTGCTCTAAATAATTTGGCCTTCGTATTCTCTTAGCCTAAATTATCCTGTCTTTAGTTTTATTTTCCATTCCAGAGTCTCAATTTGTTTGAAGCTCAGATCTTTTCTTTTAGCTCTTCCCACCACCTATAGCTTTCTAGTGCCTCAAAATGAAGTCTTAGCATTCCAAAATGGTATCTTTGTCTTTCATGTTATAAACTTTTATGGTCCCCAAGTTACTATCCACAGAAAGCTTTGTGATTTGAGATGGTAGCTTGTAACACCACCTTTTATATATCTCTGTCTTACTCTTGTTTTTGTTCTTTGTGTTTTTGCCAGTCCTGGGCCCTGGACTCAGGGCCTGAGCACTGTCCCTGACTTCTCTTTGCTCAAGGCTAGCCCTTTGCCACTTGAGCCACAGTGCCACTTCTGGCCGTTTTCTATATATGTGGTGCTGGGGAATGGAACCCAGGGCTTCATGTATACGAGTCAAGCACTCTTGCCACTAGGTCATATTCCCAGTCCCTCCTGTCTTACTCTTAAATCATCTCCTGTTCTTCCTTCTGTGTGCATGATTGTCACTTCTTTGCTTGATTAACTTTTATGATTGAGCTCAGTTTTCACCTATTGTAGGAAGTCTTGCTTGAATTTGATTTAACTAGTCTCTGTCACCTGTGTCTATACTGGCAACTTGCCCACAAATCTGGATTTTAGCATATGATACTAAAACTTTTCTATGACTGTTTTCCCTATTAGATTGTTAGTTCATTTAAAGTCTTTGTCGTACTTGTAGTTGTGTCTTCAGTATCTCGCAAATGACTAGTATATACCGGAGGCTCAATGAAATCTAGTTGAACTGGGAAAGTTCAGCTCATGGCTGTAACATTGATGTTCTAGTGAAGTTCAGTGGTTTAGTAGTTCCTAGATAATATTTAGTGGTAGCAGGCATCTGGAGAGTATCTTACTGAGTTTTGAGCTTTATGAATAATAACGATTTAGTAGATTTGGAATGTAGTCTGGGATTAACTATTTTTTTTAAAGCTCCCTAATTGATCTGGTTTGAGAACAATTGTCCAAGTCTGTTATGCCATTATATTTTATGTTAGACCTTAAACTAATTTATTGTTTAAGCTTTTGTAGGTTGTATTTATTAACATATGGATATATTTGCAGTCACTATATCAATATCATATGTATTTAAGCATATTAACTCACTTGGAGACTGTGTCTCATTTGGAGATCTTTTGTTGGATTGTTAACACTTAACTGAAAATGAATCCCCATTTAAAGTGGTAGCTTCTTTAGGACATTATAATGAGATTTTAATACTCTTAGCAATTGTAATTTTAAATTTTCACTAAAAATGACTTTTTAATGTTGTGATTTACAATTAAACTAAAATGTGCAAGTCTCTAGTGCACAACTTACTGTTAGTTTACACACACACACACACACACACACACACATACACCGACAAAGTGCTACTCAGGTCAAGATGCAGAACATCTTTAGCTCCTCAGAGTTTGTCTAACGTTCCTTCCCAGTTAATAGACATCCTTTCCCCCACAAAATAACGACCATTTTAACATGTGTGACCTTCAGTTAGTGTTATGGTTAAAGTTACTAGTCATTTTTATACATGCCTTGTGTTGACATATCCGCTCATTTCTCTTGGGTTTAGATGTGCAATTGTTGGTATAGGACAAAATGTGTTTTAACTTAAGAAATTGTCAGCATGTATCTTTAATAGCAGTAATAATTGAAATTAAATTATTGAAGCATTTGGTGAAATTTAAATATTCCCAAATTTCTGTTTTTCTTCTGTTACAGTTTTTTTTTTTTAGAAAGAGATTTGCCAAGAAACTGAGTAAATATTATTTTGGAGTTGCTATAAATGCAGATTTTAGTCAAATGCTTCTTTTCTGTTAGTAACTTTTTCTTTTTTCCCTTTTTTAGGATTGTCTTCCTTGTGGGTTCGCAAGCAGTAGGACTGCAAAATGGGTCTCCGGATTCACTTTGTTGTTGACCCACATGGTTGGTGCTGCATGGCTTTGATTGTCTTTGTCTGGCTGTACAATATTGTTTTAATTCCCAAAATTGTTCTCTTTCCTCACTATGAAGAAGGACACATTCCAGGCATATTAATAATAAGTAAGTTTCTAAATTTTTATTCATTTTCTTGTATAATTAAACACTTTTCTCATTGTGAATGTTTTTGAAGTGTAATGCACTATGCTTATGTTTTAGAATGTTATTTTAGTAATATTAATTTTACTGACTATGCTATGGAAGTTGAAAAACACTACTTACAATGTATTTTCAGTTAGATAAAAATGCTACCTCCATATTTAGCTCTGCAGAACATAAAGATCATTTTCAAAAATGTATCAGTAGCAATTGTATGCGTCTATGTACATTTTGATATTTCTATTTTTGCAACTATGGAAGCTATTTTTTCCTGGTAATTTCACAGAGTTTCACTCTGTTGGCTGGTCCCTACTTGTAATCCTGTTTTTGCCTCCTGAGTGCTATGGAATTACCAGTATGTGCCACTGTGCCCAGCTTAAGTGTGAAAGTTTTAAGAAGGAGATGGTATGTGTTGTTGAGATATGACATTTCATGAAAAAATTGTTGGTATGAGAGCATTTTGAACTTAAGCTAATTTTCTGCTTTAGTGTGTTGTTAATGGTTTCCTTATGACTTAAAAAGGAAATAAAAATGATGTATTATACATGTCTATTAGCAATTATGGTTCTCATATATTTTACCTAAAAAGGAAACCCATTCACTTATACCATTGTTTGTTTGGAACCATTGTGAAAAAATCTGAATTATAACACAAATATCCATTGTGATGCAAAATAATGTTTTAAATAGATACATCTCATACAGTGTTAGGTAAGTGAAAGGGGTTACATAGTTTTTCCATCTCATCTTTTGAAAATGTTTTTCTTGATTGTAATTGTAATGTGTATTTTAGCCAGACTGGCTCATACCTGTAATCCTGGCCGTTCAGGAGGCTGAGATCTGAGGATCATGGTTTGAGGCCAGCTGGGGCAAGACTGTCTGTGAGACTTTTAGCTCCAATTAAGCACCAAAAATCTAGAAGTGGAGCTATGGCTCATGTGGTATAGCACTAGCCTTGAGCAAAAAAAGCAAAAAATGTGATAGCATCCAGGCCTTGAGTTCTAGCCCACGACTGGGCACACAAAAATGAAAAAAAAAAGTGCATTTTAAATTTTGAATATGATTGATTGTAACATCTTTTAAAGGATAAATTATTAATTTATTTAATTTATTTTAAAGTATTCTATGGCATTTCCATATTTTGTCTGGTTGCCTTGGTGAGGGCCTCAATAACTGACCCAGGAAGACTCCCTGAAAACCCTAAGATCCCACATGGAGGTATTGTACTGCTTAGAATTATCAAATTTCCTTTGCAAGAATTATAATCTTTATTGATGCTTTTGTTTCCTTTGATGTATACTCTGTGTGTGTGTGTGTGTGTGTGTGTGTGTGTGTGTGTGTGTGTGTAGTACCACTTTTAAGTCTTCACTCAGGTATCTTTGCAGAATTCTCTTTATTTAAAATTGCAAGTCCTCAACGTATGATACTGTAACCTCTCTGTACGTCAGTTTGATAATAAAAATTTGAGAAAAAAAAATAAAATTGCAAGTCCTATATGTGATGTTATAAGCATCACATAATTTAAAAAAAAATTGCAAGTCCTTCCTATTACTTCCTTCTTATTTCTTGACTGTCTTTTTCTGCTTATTCATTTATGATTATTTTCTCTCATGTTCATTCTGAATATGGTGGTATAGATTTTTTTTGTTTTTTCTTTGCTTAATACTATTTCCTTAGTTTCCAAAAGTTGCATATAAGAAATATTTGTTTAATTAAATATAATTATTGATGGGCTCTGGTGGCTTTTGCCTGTAATCCTAGCTACTCAGGAATCTGAGGATCACAGTTCTAAGTCAGCACATGCAGGAAAGACTATAAGACTCTTATCTCTAATTAACTACCCCCAAACCAGAGTGGAGCTGTAACTCAAAGTAGTAGAGCACTAGCCTTGAGCAGAAAAGTTCAGGGACAGGGCCCAAGTACAGAGTTCAAGCCCCAAGACTGACAACAGTAATAACAACAGTCAAAAAGAAATATACATACTTATCTGAGGAATATTATTTTATTTAAGAAAGGAATTTTCTTCTTGGAGACTTTTGCATCATGACATAATGAATACAGTTTGGAGTAAATCTTTATAGAATTATGGGCACCATCTTCTCTAAGTTCTAGCTATTCTGTGAAAAATTTGAACATTTTTTATTTTGATATCACTTAAAAAAATTGATGAAAGTGGACTGTGAGAATGACTTAGAGTTTAGAGTGATTGCCTAGCAAGTGTTTTTACCACCAAAAAAGAAAAAAGATAAAAAAAAATGTGTTATTTTGTTATGTGCCCGATAAAGCATACCTATTTATTTTCTCCCCTGGGTTTTACCTTGTGATTATTTGCTGAACAATCACACCTTATTCTATGAGATTCTGTACTTTCTTCTGTTAAATAATTTGTATATCCTTATAATACACTGTAGGACCAGAATATTTTTTTCATAATGATTTATATGTCTTCCCAACTTACTGCACATTGGAGGTAGCAGGTCAAACTCTCATATTAATTAAATCAGAATATCTAGGTTTAAGCACAGTTGTTAGTAATTTGGAAAGAGGCCAAGTAATTCCAAGGTGTAGCAGTTTGGGAACCAATGAAGATTACTTGTGAGATGAGAGTAAGTGGTGAGTCACTGGAGTCTTCTTTAAATCCTATCTTTCTTTTTTTTTAAAGATTCATCATAAGAGCTTACTGGGCCTTTCAAATTTAGAGATTAAGTAGGAGTATTACATGGATGTTTAGGTAGCTGTAGAACTTCTTGGACACTGATTATTTAGTTTTCATTAGCTTATAGCAACTGTAACACTGTCACTTAATAGCTAAGTGTGTTTTGCAGAAGATCAGAGAAGGTGCTGCTCTGTAATTTACATAGAATCCTTCTAAACTAGCAAGCTCTTGAACATTTCTACTTCAGCACTGAAATCCAATAGCCCCACAACAAAGAAGCAGAGCTTCTCTAACTCAGGACCCATTTCTTATGAAAGCTTTTGTTTGCATTTGGTCAAATACTCAATTTCCTATGGCTCCATTGCAATTAGTGAAAGTGGGGGAGTATCCATGACACAGCTGTTGTAAAATTGGCATGCAGTTAGATCACTAGATATTCAAAGTTTAAATCAGAAACTGGTACATATTAGTCATATTTTTGTCAGTATAAAAACATACCCTAGGCAGGTTAACTTCATAGAGGAAAGGTTTATTTAGCTCATAAGTTAGGATATGAAGAGTCTAAATGACGTAGTGCAGGCTGTGGTGAAACTTCAGTCCACTTTTTCATTGAATCTTCATTTCTTTTTTTTTCTTTTTTTGGCCAGTCCTGGGCCTTGGACTCAGGGCCTGAGCACTGTCCCTGGCTTCTTCCGGCTCAAGGCTAGCACTCTGCCACTTGAGCCACAGCGCCGCTTCTGGCCGTTTTCTGTATATGTGGTGCTGGGGAATCGAACCTAGGGCCTCGTGTATCCGAGGCAGGCACTCTTGCCACTAGGCTATATCCCCAGCCCCTGAATCTTCATTTCTATCTAACACTAATTCCCTAGTCTTATCATCTTCTGAGTCCTTATCGAATTGCTCAGGCGCTGCTTCAAGCATTCTAGGCATTTTCTAGACTGTTCTTGAGAACTCTCCTCATTTCTTTCAGAAATCCAGGTCCAAACTTGACTCTACATTTTCAGTATAATTATAACAACCCTACTCTTTAATCCAGTGTTTTGCCTCAGATGAGGCAGGCCCCTTAGGAAGAAAAGAGGTTTATTTAACTAAAAGTTCTGGAGGATGGCAGAATATTGTGGCATTTTGCTGACTTTTTGGATGCCTTTTGTCTCTGTTCATGGTTTGTTTTTCTTCCAAGAATCCAAGAAACTTCCCTCTTACCAAATTGAAAAAATTAACGTATTTTATGTTTCCAAAGACTTTGGGGGTATGTCATATCACACGATCCTTTTGATAACCGAGGAAAATTGTGATAATTGAGATTGGGTAGTCAGTAGTCAGATTGTCTTTCTCAGATTGTATACCTGTAATGTAGCAGAGTTGCTGAAATTCAGATCTTCTCTTTTTACAATAGTTTTGTAAACACATGAATAATGTTAGTTTTGTAAACACATGAATAATGTTAGCTCTTTGCTTTGACTCTAGGAGCAATTCAAGTCATTATATAATTTTTGGTGCTAGTTAATTCTTTATAATATGGTTTTAACTTAGTATGCTGCAAAATTTTAATAGTGAAAAATAATATAGCATGACTAAAAGGTTGAAGATGTAGAAGAGTGACATTTACTTCGGAATGTTTGGAGCTGGGAAGTTTCATGTAAAATAATTCTTCAGGAAGGGATATTTAAAACCCTAGTACTTTTATTATTTCAACCATTTTTTAAATTCAATTACTCCGAAATATTTTATATACTTTATTTTCAAGAATAACTTTAGTGTGCATGTGACTCATTAAATATGAGGCAAATGGAACATAAGGGACTATTTATTTTCCTGTGAGTAGATTTTCAGAATTTGATTTTAAAAACCTTTGAGCATGTAGATGAAATAGTCAAATGAAATTGTTAGAACTCTATAGTTTTCAGATTATTCACATGTGTGCTTGAAATAGCAAATATAAAATAGTACCTTAGATATATTTTAAATCACTTTCACATTTTATAGCTATTTTTTCAAGCTCTTAGCTTTTTAAAAAACCTTTATTGAGTGCAATTTATATGCCTATAATTCATCCATTTAACAAGTATGTAACTTGATGGCTTTTAGTATATTCACACTTGTACAGTTATCAACATTATCAGCTTTAGAGCATGGCCATTGTGAAACTCTTAACTTGCATGTTTGGTCCCAGTGTCTTTATCAGCTCTAGAGCCATAGTTTTACACAGTGTTATAAAGCAAAGTCTTCCAAGTTGGGTTTTTTTTTTTTTTTTTTTTTTTTTTGCCAGTCCTGGGGCTTAGACTCAGGGCCTGAGCACTGTCCCTGGCTTCTTTTTGCTCAAGTCTAACATTCTGCCACTTGAGCCATAGTGCCACTTCTGGCCATTTTCTGTATATGTGGTGCTGGGGAATTGAACCCAGGGCTTCATGTATATAAGGCAAGCACTCTTGCCACTAGCCCATATCCTTAACCCCCCAAGTTGTTTTTTTTTGTTGCTGTTGGTGGTCATGGGGCTTGAACTCAGGGCCTGGGCACTGTTTCTGAGCGATTCCACTTTGAGCCACAGTGCCACTTCTGGCCATTTTCTGTATATGTGGTGCTGGGGAATTGAACCCAGGGCTTCATGTATATAAGGCAAGCACTCTTGCCACTAGCCCATATCCTTAACCCCCCAAGTTGTTTTTTTTTGTTGCTGTTGGTGGTCATGGGGCTTGAACTCAGGGCCTGGGCACTGTTTCTGAGCGATTCCACTTTGAGCCACAGTGCCACTTCTGGCTTTCTAGTGGTTAATTGGAGATAAGAGTCTCACAGACTTTCTCCTGCCTGGGCTGATATTGAATTGCGATCCTGATATCTCAGCCTCCTGAATAGCAAGGATTGTAAGTGTGAGCCACCAGTTCCTGGCCCCAGGTTGTTTTCTTTTTCACTAGTATGTTTTTATGCTATTCCTCACAATTTCACCCCAAGCCATGAGCATACATATTGTTGATAGTTAAGGTCATCTGTTCACTCATAATTTGTCTTTTCCTTACTCTTTCAAAAAATTAATTTACTTTATTGTTATTATAGAGGTGATATACAGAGCAATTACAATTATATGAGTCAGGTAATGAATACATTTCCTTTGGTACAATGTTTTTGGTTCCCTCATTCTCTCTTTCCTTCCTGAAACAGAATGAACATTGATTTCCTACACTGAAGACCATTTGTGTAAGGGAATCTAGGTTAGAATCCAAACTTACTATAAGTTTGTATTTTTAAGTAATATTTTTCTCCATAAAACATTACATTATGATTTAAAATACAGTATTTGAGAGAGAGCCCCATGAAAATTTGCTTTGTTTTGAGACAGGGTCTGGCTTGCCTTGAACTCATAATCCCCTGCCTCATCCTTCCTGCTGGGATCGTGTGCCACAGAATCTGGCTAGATGTGAGTCTTTAAGAAGACTCAAATAGCTGGGTGTCTGTGGCTCATGCCTGTAACTCAGGAGGCTGAGATCTGAGGATTGTGATTCAAGGCCTGCTTGGTCACGAAACTACATGAGACTTAGCTCCAGTTACTCACCAGAAAATCTGGAAGTAGAGCTGTGGTTCAAATGGTAGAGCAGTAGCCATGAGCACTAAAGCTCAGGGAGAGCACTCAGGCCCTGAGGTCAAGTCCCAGAACTGGAAAAAAATAAAAAGACTTAGATCATGATTTTTTTTTACTCTAAGAGGTAAACCAAAACAAACAAACAGACAAAAGAAGACAAAACCCTTGACTTATACTCATCTTGTTTTTGGAGTATTAGTAAAATTGCAGGCTAACCAGTGTGATGCTATTTACTCACATTAAACAATCATGAAGGCTATCTTTTTCTCTGTTTTATTTTATTGTTTGAGTTTTCTCCTTCATAAATGTGTCTGTGTTAGCTTTTAATTTTTTATAGCTACCAGAGATTATCAATTGGATTCTTCCCCTTCAGGTTTTTTATTACACTATTAGATGACTAGTACAAAAATTTCATAGATATTCAGCAGATATCAGGTTGTACCCATTACCAGGATCCTATTTTGATATAAGCAAACCCTGTAGCTGGATAAGGCTTGTAAATGCTTTGTTAATAAACAGGCTAAATTAATGTACATGGATCTCCTTCACACACACACCTTACTATACCAGATCAAAACATACCTTTAGCGCCCCTCCTTTTTTTTTTTGCATTGTGGGTTTTTTTCCTTTTATTTTTGCATGTTTGTACCAGGACTTGAACTCAAGGCCTTTTGCTCTTGCATGGATTTTTTCCCCCTCACAATTGTCACTGTACTGTTTGAGCATGCCTCCAGTCTGACATTTTTCTGGTTAATTAAAGATAGAGACTCATGAACTTATCTGCTTGGACTAAGATCAAACCTCAATCCTCAGATCTCAGCCTCCTGAGTGCAAGGAGTATAGGCTAGGCTGGTTTTTGTTGTTGTTGTTTTGAGATAGGGCCTCCGATTTTGTTGAGGCCCACACTTGTACCAGTCCTCCTACATACCTGGGTGGCAGGTATGTGTCACCTGTCTGGCTCATTCTACTGAGATGGAGTTTTGCAAGTTTTCTCTTTTCACCCTTCTCGCTGGCCTGGAACCACAGTCATCCTCCTGTCAGCCTCTGGTGTAGTTATGATGATTGACAGACACAAGCTACCTTAGACAGCTTATTTTTCTAGATTTTTACAGTAGTCAATTTTTTCTTTTCAGACATGTAGGAAAAAAGCATGCATGTGAAACTGTTTGTAGAGCCCTCCCTTCAATTGACACACGTCTGTATTATCTTCAGTTTAGCTAAAGCATTGGTTTCAGATAGTTTTGAATATTTAATTATCTTAAAATAATTGTACAAAGGAGTTGCTATTCACCAAAGCAGTTTATGAATACAGTGCGTCTTGATCAGTGTTCTCCCTTTCAACATTCTCATCCACTCCTCCCAACACATCCTTTCCCTTACTTACCTTAATTTTAGGTTATGTATTGAGTTTTTTTCTTGCCTTTTAACAAGCAGTTTATGTATACAGTGTATCTTGATCTGTGTCATCAACTTCACCCCCCTTTAATCCCTTCCTTTCCTTATATTTTCCAATGCTGTGGTATATATACAATGCATTCTTGCCTTTATTCTCCTTTTCTCCCTTCATTCTTCTACCTCTTTCCCATTGGCCCCACCCTCCCCTCTTCTAAGTACCCTTTCCTGGTACTTACTTTGTTGGGCTCTGACTTTGTATTTTTAAAGAATTACACTATTTTCACTCTCTATAGTCTATTACACCTCAGTTCATTTGTAATCCTTGCACTCACTCAATGTATTTACTTGTAGATTTATAGGCCCATAAATGAGGGAAGTCATGCAGCCTATGTTTTTTGGGGTCTGGCTTACTTCGCT
The DNA here is from genome assembly GCF_023159225.1 of Perognathus longimembris pacificus. Classification (NCBI taxonomy): domain Eukaryota; kingdom Metazoa; phylum Chordata; class Mammalia; order Rodentia; family Heteromyidae; genus Perognathus; species Perognathus longimembris. The sequence continues at coordinate 115,873,555 of NC_063161.1, read as the reverse complement.
TAATATAATTTTTTCCAACTCTTTCAATTTCCTTTTATGTGGTATAATATCATTCTTTCTGATGTTTTCATCCAGCTATCTAAAAAAAGAATAAAGTTATGATTCGGACTATAGACTGGCAAACTTAGTAAATGCCTAGTAGTAATATTTCCAACTTTATGTATCATATGGTTTTTGTCACAACTCAGCTTTGACATTGTAGCACAAAACCAGCCATAGACAATGTGAATTGGTATATAGCAAATAAAATGACATGAACACTGGAACTTGTATTTCATATGACACTTACGTGCCACAAATTACTCTTTATTTTATCAGTCATTAAAGTTGTAAAAATCATTTCTTAGTTTATGGGACATACGAAAACAGGTGGTGGAGGAGCTTTGCTTGCAGATGCTGTGGTTTGCCAGTCTGTGGTATAGAGTATGGAATTCTAGGCTTTCTTCTACCATACCCAAATGCTTTATTTTCTGAAGATACATTTTTAGATATGAACTAAAGCATTTATTCTTAAGACTGTTTTACACTGATTTCTTCAAAAATACCATCTTTTAAAGGACTGATTTACAAGCATAATTTTTTTTTTGTATTGACTGTTTGTGAAAACTGGCTTATTGTGGAGTCTCCTTCCTATATTCTTTCAGTGTGTGAATTCCAAGTTTTAGCACTGGGATGTTTGGGAGCATTGAGCCAAGGGGAGAAAAGAATGTTATGCTTGTGAAATCATAGCATGTTCCTTATTAAATGAATTTCTATTATAATTAGTGTTAAAGCAGACTAGTTGTATTTTAATCTTGTTGCTCTCACCTGATACTTTTTCATTAAGATAAGAAGTGTTAAGTAAGAAATGAAAGGTTGTCCTTTAAGATGATATTGCAAATGTAGCAGATAATTTAATATTGGTGGAACAAATGATTTGGTGCAAGTTTTGTACTTAATTCATTTCTTCAGAGACTGTTTTCCTGGAACTTTACTACATAAAATTTCTAGCCATTAAACTAAAATAATGCAATTGAAATAGGGAATCTTTAGACAATTGTCTGCTATTCTTTTTTAGAATTGTCTCTCTCTCTCTATCTCTCTCTTTTTGATTTTTGAACTTCCATTCTTCAGCAAGTATTTAATGACTGCTGGCTGTGTGTTAGGGTCACACTACATGTACTAATAACTAATCTGAATATGAGAGCTAGGATGACTTCAAATTGGGGCTATATGAGTAGTATGAATATTGAACATTAGAAAAATTAAAGAAATGTACAGAATTCCATTTTAATAAATATTATAAGATTGATTTTATGTAATAAAGCTATTGTTTGGCTTGGAGGATGACTTCCATAGGTTTTACAGATTTAATTAGAGCAATTTATAATGAAAACCAAATGCATTGTCCTTACACAAACTTCATGTTTTTAGCACAGGACTCAATTGCATACTCTTACTGTATGTCAGAGGGGGTAGGAGACAGCTCTGTTGCTGGGAATGATGGCCCATGCCTGTAATACTGGCACTTAAGAGGCTAAGGCAAGAGGATGATGAGTTCAACATCAGCCTGGTGTACAGAGAGTCCTGTTCCAAAGAAAACAAAGCAAAAGAAACCCCCAATCAAAAGGAAAAACTAATTAGACTAAAAGAGCTGTCTTTACTTGCATTAAGTACTTTTGTAAATTTTCTTCACTTCTGAAACCATTCTTATACCTTTACCCACCTGACCTTCTTCAACATGTTCCTGTGAACACTGATACTAAAAAAGTAAAATGGTTTAGGGAAAGGATGTGTGTGTGTGTGTGTGTGTGTGTGTGTGTATGTGTGTTTGTGTGTTACGTTTCTATTTTCCTAGTGAGTTTACAGGATTCAGTTTACTGAAATAAGACGTAACATTATTTCCTAAATGTTTTCAGATAATTAAATTTCTATAAGCTTGTCTAGATAAATTCTGGTATTGTATAATACCTTGGATTTTTGTCAGTAGATTTTTACTGATGTTCTAGTAATATATCTGAAACCCCATACATTGTTTTCTTTTAAAAAATTAATTTTATTGTCAAGGTGATATGCAGAGGGGTTACCATTACATATGTAAGGTAGTGAGTACACTTCTTGCCAATCTTGTTACCCCCTCCCTCATTTTTCTCCCACCTTCCCTCCCACCCAATCTTCCCCTTCTGAGTTGTACAGTTAATTTCCAACATATTGTCTTGCAAGTATCACTGTTGCACTGGTTCACCCTTTATCCTTTGTCTCATGATATTGATGTTCCCCTTCCCTTCCCTAAATCAGATAAACATATATACAATACCCAGGGTACTAAAATAAAAATTCAGTACATACAAAGTAAGGCATACATAGAACAGCCACTTTTATGGCTCAGATATTTACACTGGAGATTCAGAAGAAAAAAATCTCTTAGATATATATTAAAGACATTCTATAAAATTTTCATCTAGTTGTTGCTGAATTTCAGCATTACTCCTTTGCCATTATTAAATGAGTTTTCATGTTCATTTCTAGAAAGGGAGTTCTGGGAGTTATGTAACAAGTGTAATTTGATGAGACCAAAGTGTTCCCATCACTGCAGCCGCTGTGGCCACTGTGTGAGGAGAATGGATCATCACTGTCCATGGTAAGAAAAGAGTCTGTTTTTAAGAAAACAGAAAGGAAAAACTGATAGTAAATATTAGGAAAAATAGCCAGGCATGGAGATGTATGCCTGTAATCTCAGCACTTGGGAGGCTGAGGCATAAGAATCATAAGTTCAAGGGCAGATATATAGCAAGACTTTGTCTCAAAAGACAAAGCATACAAACAAGCAAGCAAACAGCAACAAAAATCTTAGGACTTTCAAGTTTAAACAAAATTTATATTAAAGTTATTTCATTTGAGTAACTCTGAATAAAATACCTTTATTGATCATATGGTTGTATCAACTTTCACAGTAATATTTCCAGCAATCATGTTTTGTAATGGAAATGTTTGAGTAGATAACTAAAAAATATCATGCATCAAATACAAAAGGTGTAGGGTGTTGTTGTTTTTTTTTTTACTAAATGAGGCAATGTATGCAAAAACATTTGGTACAGTGCCTGGTAGTATAGGAAGTACTTGAATAATAGTTATTATTTCTTATTTACATGATTTATAAACTATGTATATCCCATTGTTTGCATTCCCCTTTCCTTGTTTAGTTAAAGAAGAACACATTTCAGACATCCTGGTAACCTCATCTTTCCCTTAAGCCTTTTAAATATTTTATATTGGGTGTAGCTATTAATATTTCCTTCATGTTGGAAGTATTAAGTAATTAGCTGTTTCTGCTGAATTGCCAACATTTTGGTCAATAGGGGGCTCTCTTGTAATACTTAAAGAAAATATGTTGAAAAATAGAACTTTAAAAACAAATGCTGTGAGAATTCTGTATTGTGTCTCATTTCAAAGCTGTCACAAAAATCTGTGAATAAGATATTGTATTTAATTCTGTTTTCCTAGCATTTGACTTTGTATAAATATTTTAACTGGTATACTGTAACACTTTATAAATATAACTACATACATAAATGTTTATGTTGGTACACACATGAATGCATACAGTATATTCAAAATTAACTACATAGTAGCCTTTAATTTATAATTGCATTTCTCTCTCTCTCTCTCTCCCTCTCTCTCTCTCTCTCTCTCTCTCTCTCTTTCTCTCTCTCTCTCTCTCTCTCTCTCTCTTTTCGGACCTGGGGTTTGAACTCAGGGCTTGCACTCCACCACTTGAGCCACAACTCCACTTTTGGCTTTTTTGGTGTTTAATTGGAGATGAGTCTCATGGATTTTCCTGCCTGGGCTGGCTTTGAACTACTATCCTCAGGTCTCAACCTCCCGATTAGCTAGGATTACAAGTGTGAGCCACCAGTGCCTGACTGCATTTGTCTAAATTTGAAGAGTAAAAATTACTTTGCCTAATAATGTTGATCAACTTAGAGTTTCTCTTATTTTTGATAACTTCCCCTTTGATGGTACAGGTCATTAGCAAACTTGTGAGTAAATTTGTACTATTTTATTATAAGCTGATTAATTAAATATAAGGTCATTTTCTGAAATTAGGACAAATAAGAGCAAGTTAAATAATTGCACTTTGTTATTATATACAAAAATTTAAATCCTTAATAAGATACTATGGTGTATAATATATAGTGTTAAAAATATACTTTAAATTTGAACAGATTAATTCCCAAGTGATTCTTTAAACGTCAACATAATAGATTAAACAAAGCTATTTGAAACATGTATTCAGATAAGTAATTATCAAACTGAAAAACTCAAAAGTGCTCTTAATACTTTTGATAGTAGCATATCTAAGTAGCTAAAAATTGAACTCATTTTCATGGTGAATTTGATATTGGTGCTTCCTTGCAAAAGTATGCCATAGTTTTAAGATTTCAAGAAAGAAATCAACTAGAAAATTTATTTGTAGACAATAATGATATTTGTATAGGCTTGAGATAAAGACTAGATTGTTGGTGAATAAAGAAATGCGTAAATTATGATATTGGGATGATTTCTCTCTTTAGAGGCATTTTTAGGTAACTTCTCAGTATTGACAAGAGAGAGAAGGATGCAGAAAAGATTGGGAGTTGGAAGAGATTACATTGGACCCATATAGATTGAGAAACTAAATTTGTGACTAAATTCCTTAGTAGAGCACTGCTGAAATGAACAGATTGAGAGAAATGTGCAGTACAAATTGGAAGCAAAGCCAGACTGGGGTGTAATGTTGGAGGCTTAGGCAGGAGGATTTTGAGTTCAAGGCCAGCCTGAGTTACATAGCAAGACCATGTCTCAGGAAACCCCCTAAAAAGTGAGAACAAAGAAAATACTTAATATTTTCAGAAAATTAGTTTAACTGTCCAGATTTTGGAGGAAAATTCTGATTGAAGATTTTCTATATTTCTGTCTCTGATCATTCTTTCAAAATTAGTTAAATATTTCAAAAAGAATTCAAGTGTAGGTGGAATACCTTTGTCCTTTTTAAAGAATCCTAGTTTAGAATGCTGTGGTCACAGTAGTTTTTTTTTTTTTTTTCAAGTGTTTTGGGAACTAGACGGGTGGGACAGGGATATCTTTTAAGCAACATCTGTTAAAGAACATTTTTGGGTGCATGTATGAGCTCATTGCTCTTAAAGTCCAAATAACAAGACACCATGAACGTTGTTGTTTACAAAAGGTATGCTCTTAATTTGGAGAAATATCTTCACAAGATTTTTCAGTCTGTTTTGGATTTGACTTTAAAAAGTAGTTTAAACAATATACTTTAAAAGCAATAGTGAAATTTGGAATAGAACTTGTTAGATCTTTTTCCTCAGTGTTAGTATAATGCTATTTGTAATAAAAAACATTCATTTTGAAGTAGATTTTTGATGCTTTTTTCTGTTGTAATCTTAAAATTCTTTGAATATTTGAGTACAGTAACTTTTTTTGAATAATTACTTATTGTCAAAGTGATATACAGAGGGGTTACAGTTTCATATATAAGGCAGTGGGCACATTTCTTTTACAATTTGTTACATCCTCCCTCCCCCCTTTACAGTAACTTTTAGTACACTGAAATACCCAGTTGAAATTAGTTTTGAAAATTGTGGGAGTATAGCATTAGTCTTTTGTCTAAGGCTTCACTGTTGTTTTGATGGCACACAGCTCAATATGTACATAATTTTGAATACATTTTATTTTCATCAATCAGGGATATTTAACTTGAATGCATTCAAATTACTCTCCATAGATAGAAAGAATGCTATGCTGGAAAAGTAATATTAGAAAGGGGTCTTCTATCTTCTTGGCTCCTGCCTCTTCCAATTGTACATCCTCTCACTGGTGGCTTGTCTTTTGTTTCTGTTTCCAAATCAATGCCACAAAGAGACTACCTACCATCTGCTGTTCTGCCATACTGGGTTGCTCTGCTCTACTGGCTTGCTGTGAATTGTGGGAGGGTAGTGTATAAATGGTCTTGTTTATAAAGAGTGTTTTATACCTTTAGGGTGGTATATTTATATCTTTGTGAAGTTTGCTTTAAGATATGATTGACTTTAGCATATTTCCATGAAATTAAGCACATGTGAAACTATGTGAGTTTTTCTGATCTTGAAATGAACATGTTATTAAAGTTTGAACTATTGTTTGTTTGTTTCCTTCAGGATAAACAATTGTGTTGGTGAAGATAATCATTGGCTTTTTCTGCAGTTGTGTTTCTACACTGAACTTCTTACTTGCTACGCACTGATGTTTTCTTTCTGCCACTATTATTACTTTCTTCCACTAAAAAAGCCTAATTTGGTAAGCTCTGTTTTTTTTCCACTAATGTTAGAGTAGCTAGTGCATATAGTTATTGACCTTTGTTGGGGCTCTGTAAGTAAAAATGATATAAAGTAAAACAGCAAAAATATTCCAGATTGGTAAGTTCTAAAGGATAATAGAATTGAAAAAGTAGACTGTAGTTGACATTACATTTTAAACAAATCTCATAAGTATTTTTTTTAGTGTTGAGTGATTTTCTTTACAAAAGCACACAGTAGATCTTTCAATGTGTTTGTCTTGACTTCAAAATATCTAAAGTAATGAGAAAGAAAAGGAAAATGCTAAATACTTGTTTTTTAATTTAATGTTGTAAAGATTCTTAAAGGAACAATTAAGTTTTTGAGAAAAAGGGTTCCTTCCTCCTCTGACTTTTTATTTTTTTATATTTTGAGACCGGATCTCCATATATAGCCCAGGCTTACCTTGAACTCAAGCTCTTCCAGCCTTTGCCTCCTGTTCCTATGTCACTGGCTCTCTGTTCTTTCAGCAATTAAAGATGAAATTGTAGGATGTTTTAGAGTTACCCTTGTATTTGTACCATGTGAGGCAGTGCTTTTTCCTTTTTGTAGTGGAAGTGCAATCTATGTTCAGACTTGCTTATAATAAGATGGCAGAGGTGATGATAGCAGAAACTGGATTTTTTGATTCCTGGACTCTGTGTCTCAGTGCTATGGACACACTTATATGAAAGAAAAAAAGCTAAACTAGGAAGTGCTTATTCAACTGGTTTTAGTTGTAGAATTAGGATTTGTGCCTTGTTTATATTTAAAAGAAAATGTGTGCTTGTGTGTGTGAGAGAGAATGTGTGTGAAAGCATGTGAGAGAGAAGTATATATGTGTGAGAGAGAAAGAGTATGCAAACACAGGTGAAGATGGAAGGCAAGAAGGGAGAAGAACTAAAGACAATAAGAACTAATGGAGAGGGGAAATAGTGCGTTCCTTTTTATGCCATTTTGTTTTACTGTTTAAATCTTTCAGTGTAAGAATTCTGGTGATACAGTTGAGTCTTGGAATAAGGGAATAAAACGAGAGTCTCAATTTCTATATTTGTTGGATTGTTTTAGTCAACACAGTAATTTTGAATAGTTGGAGTAATATTTGATATTGCTCTTTGGCTGTATGCATTAGTGCATTTAATTGCAATTATGTTGATTCAACAGTGAACAATGATTTTAAGTACTAATTTTAAAATATAAAAATTATAGGTGTTTTAACACTTACATTGCTAAACTATTGTGTGTTTATATTATAGTTTCATTTTGTCTGTTTTAATTCTGGGAAAATGACATTACAGTTAGAACATATAGGAATTCTTTAAGTAAACTGATTATTACTGAGCATAAGAAAAAAGCAATAAAATTGTTCAGGAGGATTAAGATAAGATCTTAAAGTGAGAAGAAAATTTAGAGCTGTTAATGAAGCACTAAATGTCTCTTAAGAGTCAGTTAAGTGTAGTGTGGTGCAGAGGTCGACAAATTGTAGCCTTATGTTGTAGTGTTATGCTAATGCATTTTTACTGGAAAACAGCTGCTTCCATTTGTTTACATTTTGTCTGTGACTACTTTTGTGCTACTGCAGAGTTGAGTAGTGACAACAAAACCTAAAGTATTAATTTGGGGTTCTTTACCTTTGCCAATCCCTGGTAATGGAAAGATGGCTTTATAAATAGACACAACTAACTTTTTGCAGATTGTTTGATTTATTTCTTCTGAAAAATGGAATAACCATGAAATAATAAAAAGGAAATAATAATGTTTTAAGGAAATATACATCGAGTGTCTGGTAGATAATAGAGGCTCAATTCACCTTGTGTATAATTCTAGTGAAAATTCTCAGAAAGATCCATTTTTTTAAAGAAATGTCCTATTAATTTTATGGAGATTTTTACCATTTGTTTTCTAGGAAACTGATGACAAATGAAGGAAATTCAAATGATCAATTTTAGTACTTAATCAAAAGGTTACACATTTGAAATTAAAATCTTTTAAAAAGACATTAAAATTGATTTCTGTCTTTAAATGAAAGATATTAACTTTCGAAATTAATGCTAGTTGGAGGAAGAATCTTTAAATGAAGAGTGCAGTTATAGGTATTTTTGAATTTTTGTGTGTGTGTGTGCCAATCCTGAGACTTGAACTCAAGGCCTGGCCACTGTCCCTGAGCTTTTGTACTCAAGGCTAGTGCTAAATCATTTGACCCACAGCTCTACTTCTAGCTTTTTGCTGCTTAATTGGAGAGAAGAGTCTCACCAACTTGCCTGTCTGGCTGGCTTCTAAGTACAAATCTCAGATCTCAGCCTGGTGTTATTTGTGCTTTCATAATACATACTGAAAAAACATTATTATCATAATAGAAGCTGATATTAAAGTAGTAGGAAAAATCTATCAAAAGTGAGTACAAGGAAGGGAAGGGGAATATCAAAATGGTGAGACAAAGGACAATGGGCAAAACAATGCAACAGTGATACTCACAAGACAGTATGTTATAAACTAACTGTACAACTTGGGGAGGGGTATGTTATAAACTAACTGTACAACTTGGGGAGGGGGGATTAGGGAGGAGGGAAGGTGGGAGAAAAATGAGGGAGGAGGTAACAAGTTTGACAAGAAATGTACTCACTACTTTACATACATAATTGTAACCCCTCTGTACATTCACCTTGACAATACAATTAAATTTTTAAAACGAAGACAAAACATTTCTACTCATCTAAAAAAAAATCAGTACAAGTTGAGTCTTAAAACTTAAACTTGATCTTTTTTAGAGCAATTCATTGTCAAAGCACTGCAAGTTTTATTTTTGTGGTCATAAAATGTAGGAACTTATGGCTCATTAAGGCAGAAAACTGTGACTAGGGTTTAACAGTTACTTGAAGCAGTGTGGAACAGGAATTGTTCTTTTTAGCTTGAGGATTAAGGTACCTTAGGTGGGATGTTCTTATAATTTACCATTCTGTTAGAAATATTGAAATGGAAACTCAGTTTGTGTCAGGGCATTCCAATATCATCTTACTTATGACAAATTTTGAGAAAATGGATTTATTTATATACATTACAAAATTGGGCAAATGGAGAGGAGAGTTTCGCCACAGTGTTGACCAATATACGAAAAGACAATTTTATTTGACAAACCTGAATACAGTAAAGCTAACTAGGACCAAGGCTACAAATGAACTTGGAGAAAGTATTTTAAAAAAATATCCCCAAGATCTGGAGCAAAGTCAATGTTTAGTAGTTGCTTGTATACAGGGAAATTAATTATAGTTATGTCAGTGATTCACATGTTGAGAGTTTGAAGCTACAACATGAGATATATACAAACTTAGAATTGCTCTGTCTTCTTGGTGGACCAACTCTATTTTGAAAAAAAAATCATAGCAAAAATACTTTTACATCTATGGTAATGGATTTAAGATTTTTGTCTTTTAGAAAAAAAATCTTATTATTACCTACTAGTACTTTTGCAGTATGTCTTTTCTATCTTTTACTTTCAATTTTTTTCTTATGTCTTATGTGTTTCCTGTTGGCCCTAGGTATTTCAGTTTTCTAGTCAGATCAATGTCATTTGGTTAAAATGTTCAGTCCATTTTTATTTAGTTTAGTATTAATTGTCATTTTTTCTATTTATATTTATTTGTTTCTTTTTAAAATTTGTTTCCCTTTTTGTCAAAGTGAAGTACAGAGGGGTTACAGTTTCATATGTAAGGCAGTGAGTACATTTCTTTTTTTTTTTTTTTTTTTTTTTGGCCAGTCCTGGGCCTTGGACTCAGGGCCTGAGCACTGTCCCTGGCTTCCTTTTTTGCTTAAGGCTAGCACTCCGCCACTTGAGCCACAGCGCCGCTTCTGGCCATTTTCTGTATATGTGGTGCTGGGGAACCGAACCTAGGGCCTCGTGTATCCGAGGCAGGCACTCTTGCCACTAGGCTATATCCCCAGCCCCAGTACATTTCTTGTTCAACTTATCTCCTCCCTCATTTTTCCCCTGCCTCTCCCCTCCCTTTTACCTCCCCCCATGAGTTGTACAGTTGGTTTACACCAAATGGTTTTGTAAGTATTGCTTTTGGTATCATTTGTCCTTTTATTATATCCTGTTTATTTTTGTGTGTCGCATCTATTCTTTGTTTCCTAATTTTTCTTTTCTCTTAGCTGTTTTGGAATTTTTAATAAAAATTCCAATTTATCTCTAATAGTGACATTTCCTTTCACTCTTTTTTAGAGTAGTTTTCTCAGAAAGGAAAAAGATTTTTTTTTTGAAGAAATCTATGTCTGTTACTGATGTCCATGTGATGAATGTAAGAGCCTTAGAATACTCAGTATCCTGATCATTTTTGGTATTATGGGAATAAAACAGATGTAGAACTAAATCACATTATAAGACATTATTGTTTGTACATTTTATGTTACAATGTTATGTTACATATGTTATGTTACAATGTTATGTTACATATGGTCAGAATTCATTTTAACCTATCTACATACTGGTGCTTCCCCTGGTCCCTCATTCCTTCATAAATTTCTAAGCTTCTCCTGGGATTATTATTGGCATTTTTACTCTGCTGAAACAAATGCTTCCAGTGTTCATACACCTGAAATATCTTTATTCGTCCTTTATTTTGAAGAATTTATTGGTTGATACAGAACGATAGGGTGACAGTCACTCAGTATTAAAAGTTTCCATTGTTAAAAGTTTTCCATTGTGTTTTGGTTTCTGTTTGCTTTTGTCAAGGCAGTTATTGCTCATATTATGAAAAAAATATATTTCTCCTATTGCTTTTGTGATTATTCTTTTAACTTTGCATGTTAGCAGTTACTGTATGAATTTGTGAGATGCTACAGTGTTGTTGTTTTTTTTTGTTCATTTTTTCCTGTTGGATACTTTATAAAACTTCTTAAATCTGATGAAATTCTTATAGAAATTTCTTGGCTTTATTGTTATTAGTAGTAGTAATAGTAGTATTGTTTGTGGTGGTGCTGATTGAACTCAGTGCCTTGAACTAGTGCATACATTAGGCAAGTACTTTGTTACCATCACCCTCAGCCCTGTTTTTATCACCCTAATTATTACTTCTTCTCAAATCTTAAGAGTTCTGGTATTCTAACTATACTATTTACTCATTTATTTTTGTGTGGGGTATAAGAGAACGCTCATTTTATCCAGTCAGTGGTTTGACAGCATGTTTTTCTAATGCTAAAAAAAGGACTTTGGTTTTTATCTAGTATTTCTTCTTTGGAAGATGACATTGTTTTTGTTAATACTTATAAAGACATAAGATTGCTGAGTTTATTTTTGTGAAGGACTAGTTTTAGTTTGCTTTTACTCCTATGGTGTATCTTTGTGAGGTTTCAGCTGAAAAACTGAGGTGTTTATTGTGAATCATCCTTACAGTTGTTTTTCTTACCCAAGGTAAAAAGCACTACAGATTGTAGGGCTCACCTGAAGGCACTTCTGTGCTCTAGGATCTCAGCCAATTCTGGCTAGTTTGGATGTTTGCTCATGCCTTCCAATAGCTGTTTATTAATTATTTGGATTTTTTTTCCTGGCTTTTCATAGTATTCTTGATGAAAGTGCTGGTCTCATATAAATGATTTCCTCATAGGCGTCAATGGCAGTAGCACTGTGTTAAAAAATTCTTTTCAAGTGATTTTAATAATTGCTGTTTAATTGCACAACTCCAGGAGGCAACACTCATGTCATAATCTATGTAAATTATGTCCTGTAGAGTTGTGCAGTGGAAAACTTCTATGGCCCTAAGATTTGAAAACTGTTAGACTCATGACAGGATTTAGATGTGAGGTAGACATTAACCAAATGAAAGATGAAAGAAGTCTTTGCTGGGCAAGAAAACGGAAGTCTTATGGTAGTAACTGGTATAATTGGGTTTAAGGTTAAATCTGTTATAAAATAGCACCTGTATAGCAAATACTTCTAAGGATAAGAGTTAGAAACATGCCTTTTGAAAATGAAAAAAAATGTTTTATGTCAGTCATGGGGCTTTATGGTAGTTAATTGGTGATAAGAATCACATGGATTTGCCTGCCTAGGATGGCTTTGAACCGAGATAATTAGATCTCATCTTCCTGAGTAGCTAGGATTACAGGTGTGAGCTATCAGCATCCAGCAATAATGATTTTTTTTGATAAAGGAATTGCCTTGAATTTCAGTACACAAGTCAGCATTCTTAGCATTGACATCTTAAACAGTGTTTTATAGATTATTCTTCAAATAATGCTATTTCATCAGTGTTTCTTTTTTTCTTTTGTGCCCTTTTGTTTTTCCTACAAAAAATAAAAAGCTATATCCAGTTTTTGATTTGGGGTCCAGTTGCTGGGGCGGGAAGTGTCAAACTTTATCCATTCCTTTTTATATTTTTTATATGTTCTATTACTTGGGTAAAGATATACCTAGAAGCCCTCAAATATCTTGGTTTCTGTGCATCTTTCATGTGGAAGTAATGATAAGGTTAAATGATGCTATCGACCTTGACCCTCTATTCTCCTCCTGTAAGACCAAAGTACAAAGCTTTAGCCTGAAGTTGCTTTATACCTTCTTAGGTAGATAGATGGCAGCATAGTATCTTTTTAAGCCCTTCTTTAAATTCCAAAGCTGGTGCTTTTTTGCTGGTTTGGAAAAGAAAGTGTTAACAACTGTTAGGTGTTTGTTTTTAAGTGAGTGTTTATTCATTAAACAAAAGAAAAAGCTAGTTGCCCTTTAAATAGCACTTAACCTCTGTTCAGAAGAAACTAGTACATTATGATTACCTCATGGGAAATAGAGTTGAGAGAAAGCAGACAGTTGACAAATTCTGGGAAATGAACAGTTTGGGAATTTGATTTTCCATTTCTCTTTCCTCTGCTTATATTTTTAGCAGAGTGCTTTCTGGGCTGAGTTACTTTAATTTCTCTGCAATTGACTCATGTGTATGTATGTATATATACATATATATGTATATATATGTGATATATATGTATATATATCACAGTAAGTTAATGTCTGTTTCTATCTCTTTCTTTTATTCTCTTCTTTTCTCCTTTCCTCCCCTTTCTTTTCTTTTTCTTCAGTAGCATGAGATTGAACCCGGGGCACTTTATCACAGAGATGTACCTCTAGCCCTTTTGATTTTTGTCTGCGTATTTCTAAAATATCCATGTGTCATGAATGTTTAAAATTTTATGTTTTTACTTTGCAAAGCTGGAGGAAACACTTAACTATATTCTTCATTGAGAGTAGTATGCTTCTCCCCCACCACCCCAGCAAAAAAGTAATGGGGATAAATGAAACATTTTGGGTAGAATAAGAAAACGTGTAAAGATTTTGGATTTTGAGTTGGCAGATGAAGTTATTAAATGTTAGACATCAAGTTGTTTGACCCTTATTTGCATTTATCATGCCAGTATAATGTTGGATTTTACTTTAAATCTCACTTGAAATAACATTTTACTCTAGTTAGGTAGTGGGATTAAAATGATTATAATTTAAAAAGTTGTATATTGGAGAATAATTTGGCATCCAAACTAGATAAAATAGACATTGAAGGAAGTGATATTCTTTTACATTTGGTCAAGATTTGTATTTGATTATTTAATATGGTTAAGTGTTCATACTCGAATGTTCAGTCATTTGGCATGTTATTGAAATAGTAACATTTTGGTTGTTTTGCAAAGTTAATATAAGAAAATCACAGCTTTTAGGGCTGAGAACATAGCTCAAGTGGTAATCACCCTTGCCTAGCAAGGGCTAGACCCTAATCTCCAGTGCTGTGAGAAATAGAAGAGAGAAAAAGAAAGGAATATTTAGCTTTTTAATTAATTGTGAAGGAAGGTATTATTTTTAAAAGAATATACTTAAACCACCATGTGTTGGTTTGTAAATACTTTATTATTTGCATATTTTATGATTTTTACTTTATATTCTGGATTTTTGCATTAGGTTAGTGAAAAGTGTCCACTCTTTTTTTAATAAGAAGATATATAGTGTAATTTCCATTTTATAGGTAAGGTGACAGATTCAGCAAGATTGAATAGTCTGTGTAGTCATAGAATAACCAGTTGGCAGAAATGTGATTTGGACTTATTTCTGTCTGTCCTTAAGTAGTATTTTTGCTATTGCATTAAGCTACAAATATTTCTTGTATTTTTCCATGAGGGAAATTTGAAAGCAATATTATTCCAGCACATAAAAAATTAAATGCAGATTTAAATGATAAACATCACAAAATCTACTCTTCACTGAATGATTGCTGAACCTCCTGATTGGTAGATTTATTCATTGATATTTTTCACTTTTTTTATACTGAAGTAACTCAGTTTTAATATTTTTTCTAGTATAAAGATTGTTCAGATGTTTTGTCTGTTTACTATGCTTTTGATGGATTAAAATATATTTTTTCAGTTTGAAAATTTAAAAAATAGTTATCAAAACAAAAGACTGTCCAGTATGTCTTATAAGGCATTATAGTAGCTTAACATTTTATACACACACACACACACACACACACACACACACACATACACACTCCTACCTGCTAATAATCAGGTATCATAGACAGTGATACTATTTCTATACATAAGAAATCAAGTTCTTTTAAAAATAATAATATATGGCTGTTAATGTCAGAGATTATGTAGCTAATCATTTGCAGCATACCACTGTAGTTCTAAAGTTACATCTTTTAAATCACTTCTATGTGAAGTAGATCCAGATAATTTCTAATTCTTTTATCCTTATTTTTATATGAAGTGCAAAAACTAACATGCTAACTGCATTTACTACTACAAGAGCAGGGGGTGACAGAAGGGAAAGAGAGGATAATTTCAATAAAGGATAGGCTGCCAATATTCAAAAGAGGAAAATAAATAATGTTTAGTAGTCCAGCCAACTCTTGTGTTAGGAAGATACATTAGTATTATTCCAATTGGCTGATGTTTAATAGCGTTGCTAGGGATTTGATGTCAGAACAGTGCCACGGAATTATTCGTCTAGGCTTTTGGCTAAGGAAGAATAGGAATAGCCAGGAGACTTGCAGGTATCTTTGAATATTTGTAAATCTCTTTATAATTTATTGTAATATTTTCACAAAATAAGGGTTAAGGTAGCTTTATGACATCTGCTATTTGTTGTTATTAAATATTTAGGTTTTAATAGTTTTGGTTTTTCTTCATACCATCAATTATTATTGGCGGCCACTGAAAAATGGACTAAGTTGCTTAACTATATTTAGCTTTTTTGGACTTTTGACAGTGTTGCTAGGAATTGATATGAGATAAAAATAATTTTTAATGCCAGCATGAAAGTTATTGGGCATTTTTGTTCATGTGTCCTGGAATGCTAGTAGAGAAAGTATCTCTTTGTAACATTTATCTTTTTTTTCTTAAAGTGCCAGATTTTTAGTTTATATTTACAGACAAAACCAGTTTTTTCCAACACCTCTTTTTTCAACAACTGTCAATTGTATTTGTTAGTATAGCCCCAAGCTTACTGACAGATGGAGCATAGAAACCTGTATCATAATCTTAATCATGCTGCAATACCAGGTTGATTACATGTATGTCCTCACTAAATGAGTTCATATAGTAGTTAAAATATAAGAGCTCTTAGCATAGAACATTTCTAGAATATCTGAGTTTAAGTGGTTAAAACCTGGGAGTTTTCTTTTTCCTTTTTTTTTTTTTTTCCTTCTGATCCTGGTGCTTGGATTCAGGGCCTGGGTACTGACCCTAAGCTTTTTTGTTCAAGGCTGGCACTCTACCCCTTGAGGAACAACTCCACTTCTTGCTTTTTAGTGATTAATTGGAGATAAGAGTCTTATGGGCTTTCCTGCCTGGCTTTCTGAACTGTGATCCTCAGATCTCAGCCTCCTGAGTAGCTAGGGTTATGGACATGAGCTACCAGCATCTGGTAGTAGTCTTATTGTCATTCTTTTACGGACACTGACTAAATAGTACAGCACTGCACTAAATAGTAAATTTAGCGAGAAAGTATTTCATCCTATTTATTACTGATTTGTTCCATCTTTCCTTAGAGATTTTGCTGGTAAAATATCGCAAAGCCAGAAGAATATTGTTTTTGGAAATATTTACTCTCATCTTGGAAGCAGATGCCAGTACAATTTACTCTAATTGCATACACCTCTGTACCAAAATTCTAGACACACAGCAATAATCATTTGAGAGAATGAACAGTGATTTTTTTTCCTTTGGATATCAATATCCATTAGGGGTAATAAGATTGAAAGTAAGAGAGAGGCCCATGCTTGATCATATTCATAAGTGTTATGTGTAGAGACTAGTACAGCCTAGCTACTTAGGAGGCTGAGATATGAGGATCATAGTTCAAACCAGCCAAGGCAGAAAAGTCCATGAAACTCTTATCTTTAATAAGCTACCCAAACAAGCCAGAAATGGAGTTCTGGCTCAAGTGGTAGAGTCCTAGCCTTGAGCAAAAGAAGCTCAGGGATAGCACCCATGCCCTGAGTTCAAGACCTAGGACTGACACCAAGAAAAATCCAAAACACCCCACAAAAACAAACATACCAACAAACGCAAAACCCAAAGAGACAAGAGGCTAGTACAGAATAAGTCTGTATTTTCTCTGCCTATATTTTGGAAACAACTTAAAGCCCAAAATATGCATGCAGATATGGTAGAAATTTTTTAAGATTAAAAGTTTTTTTGGCAGTACTGGTGTTTGAACTCAGGGCCTTGTGCTTGCTAGACAGAGGTTCTACCACTTGGGCTATGTCCTTTGCTTTGGCTATTTTTTAGATAGTCTTGCTTTTTGTCTAGGCTGGACTAGACCACATTCTTTCTACTTATACTTCCCAGCCTCTAAGGTATCTGGAACATGTACTACCACAGCCAGCCTTTTCTTGTTTCAATCTATTTAGTCTCTGATTTCCAAATAACTGGGATTACATGCCTAAAGTTTATTTTAATGTGAATAAGTGTGAATAAACTTAGCCTTAGCATGTGAAGTTGGATTTTTTTTTGTCAATTTGAAAATTCATATCTGTATACAACATATCATGGGTGTTATCTAAGTTATTTCTCTTACTGAAAAACAGAAAAACAAGATCACTTACCAGTGATCTACTGATTCTCACTGGGGATGAGGAGGATATTGCCCACCAGAGTAAATGGTGACATTTGGTGCTCTCTAGAGACATTAGTGGTACCACAGCCAGTCTGTAGTGGATAGAGGCTGACAGTGCTATTAAGTATCCTACAAGGTACAGGACAGTTCTCACAATAGAATTATCTTTCCCAAATTGCCAGTGGTTCCAGTAGGAGGAAAGTCAAATAAATCATATTGTCAGTTTTCAAACTAGCCTCATTAAAGACAGAAAACTATTGACAGGCAATGGGTTAGCAGTAAAAATTGCTTTACAGTTAATAGTTTATAGAAAAACTCATCATTTTATATGTAAAATTTTATTGGTAAAACATTTTAAAGTTGTGAAAGACACAATTTAACCAATATTGAATGCTTCTTTTTTGCACCTATCCTTGTTGTAGGTTCTGAGGATTCATCAGTGGGCAAAATAAAGTTCTCACATTTAAGAAACTTCACATTCTAAATGGGGAGACAGGCAATAAACAAATACATGGTAAATATGAACCATGTGTTATATAATGAATCAGAGGACAGGCAAGAAAAATTATAATAGACCATATAGTCAGAAAGGTTTTCTCCTTGTGACAATTGAACAAAGACTTGGAACGCAAGCAAGCAGAGTCACTATTAGCAGGAGCATGAGACTTCTAGGGAGAGAAAAGACCATTGCTCACACCATGAAGTAGAAGCTTGCTTGGCATTTTGAAGAAACAGTAAGGATAACCATGTATATGTGATATGAATTAAGGTGAGAATAATGAGATGAATTCAGAGCAGTGACAGCTTGGAGATGGAGACTTTGTTTTGTAAGTGGTTGGCACTTGTGGAGCTATTGAAGGGTTTTTGATTAGATAAACACAATCTTATTTACCTTTTAGACGAAATTTCTTATTACTCTGAAGAATAAACTGAGGAACCAGCACAACAGAAGGAAGACTGCTTCTAGGCACTCAAAGGTGATCCAGTACTAGGAGCATAATCCCAGCTAGGTGGGAGGCCTAGGAGGAAGATGAGTTCTGCGGCTGGTCCTTTGCAAAAAGTTAGCAAGATCTTTGCTGGGCACCATTGGCTCATGCCTGTAATCCTAGCTACTCGGAACCTGAGATCTGAGGATCACAGTTAAAAGTCAACCCGGGGGCTGGGGATATAGCCTAGTGGCAAGAGTGCCTGCCTCGGATACACGAGGCCCTAGGTTCGATTCCCCAGCACCACATATACAGAAAACGGCCAGAAGCGGCGATGTGGCTCAAGTGGCAGAGTGCTAGCCTTGAGCGGGAAGAAGCCAGGGACGGTGCTCGGGCCCTGAGTCCAAGGCCCAGGACTGGCCAAAAAAAAAAAAAGTCAACCCGGGAAGGAAATTCTGTGAGACTCCTATCTCCAGTTAATCACTTAAAAAGAAAAAAAAAAACCTGAAGTGGAAGTGTTGCTCAAGTGAAAGAGTGCCAGCCTTAAGTAGAAAAGAAAAGCTCAGGGACAACATCTAGTCCCGAGTTCAAGCTCCAGTACCAGCACAGAAAAGGAAAGGGACCTTATCTCAGCAAACAAGCTAGATAAGATTACAAGAAATGAGTCCTAGAAATCCGCAGACAAATATTGGAAGAATTATTTGCTAGATCATAGCCAAATCTGACCCTTGATTTATTTTCATTTAGTTTCAAGCACTAATGTTCCCACTACTTCTTAGTTTTGTGTTGTTGTTATTTGCACTGCTTATTTTGAGTTGGGGTTTCACTTCCTGCCTAGATAAGTGCCTAGACCATGACTCTTTTACTTTACTTTTACCATCCTAGCTGGGATGACAGGCACATACTATTTCTGTCAAGCTGAAGTCCTGCAGACTTTTGTTTTTCCCCATACTGGCCTGAATTCCTGGTTCTTTTTTTTTTAATATTTTATTGTCACAGTGATGTACAGAGGGGTTACAATTACATACGTAAGGTAGTAAGTACATTTCTGGTCAAACTTTTTACCTCCTCCCTCATTTTTCTCCCACCTTCCCACCTCCCCAGCTTCCCACCCCCTGCAATTGTACAGTTAGTTTCCAACATACTGCCTTATAAGTATCCTGGTTCTTCTGATCACAGCCTTCTACATGGCTGAGCTGATACCACTAACCTCAGCTAATGGTTGAGAAGGGGCCTTTGTCCCAGTCTGGCCTCAAACCCCAGTCTGCCTTATCCAGCTAAGCCTCTCTCTCTCTCTCTCTCTCTCTCTCTCTCTCTCTGTATTTCAAGCTTGTGATCAGCTACAAGGGCTAGTGTTCTAAAGTTACTACCAATAGGCTTATATAAGTTGAGCTTCAACTTATATATATGTACTTAAGTCTTCCTTACATTAGGTATTTGATATGTACATCATGTTTTAATAATTCCTCTGAAGTCTAATGGCTCCTTTTCATGAATTTACCGATCATATGAGATGTTTGTTTGGTAAGATGCACCTGTGTAAGTATTGTGTTTACTTTTAGTTTTTCTTTTGTCTGAAACCGGAACTTGAATTTGGTATCTAATGCTTTTGCTCCTTGGCTGGTGCTCTACACCTGATCCATGCCTCCAAGCTCTTTGCTTACTTTTTATTAGCATACATTAGTTAGTCAAGGGGAAGTTCTATTATAACATTACCTACTTTTTTTTCTTATAATTCCATGATGTTTTAGATTAGAACTTTTTTATGTGTTATACATATTTTCTATGGGATTTGTGTGTTGTGTGTGTTTGTATTACTACTCTACCACTTGAGCTCCAGCTACATTTCTCAGGTTTGTTTTTAAATTTTAATAAACCCTAGCTTAATCTTTTTTTAAGCTCAATTTAAAAAGTTTTTCTATACTAAGCTCATTTGTGTAATCTGCTTACATTGTCATGCAGGCACTATGATTTGCTGGCTTTCACATTTCTGCTTGGAATTCATTTTTGTGATTCTTGAAAGATAGGAATCAGAGTTTCAGTGTTTTGTGGATGAACATCCAGTTGACTTAACATTATGTATTGAAAAGCTAATTTTTTCCTCCTGTGCTGTGCAGTGCCTACTTTCTCATAAATCAGCATCCACATGTGTGTCTATCTGGTTCTGGCTTTTTCCTAGTCCCTTGGTCTATCCCTCTCTCATGATTATACTACACTGTCATTATAACTATAACCCTATTACAGTTTTATAATAAATCTTGTTATCTAGTAAAGTAGTGTTTTCAGTCTTTTAAAAATTATTTATTTTCCTCAAAGGATTCTTTTCAGACATTTTTCCCCTTTTCCCTCCCCAGTGAATTTAACAGAGACAGATTCTGTCTTATAAGACTTATTTGTATAGAGCCCTCAAATATTGTAACAGCTGATTTTTTTTCTCCTCCTTGGGGTTGACCCTGGCCCTGTTAAAAATGCATGCAATACTACAGACCTTCTTGCCTTGCTTATTCATAGAAGAGTGTTACATTATCCTTTGTGTTTTAGAAACAGCAAAGCAATTTCTAAAAAGTACAAAATAATTCTTGCCAACACAGTATGATCTGTACTATCATATGGATTTATTCTTAGGATTGTATTAGTTTTATAGATCAATATGAATAGTTGACATCTTTACATGGTTAAGTTCTGTGATCTACAAATACAACTTCAGGAAGAAAATCGCTTTAAAAACAAACTGGAAGCATAGGTAAGCCTATAGTCATAAGTGAGTAGGTAACATTTTTCTTGAAGAAAAATCCACAGGTTAGTGAGTTCTAGCTCCATCAAATATGAAAGAAAATAATGTCAGTCATATAAACTCATGTATATAGCCTATCCTGGATATAAGACTTATCAAGGAAAGTAAATTATAGGCTAGTCTGATTTGAACAAAGATGACCAATTCCTTAAAAAATGGCAATCTGACTCAGACTAAACAAGTTGACTTTATTCTAGGAATGAAAAGCAATTTTTGCATTTGAAAGTCAATATAGTTGATCACTTTAACAGAGTTAACAGAAACATTCAAATGAATATCTCAGTGAATGAAAGTAATGGTAAAAATTCAGTGTGATGCATGTTACAGCCTCTTAGCAAACTACAACCTGATGTTAACTTTCTTAATTAGCTAAAAAGGTTTTCAGAAAAAATGAGATGCTCAACCACATATAGCATGCTGGGTGCAGTGCTGGCCTCTTTTCCTGAGTTGGAGGACTATGCATTTAGAACTACTGCTAGTATTGTGATTCAACATAGTACTAGAAATTCTAGTCATAAAGTAAGGCAAGAGAAAGAAAAAGAAGTTATCAGTACTAGAAGAAAGAAAACTGCAATATAATTGTATAAATAATGAATCTGTAGATTCTTTGGGACTTTTAAGAAAATTTGAAAACTGTAACCTTAAAATATTTTTAAATCAATTCTGTTTTTATATAAGATAAAGTATATGGATTCCCAGTGAAACTTAAGAAACCTAGTTGGAGAAAATGTTATATGTGAATATATGCCTGAGTATAATTTAAAAATTGGTTATATAATACTAGGTGCCTATAATCTTAGCTACTGAGGAGGCAGAGATTTGAGGATCACTGCTGAAAGTCAGCCCAGGCAGGAGAATCTATGAGACATATCTTCAGTTAACCAACAAAAAGCAGAAATGGATGTGTGGCCCAAGTGGTAGAATCCCATCCTTGAGGGGAAAAGCTCAGGAACAGTGCCCAGGCTCCAGAGTTCAAACTCTAGCACCTGACCTACTAGGAATCAAGACTTTCTACAAGTCTGTAGTAATTAAGACACTTTTCACTGGAACAGTGACAAACAAATAATCAGAGGAGCAGAATAAGAAGCCATATCAGATCCATGCATCTGCATGCATATACCCACTGGATCACTGTGGAAAACTCACTGTTCTATCAGAAGGACTAAACTTGTAGAGTAAAATTACCTGTCTAGTAAAAATAAATTAAAATTTCTACCTTTTACTATACAGTGAGGATGCAAAACAATTATTTGGTTGTATTAAAGATCTACAGGTGAAAGGCAAAACTTGTAATGATTTTGAAGGCTTTGGAAGATAACATAAGAAAATATTGTTATATCAGGGTCAAGAAAAGTTTCCTGGATATAAAAAAAGCAGTAATGGAAAAGATAGATTGAATTACATTATATGAATTGAGAACTTGGATATGTTTACGGACACCTTAAAAAGTATGAACAGTTAACCTCAGAGTAGGAGGAGATATTTGCAATAGGTGATGGACACAGTGGTATTTGAAGTGCATGAATAAGGGATTGGCAACCTTTAGGGTAGGAGTGAGGGAGAGAGAGTGATGGGGAAGGAATGCACAGGAAGTTGTTTGTGGTTTCATATGCTCTCATTCTTGAAAGGATAGAATTACCTTTTTAATAGACTGAGCACACGATTTATGCATTTATTTGCAAATAGACACATTTCTTTTTAAAAAGAGGAGGAAAAAAAAGGCTCTTCTGTTGAAGTTTTGAAATGATTGCCTAGTATGTGACTACATGGTAGCACTTAAATGATTTCGATTGTGGAACCAGATATTTGTGTGAGTCTAGTGGCTTATCAATGTAATACTTGGGAAAGCATCAGTTCCTTCGTTTTAAGCAAGTATATTATCTTCAGTGGCCTCCTTATTTACTACTGAAACACTTCTAATCCTTAAATCATTTTAAAAGAAAGTAAGTGATGGGGAATGAAATGCCTCTTTTATTTATTTTTATTTTTTAAATTTCTTCCATTGCCCCCAGCATACAGTTCATTTCAGGGCTTTCATTTTCATGTCCTGAGCCATAAAATCAGCTTTCTCTCACCATTTCCACCTCTCCCCGCCCATACACATAGTATGTCACCTTCTGGAATTTCACGAAATTGATTTTTTTTTTTTTTTTGGCAGTCCTGGGGCTTAGACTCAGGGCCTGAGCACTGTCCCTGGCTTCTTTTTACTCAAGGCTAGCACTCTGCCACTTGAGCCACAGTGCCACTTCTGGCCGCTTTCTGTATATGTGGTGCTGGAGAATTGAACCCAGGGTTTCATGTGTACAAGGCAAGCACTCTTGCCACTAAGCCATATCCCCAGCCTCAAATTGAATTTTCTTTTTAAATAAACCTCATACATTCTGAGGACATAAGCGATATCTTTACATTTTTACATTTTACGTGTCATAGTTATTGGCAGTGTTTGGTATAAGATGTAAGATTGAATTAGATGTGAGAATAATTGAGGTAGGCTTTAAGAGGGCTATAATTTTCTTAGAAAACAAAGGTAGTATCTTTATTGTTTTCTTATTAGCACATATTAATTGTACAGTATGAATGATTTCATTGTGATATTTCTCTACATGCATATAATATACTTTGATTGTATTCATTCCCCTTTACTATTTTTAATCTCCTTCCTTATCTCTTTCATTTTTTCTTATTTTTCTTGCAATTAAAAAATCGGTTTCAATGTGACTTTTCATACATATATATGATGTATTTTATTCTCCCCACCTTTCCCTTTCTTACTAATTAATTACTCCCATAATAAGAGGGCTATTCTTAAGATCCTATTATATGTTCCCTCCTTATTTTTATTAAGTTAGATAATTTCTGTGTGTTTGGATTCTTGAACTTTAATCATAGGAATCAAACTTGTGAATTCAAAACTTTTAGGGTTTTTTTTTTTGCCGGGGGTGGGGGTGGGGAGGGGTTAGTCCTGGGGCTTGGACTTGGGCCTGGCTTCTTTTTGCTCAAGGCTGGTGCTCTAGCACTTGAGCCACAGCACCACTTCTGGCTTTTTCCATATATGTAGTGTTGAGGAATTGAACCCAGGGTTTCATGTATATGAGGCAAACACTCTACCATAAGCTATATTCCCAGCCCCAAAATTTTTAGTTTTATGGTAGTGAAATTTCTTTTGTGATTAAACATTGTTTGCCATCTGTGATCTGTTTATTTAATGCCACAAATAAATTAAAAAACTAAGTAACTTGTAAACTTGGAGTTGAGAATTTTTTTGAGACCATTGAAATCTTATAGTTTTTTTTTTTGTTTTTTTGTTTTTTTTGGCCAGTCCTGGGCCTTGGACTCAGGGCCTGAGCATGACCATCCCTGGCTTCTTCCCGCTCAAGGCTAGCACTCTCTTACGTGAGCCACCGCGCCCCTTCTGGCCGTTTTCCATATATGTGGTGCTGGGGAATCAAACCGAGAGCTTCATGTGTAGGAGGCAAGCACTCTTGCCACTAGGCCATATTCCCAGCCGAAATCTTATAGTTTTTAATTTGCTATTATAAATTAAATTATTATTGAAATTTTCAGATATATGTTGAGTAACTGGAACAAAATCAAGAAGGTCTTAGGTAGCTATGGATTTGTATTTTAAAACAATGAGAAATGTGTCATGGCTAAATTTTGATTATTATTGCAGCAGTAAGCAGCTTTTCAAATTGTTAAAATTTTCTGTTTCTTTATAGGACCTCTTCGTTGTTAGACATGAATTGGCCATAATGAGACTAGCTGCCTTTATGGGCATTACTATGTTAGTTGGGATATCTGGACTCTTTTATACTCAACTAATTGGCATCATTACAGTAAGTATATTTTTTACTATAAAATGACATATATGAATATATTACCTAGTTATGGATTAAATTCTAAAAGATTTTAGAAATTAGAGAAAAATTACCCATATTTGTTACTATATTTTTACTTTTATATGTCTCCTAAGTAGTTATGATATATATATATGCATGATCATATACACAGTTCTGTATCTTTCTTTTAAACCATTAATGCTATTTTTGTATCTATAACTTTTAATCATTACATATATATTAATCATTCCATATATTCTGTTTGGTGAATATTCCATATTTAATTAACCACTTTTTCTGTTGATTAGCATCTAGTGTACATTTTTCCTAAATTACAAATAATACTATTTTTAACATTTTTTCCACTTTAAACTATTTGTTTAGATTTAATTCCTCAAAACAGAGGTATCTGTTGCAAACATTTCATTAGCAATTCTTATTTTTGCATATACCTAGTGACTTATTGATATGCAGAGTCATGTAATAAAGTGATTTTCAGTTTTTATTCTATGTGAAAGTCTGACTAGCACCTTCATATTTAATGGAAAAATCTTGATGTAATGATGCCTATTTTTTATATTTTTGCATAAAATGTAAATATTATTTACTTATTTTTTCTGTTTCTTATTATTAAAATAGATGGTCATTTTCACACCACCTAATTTGAACAATTATATTAAACGACTGAAAATATTACATATATGCATATACATATTATATTAGGTATTGGTCCCCTCATAGGTACTATTTTCATGTGTGTCATTTATAGATCAGTTTGAGACTAGAGTATAGAAACAATAAAAGGTAAGATTGAAATATACACAGTATAATATCAGTCTTTCTTTACAATTATCATAGTCCATATCTGCTTATTAAAACACAAAGGGTTGTCTAAAATTACAAAAAATTTTTAAAGGATTTTAATGATGAGATTACAAATAATATTGAAGAAAATATAGGGAAAATAGGTTTTCTTGTACATTTGTGGAGAGAGTGTAAGTTGGTAACCTTAAGGGAAAGTTGTTAATGTTTATCAAAATTAAAAATTCATAGCTCTTTTGATCAACCTCTACAAACTTATCTTGTAGAGGATATTTATTTGAATATATATGAACATGTATGCTAGAAAGAGCTCCAGAATTATATTGGATATAACACACATTGTATATAACATATATAGTATATAATGCGTATTGCATATAAACAATTAGGTTACTTACCAGAATATATATAGTGAAAAAATACAGTAAGGAAAGTGCATCAAAAAACCACAAAACAACAGTAATCAAGCAAATGGGACTGGCATAAGAGTAAATATAGATAAATGAAATATAATTGAAAATTCAGACATATACAGTCATACATTGGTATCTTTAGGGTATTGGCTCTAGGATGTTCTGTGGATACTGAGACTCTCAAGCTTCTTATGTAAAGTGGCATAATGTTTAAAACATATCCTCAAATATACATTAAATTATTTCCTAGAGTATGTGTAATATGTAATGCAATATAAGTTTAAGTATTTGCTATACTGTAGTGTTTGGGAAATAATGGCAAGAAAGAAATGACTAAATTTAGTACAGATACAATTCTCCTTCCCCTAATATTTTCATTCTGTGGTTGGTGAAATCCATGGATATAGTGGACCAACTATATATATATATATATATATATATATATATATAGCATTTAGTTGGACTCCTGCTGCATGGTATATGCAAAAAAATGACTTAAAATGAACCATATGATAATGTAAGAGCTAGACTTAAAATTCTTCAATGAAAAAATAGTTCTGGTGACCTTGTATTAGGAAATGATGGTGGCTTAGATATAACATCAGTCATAAACTACCAAAAAAAGGTAAATGAATTGGATTTAGTCAAAATTAGAAATTTTTGTGTTTCCAAGGGCACTATCAAAAGAGTTGAAAATATTTGCCAACTATGTATCTGAGCAGGGATTTATTTCTAGAATATATCAAGAATGTTTGTTAAGAAAATAAGATAGCCTAATTAAAATATGATTGCAGGATTTATCCAAAAAAGATATGGAAATGTATAGTAAACACTGAGAAGATAATGAACTCAGTTCAATTTCTACGTCCACACAAAGTTTGTACATATGTATTTATTTATTTTTTTGTGGTGTTCCTGGGGCTTGAACTCAGGACTTGGGTACTGTCCCTGACTTGAGCCACAGCTCCACTTCTGGCTCTTTTGGCAGTTAATTGGAGATAAGAGTCTCACAGACTTTACTGCCCAGTCTGGCTTTGAACTTCCATCCTCAGATTGTAGCCTCCTGAGTAGCTAGGGTTACAGGTGTGAGCCACTTGTACCTGTCTTGTACATAAATATTTATAGAAGCATTATTCTGGGAAACTTAAAACTGTAAGCAATCTAAATATCCATCAGTTATGAATGGATACATAAAGTATTATTTATCCAGGGGCTGGGAATATGACCTAGTGGCAAGAGTGCTTGCTTTGTATACATGAAGCCCTGGGTTCGATTCCTCAGCACCACATATGTAGAAAAAGCCCGAAGTGGCTCTGTGGCTCAAGTAGCAGAGTGCTAGCCTTGAGCAAAGAAAAAGAAGCCAGGGACAGTGCTAAGGCCCTACGTTCAAGCCCCAGGACTGGCAATATAGATATATTTTATCCAGGAAAATATGAAAAGAAATGAACTTTGAAAATAATACATATACATTCTTTATGGGATAATGAACATGTTCTAAAATCAAAATTACTGGTCACATAAGGTCAGTTTATCACTTCTAAGAAAACATACTCAAATACTTTTACCATTATTGCACTCCCACCAATAATATATGGGAATTTCATTTGCTTCATATCCTTGTTGCCACTTGTTGTCAGCCTTGTTCATGGTTACTATTCTGGTGGTTTTTAATGCTACCTTATTTTAATTTGCATTTCTTCAGTGACTAGTGTTAGATACTTCTGTGCATACTGGCTGTTCATGGATCTTTACAAAACATTTTTTGAGTATATATTTTTTATTCTGCTTGAGATATTTTCTAATATTCCTTGTAATTTTTATAATGATGATGATTATGATAAGTAGTATAATGGTATTAGTAATTGCTAAGAATGAATGTAAAAGTATACCCTAACATCTTTCTACCTTTATGCTTACTCCTAATGATTTCTTAATGATGAACTTCATGACTCTTAACTCATGTCAAAATTGTCAGATTGCTTGCATTGTTTGAATCTTCAATTTTGAGTTTACCACATATTTGTATCTGTCAGATTTCCTCAATTTCTTATTCTTCGTTACTGGGAATATTCATTTGAGAATATTACACTGAGTATTTTTCTAGTAAGGGTTGTCCAGGGGAGGTAGGGTACAGCAAGGATTTCAAGCTCTTTTGAGGATCTCAACTTGAAATTTTGTCATTCTTTTCTGAGCTGGACAGAATAAGTAAGTTATTTATTACTTTTGTTAATTTTTCAAGGATGTATTTTAGGTCCTATTTCTACTCTTCTGCCAACACTAATACTAATTCTCAAATTGCACAGTTTGCTTTTTTCCTGTAATGTTGAACATTTCCTTGCATGAAATAAAAAAGACTTTGATTTTTTTGTGGTATTTTAAAAGTGGGCAGAAAACACATTTGTTAAATAGTTTAAAAGCTTTTCCTCTTTATGCATATCTGAAATACCTTCTTCTGAGAGATGTGTGTAGGAAGTGTATATCTGAAATAGTAAAAAAAAAAAAGGGTGCAGGTATTAAAGGATGTACTTGTTAGTCTGATCTATAGTCATTGAATTGAGATCATAAATATTTTTGTAATGTTTAATTCCATTTTCCTGTACTTTCATATTGAACCTTAAATAATGCTCTTTTTAAATAAAGAATAAGTAAAATATTTATAGACTATATTTATACTTCTTTCTATATTGATTCAAATTCATTAAGGCTTGTTTACCGTTTCTATATATTTGTTGTTCAATTTTAAAAGTTAATGAATTATCAGCCTCTAAGTAAAATAGTATTTAATATGTTAACATTAAAATAAAGATTATGCTTAATTTATAAAATAAATTTTCTATTTCATTTTATCATGGAAAAAAGCCTTTAGTATACAGTCACTAGCATTCATTACCTATGGGAAGTTTATATCTAGATATATTTTTGTTGTAATCTGCATCCAAGGATTCTTCTTCACAATGTGCAAAAAGTGATCAATTTGTGATGTAGCATAATAATTTTTTAAAAAGAAGCAAAAGGAGGAATCAGGGTAAATTCAGTCACTCCACTGACATCTTCCTCTTTCTCCTACTGATAGACACCAAAGATCAAGAAGCATTGAGGAAAACACTAGTAGAGGTGGCATTTCATTGTGTAACCTATGTAATTGCGTGGCTTAAGTGTAAACCTAATCTTGGTAACAAGCAAGAATAATGCTACCTCTTTTTAGGTTTAGCTTGTGCTTTCAGGGGGGCAATGTATAAAATTTCAATAATTTTCCCCATTATTCATTTTAACTTGGGATAAATGAATGATTTCTCTCTTGCATAAGAAAAATACTGTCTAGTAGAAGTTAACAGGATAATCATAGCAATGATAATCTGATGTCATTTTAGATCTGGCTGGAGCAGATTATCTGTGACCCAGATAAAATAATTAGAAATTACTTAAACTTAAAATTCGTGGATTTCTAATCTTATTTCCAAGGTTAAATGATCTCAACACAACCAGCTGTTTCTGATAAATAGTCTAATCTGAAGCCCAATTTTAAAGGCTTACTTTATTTATAGATTCAGTTTTAAATAGGATTTAGGTACAAATTAATGTTCAAGCTAAAATGTTTAAAAAGCGGACTTTGAGAGGTTCTTTTTATTTAGAGGAGCAAGTTATTTTGACAGTCTCTACTGATGTTGCTTAGCCCCCTTTTTTTCCTTTTCTAAATAAAATTGATAGTGATGTTATTAATGTAAGTGATGTTGCCAGGATTATGAAGCAGTAGTGCACACACAGCCAGGAGTAATGTCCATCCTGATAAGCACCAACACTAATAGTGCTGGGTGGTTGTATTAGTCATGTCTTCAGTGACTGGGCTTGGGGAGAGGAAGTGCTGTAACAGCTGGCCCAGCACATTCTGCTGAGGTTCTGACCGTGAGCTATTGTCTACCATGACACTCTTCTGACACTTTATTTTGTTTCCTTGGCACCGTAGAGCTTATGTCATAACATGGGCTTTTGATGATGTCCCTGGAGCTTATGCTTTTTTCAGTTGTGGTGAGGTTGGGGGTAAGGTTGGGGGTAAGGTGAGGAAAATGTAGTTAGTTGCAGTTTTGAAAAAGGTTTAAATTTCATTAAAAAAATAGGTGATATTTTGCATTTTTTCGCATCGATGCTGTTGTAGAGTTCTAGTTGAATTATAAAAAATAGATTATTTTTCCTTTTTTCAAATTAAGAGGAAACTATTTTTCCCACTAAGTACTGTAGTTATTGTGCTACAGTATGGTAAGTACTGTACCTATAAGTTCATGTTTAGCTTGTAAAATTAATGTTTCTCTAACTATAGAAAAATTACAACTGCACAAGTGACTTAATTTTAAATTGTCTTGTGTATTGAGAAGTATCTTATGTCCAAATTTTAAATTACTTTAAAGAATATCAGCTATTGAAGACATTTCATTAATCAATTTACTTGCCTTTTAATATGTACCTAATAATGTAGACTTGAATTATCAATCCTTATAACTAAATTTTGCCAAATATCACAGTGAGTCATTGTGGTGAATTTGCAGCATTTAGTGAAACCTCTATATGAATTATGTGTAGACTACTGAACTCCAAGCCAGCACTACAGATATGTAGATCATCATCGCTAATTGTGAAGCTCACTTATATTTTGTATTTCTGTATTTGCTTTCCTTTCTAAGTTGTATGTTCATTTAATAAAAAGATGTTTGTTTCTAGTATAGTATTTCCACTTACAATATTATATGTATAATCTCAGTACTTCCTTAAAAGCGTAGAAAAGTCATTAAAGATTTTAAATGTCATTGCTTTTGTTAGATGTTGTTAACTTTAAGTGCAGTTATTAAGTTGATATTTCTTTGAATTTTGGATTTAGTAACGAATTTTATAGACACTGGGCTTGCCTTTGCTGAAGTGCTAATTTAAATATCAAGTTACAATTGATGGAAACGTTGAAATATTTCTTTTGTAGAAAGAATCATCAAAATTATTATGTGTGGAATTGAATTGTTCTTAAGCATAAATATGTTGCTATACATTGTATTTGCATTATTTCAGTGTAATAGCTGGAACGATTTTTTATAAAATTAAAAGCAAATTTAAAACAATTTCAGTGTTTCAACAATTTCTGTAGGGTAGTACATTTAATTTTCCTAAATCATTACTAATGACTAAATGATTAAATAGATGCCTTTTATTATTGATGTTTTTGTAAGACAACTAAAGTTACGGATTTTTCTTTTATTCACAATATTTCCCAGACATTCCTTTTTATCATCTCATGATCTGGATCTACATGACTGTTTAACCTGAATTTAAAATATCCTGACATTGAAGAAAGCAGTGAATCATATTTGTAGGAGTACATTAAATAAATGCTCATCTTCTGTTGATAGTGAAAATATTTTTCTAAGTACAATTTTAATATTAAAAATGTTAAGATTAGTTGAATTTGAGTGTTGGTTGCAGTCATTTTAGCTGTTTCAAATATTCTAGTTAATATATAGGTGCTTAAAATACATTTTTATATAGCACATTAATGGATTTTTAAGTATTTTTTTAATATAACACATTGTCTGTATCCTCCTGCCTGGCCATCTAAGTATCTACATCCATATCTATATCTATTCATGTAAAGTTTTTTGTATACTTGAATACCTTTAGTAAGTTATTCACTCTTTATGCTAAGGACTTAGTAAATGGCTTAGATTGATGAGTAAATGAACCCTGGTTTAAGTACTTCTTCTGTAAGAGGGATGCTTAAAGAATCATTTCTTTCAAATGAGTTAAAACAGTGAGTTCTGTCTTCAAAAGAGAGAAAGATAAGATTAAACAAACATTATTTGCCTTTGGATTTTCAGAAGAAAAGTGAAACTTTAAAAATGAGGAATCGTTCAGTTTATGGCCATGTCCAATTAATTTAGTAGTGCACATATAAAAGTTACACATTTTTGTGCAATATATTTTACTCACTGATTTGGAAAAATTTAAAGGTAAATCAAAGTTGCAAAGAGGCCAATTAGGAGAAATTTGTAATAGACAAGACAGAAACCTTTTGCCTGAAATGGTATTTAAATTCCAGATGAAATCAACACAGAAGCTTTGAATTAAATAAATATATGAAGCAGAGTTAGGAACATGGACAAGGAACAAGAACCATCATGAGACTAGAGGGCAGGGGATCGTTGAGATTTGATCCAGCTGTCTTCAAGAGTTCTTCTCCAACTGGTAAAAAAAAAATACTCCTACTTTCATCAGGTCTTCAGTTTAGCAGGCCTAGAAATTTTATTTCGAAACTATTTCCACAGTGAATCAGTCCAAGACTAGACCTAGAGACAAGGGCTTTTATATCCTCCAATGACAGAGATATTATAAAACCAGATCGACCATTTCTTTTTTTATTTAAGCAGTATTGAGATTTGAACTTACTCTGCAGGCTCTATCCTTTTTATTTTTTTGCACTGGTTATTCCTTGAAATATGATCTTACCTGTTGCCTGGGTGTACACCTGTACGACGTTCCCTCTATTTTAAGCTTCCCTTAAGCTGGGAAAACAGGTGCATGCAACTGCACCCAGCTGTTGGTTGGACGGTATCTCATAAGTATGACCAGGCTAGCTTCAAACCTGTCTTCCTGAATTCAGTTTCCTAAGTAGCTAGGTAGAGAGGCATGAGTGACCAGCATCTTCAACTGTTCCTGCATGTAGAATTGTTAGGTGTGACAGAGCATTCTGTATCATATTTTTTCCTCCCATATGATAGCATACATGGCAAAATTTGGTTGTTTTTTTTTATAAGAAGGAACTCAAACAGGACTAATTGGATGGATTGAATCATCAAGCTGTATATGCAAAGAGTGTTGGATATTCAGGCCTACTAACCAGGAAACTTCTGATGATAAATTCTTGCTCTTTTGCACTCCTCTCCAATCTCTGGCCAGTAAACACCTCTCTCTACTTTTAGGAACTGGTTTTTTTTTTTCATTCCAGGAATAATCTTATTAGTTGGGGTGTTGTTTTATTTTATAATAAGAGATATTTCCTAGACTGGATGTGGAAGATTATTTCTTAGACTAAGAACAGTCACAAGGAGAAAGGTATTGATAACGTAGATAAGACTTACTTCTGTTAAGGCTTGCTGTATTTAGTTTATTCTTTAAAACTAAACCCCCAAACTTCCAGTTTTTAAAATAGGCATTCTCACGGGTTGCTTAGTTACATAGACTAATGGAAGTTTTAGATATTTTGATCACTAAGACCATAGCAGACATAGGTGTATTTCTCAGGAAATAAGATAACCTAGCAACACAATAAATACTTTTAAGAAATCATTCCAGGAAGAATTTTTTTTTTCTGAATAGCTATATTCATACTCAGGTAGTAGTTGTCTTACTGCTCCTTTCCTGGTTGTATTGAAAGAAATTATCTACACTAAAATATTTAAATTGAGTATTTAAATTTTTCCAAAAACATCACATTTTTCCTTTGTAAAATGAAACAAAATAAATTAAATCTAATGTAATACTTGAAAATAACTTGTGGTTTCATTCTTCTTGGTAATTCTTCTCTCTCCTTGCTTGCTTTCTTGTCTGCCTTGTGAATGTGATAGCATGTCTTGTGTTGCTTTAGTATGCTTGTAATGTCCAACACAAAACTTGGTGACCTATTTGGATGCTCAAATATAAATTTTGTACCTTTCTCTTGAAACAGTATTCCAAATAGCAGAGTTTCCGAGCTGAACATTTGCCATTTCTAGGGAAATAGCCTATTTTGATCAGCTTCACTAATCCTATTCCTGAAGCGATTGTAAATATCACATCCTTTGCAAGAATAACAGTCTGCTCATGATGATTTAAAAGGTAGTATACTAGTTATTTCCTAAAATGGATTTTAGAAGTGTCAGAACACTTGAAAATAAAAGCCTTATTTTAAGTCTTTAACGTTGATTCAGTGCTACAAGTAAATTTTCTCAAGGCAGTAGTCAGGTTGTAAATTTCATTTTAGTAAAATTTCTCCTAAATACCATCTCAAATAATAATTGGATCATATGATTGAGTTCCTTTTCCCAACATAGTTTCCAGGCTTTTAATATTACCTATGACACTGGTTTTAGGCCATTCATATTCCCATCTTGATAGCACTTCTTGAGTTCTAGCCCATCTTTTCCTTTGTTGTACTTTTGCACAGCTCTCTTAATTGCTGTGGAACAATCAATCTCTCACCACCAGATTCTAAGAAACCACTAATAAACAAGTTCATTCACTTCCTTTACAGATGTGGAATCTGAAGTCCAGGTTTTCTCTGAGTACCTAATTTTCTCAGTATTTGCAGATTATGTTTCCATAAAAAGGAGACAATGTTTTGAGGAAATTAAGCCACAGAACCAAGGAGAGCTAATTATAGATATAGTTCTCATTGAATACCATCAGTTTTAAAGCATGATAGGGAAACAAGTGAATACAAAATATGGAGCGAATCAATTTCTTTAAAAAAAACCCTGGAAAGTGTATAAATGAAACTCTGCTACTGGTTACTAGTTTGTCTAAAATACAAAAATAAGCAAAAAAAAAAAATCTAATGGAGAGTAATTTATTGCTTAGATATCATACATGAGAATTTAGTATTATGAGTCATTCATACAATATCGCTCTATAAAGTTTTAATGTGCTGTATATTAGCATTGGAAAAAGTTCTGCAGACAAATTCTTAGAATTTGAGTTGTAACAACAACTATTGGCATTAATAGTTCAGATTAATAGTACCTTTTACCTTATATGTGTGAGCAAGATCTTAAGAGAGAAGAAAGGAAAACTTACTTAATAGTTTTGTGTATTTGAAAGATACACAAAGATTTATATTGCTTTCAGTTTAAATATTTTTGTTGTTGTTGTTGCCAGTCCTGGACCTTGGACTCAGGGCCTGAGCACTGTCCCTGGTTTCTTTTTGCTCAAGGCTAGTACTCTGCCACTTGAGCCACAGCACCACTTCTGGCCGTTTTCTATATATGTGGTGCTGGGGAATCAAACCCAGGGCTTCATGTATATAAGGCAGGAGCTCTTGCCTCTAGGCCATATTACCAGCCCTAAAATTTAATATTGATTTAATTATTTAAATAGTTTTGTGGCGATACTAGGACAGAGCCTGAAGTCTGTTCTTGGTTCATACCACGCAGAACTGAGGCCAGTTGACCCACAGATCCTCTTTCTGCTTTTTTTGGTTACTTAAAGAGAAGTGTATTACTGATTTCCCTGCCCATGGTGGCCTTGAACCAGGATCCTCAGATCTCAGAGTAGCAAGGACTATAGGCTTGAAGTGTTTGGGTTAAAGTGTAACTTTTTAGCTAGGCACAGTGGCTTATGTTTGTAATCCTAGCTACTTGGAAGGCTGAGATCTGGAGGATTGTGGTTTGAGGCCATTCTAGACAAAAAAGTATTTTAAGACCCCATCTCAACTAATAAAATTCTGGGCATAATAAGTACATGTCTGTTATCCCAGATATACAGAAAGTATAAATAGAA
Organism: Perognathus longimembris pacificus; assembly: GCF_023159225.1. NCBI lineage: Eukaryota > Metazoa > Chordata > Mammalia > Rodentia > Heteromyidae > Perognathus > Perognathus longimembris. Next base: position 115,837,830 of record NC_063161.1, on the reverse strand, counting down.
GGATTGAGGTATAGGTGGCCTGAGTAAAAAGAGAGACCCTAATCAAAACAAACAAACAAAAAGGTTAAAATAAAAGGACTATGGGTGTGGCTCAAGTGGTTGAGTGTCTGCTTAGCAAGTGCAAGACACTGAATTTAAATATGATACCACCAAAAATGATAAATAAAAGATTGTGCAATTTATGCATTGATTATTTGGCATTACCTATAATAATTGGTGAGTCTAATCATGAGTCTTCTGTTGACATAGTTTAAATCTGCATTTCTAGAATTTTTTTGTTTTTTCTTACATATCTGTGTTATTAAAAGTAGTTAAGTTGTATTATGAAGATTTTTTGATGAAAATCATTTTTATAAAATGTTAATCTGCTAGCTTTATTTTTCAGCATAACAATTGTTGGAATATGGCAAGTTCTTGGATTACCTTGTTAAATTTTATTGTTTTTCAGAAATCCAGAACCAGTAGCACTGTTAATAGTCTTCTGTTTATTATTGTCTTGCTAGTCTCTCTTTTTGTGTCTATTTTATAATACAAATTTGCTAACAGTTGAGTTGAAAATAAGTACTAGATTTTTAAAAGAATTATCAAGAAAGGAAGTGTAGTAAATGCAATGCTAAATCCCACAATTTTTTTGTGAGGTTTTGGATTTGAGTATTTTGGGGCATATTATGTTGATTTTTTTCCTCCAAGGAACTTAAGTGAATGTAAATAACCTAAAATTCTTAAAGATGTAGAAACTTAAAATCTTGAGAATATCCTGAAGATTCATATCATATCAAGACTCAATAACTTGTTACATCTGAGTATTTTTTTTAATTTTTTCAATAGGATACAACATCTATTGAAAAGATGTCAAACTGTTGCGAAGAAATGTGAGTATAATAATGAAGTATGTGATATTTTTATTTAAAAATGGAAACAGCTATGTGCATCTTGTGGAAAGATAGCACAATGATCCCTTTTTCTTGGTCCCTTGCTTAAGGGCCTGAGCTAGAAGCACACATACCCCAGTCTTAACCATAGGGGGTCTTCTAGACATGATAGTTTTTAAACTAAGTAAGGACGATCATTCTTTTTCTTTTGTCTAACTAAAGTAAGTTAAATTATTTGTCCTGAAAGTACATCAAAAGAGATTTGCTACTGTGTGGTTGACACACATTCTGTTAATCCTGAGATTCTCCTTTGCTTCAAAAGTTGCCGTAGGTTGATTGACGATGCAGATACAATATCTGCTATCCAGAGTTAAAACTCAGCTGCATGCCACAGTGAAAGAAAAGCTGTATTTGTGATGCTGGGACACAATTCATCAGAGTCCAGTAATGGATCCCCAGCCAACCTGTATTGTTTTAGCTGACTGAAGTGCACCCTGGGAGTGCTGTCTTTCACTAATAATGCTGTCTTCTGTAGATCGAGGCCCCGAAAGCCATGGCAGCAGACCTTCTCAGAAGTTTTTGGCACTCGTTGGAAGATCCTGTGGTTCATTCCTTTCAGGCAGAGGCAACCACTGCGAGTTCCCTACCACTTTGCCAATCATGTCTAAACAGATGGATGGTGGGCACAGATGGGTCCTCCATGCTGGAAATGCGTTACAGGTTTTATGATAATAGAACTATGACAGTCTTCAAGTCAATTAAAATCCACCCACCAATCTTAGGCATCATAATGTGCCCCAGGCATTATTTTAATAGTGATCTTGATCCTGTTGTGGGACTAATACAAGATCTATATTTAAGTTTTAAAGCATGTTTACTTTCAAATTAGCTTCCACCAGGATTTCTTTAAATGCCTTTTTATTAACCTTAAAAGGCAAGGATTGGGATGAAACAATTGTACATAAATTTCTTTTAGTACTGACAGTGTTATAGCTTTTAATTTATGGAAAATGTCATATGTTTATTAAAAATTTTTTAAGCAGTACTAACCTAAATCTGAAAACCAGTTCTTCAGATTTTACAAAGTACCTTCTTATGTATAAATTTACTTTTTCAAATACAAGTTAAATACTACTTCCTTTTATATGTGCCGAAAGATTTTTTTAAATACAGCCGAGAAGTGCTCAACAACAAAGGGCAGTGTTTTCTTAGGAGTCGCTTCCCAGTGTTTCGCCTTTTCTTTCCACCAAAACCAAAATGTAAACACCCTTGAAGTAAACCACCAATGCCCTATCTTATTGTAAGAAAAGATTACTTTTTCTCACATCAGTTTTTCATTTCTCTTCCCTTTACTGCTGTAATATTTGTTCCCAGGAGAAAATTTGTGAGCAGTGGGCATGTATTCATATTTTACCCTAGGATTTAATGAACAAAGAGGGTAGAATATTTGCAATAATTCTAGTTCAGTTATATTAGAATGCATATGTTTTAAAAATGCTAGCATTACTAGATGATATGTGATATACAGTATAAAAAAGAATATTGTGCTTTTAAAATGTATATACTTCTTACTTTTGTCTACTAGTAAATCTAAAATTATGCACTGAAGGTTTATACATAATAGGAACTGGTCAACTCATATTGAAGTTTTATTTATAGAATGTTAGTAGAAAAGTAAGTCACTAATGTTCAGGTTTTGATATCAAACTGAAGTTAAATTTCTATTCAGCTATAATTTGCATTGTTATAGAGACCTTTTATTAGAAGCTAATGTTAGGAAATGACCTTAACCTAAGAAAATATTATTATCTGTATCATTAGCCTTACACAGATTTAAATTGCTGATAGTGATGGTCTCTTGGAAAGTATATAAAAAATTTGTGTGAAATGACATTTAGCTTTGGAAAAATATCAGATTTAAATTTTTTTCATTAGAATACTGCAAGCCCATATATGTTTTGAACATTTTATGTAGTCTCCCTCTTTGCTCTGAAAAGAAGATTGAATCTATTGGTCGTGAACTATATTCATAATTTTATTGTATTTTTGAAAGTAAGGAATCATACCTGGAAAAACAATGAAATAGAATGTTATTGTTGTCAATTATAGTAGGCTAGTTTTTGCAGAAACTATAAATATTCTACAAAAATACTCTAAAATAGTAGAATAAGTTCATAAATATTAATATCATGCTTTCAGATCTTAATTATGCTTTATTATTTAAAAACAGTAGTGTCAGATGAAAGTATTTATTTGTGCTGATGAGATGCACAGTATCTAATATAAGAAGTATATTTATAAAGCTTAATGAAACAAAATCAATAAGTTTCTTTTAGGCAACAGAGTTGAATTTTGTGTAAACTAATTGACCAAATTTGACTAGTGACAGAACTGTTAAAATTTATTAATATATATATAATGTAGGTAGATATAAATTGATGGCCTTATGTTATATATTTCCTTTCACACAAGGACCTTGAGAAGAATAGTAGGACCAAGTGAAGACCTCAAAAAGTGCTTTATGGACATATTTATATTTCTGCAGAAAAAGTACTACAGTGAAAATTGGGGAGGTCTCTTTCTCATTGTGAGGATTTGTCTTTGTGGGTTTATTTGTTTAGATTTTACTCTTGGAGGGCAGTCTCTTCTTTCTCTTTATCCTCTCTGGTCCTGATCTCTTTGTAAGGAGTATCTTTTACATTGTTGGACTATAAACTAATGCACTAGACAAGTCAATGCTTATTTTGTTTGCTCTGCAGAAATGCTACATATCAACATAGTTACATAAGAATCTATGTTAAAGTATATATATATAAATATATGTTATTTATGCTGTAACTTTCAGTATTCTCAAGTTATTCTCTTAGTCCTATGATGGGATTTGTAAGTGTTAGATTATTGGAGAGAAGCCACTTGACATTTTCTTGGGTATTATAGTCTGGTGTTCTTTCTGCGCCCTCTTTTGGCTAATTGATGTAATTATACTGGCTCAAGGGGTTTCCTGTTTCATGAGTGAATTGTAAAGCCAAGGTCAGAGGTACACAGGAGTGTATATACAAAAGTGAATTTGTTACTGTTTCCGATGTTATTTCTACTTCAACTGAATGCAGTGATTTTGCTTCATTTATGTATATTTTAGTGTCATTTTTACTATAAGTAACAACTTCATACTAGTTTAGGATAAACTAAGCTATTTCATGTATTTTACTTTAAACCTTGTTTTGACAAATTATATTTTAGTAGAAGGAAAAATATTCCTTTTTAAATTACCAGCTTATTACAAAATATAGAAATTTATTATACAATGGCAAACAAGTATCTACTATTTTATTAATTATCTAAGAAAGTTTATTTAGTTTTTTTCCCTGTGAAGTTGGGAACTTTTTTTTTTTTTTTTTTTTTTTTTTGGCCAGTCCTGGGCCTTGGACTCAGGGCCTGAGCACTGTCCCTGGCTTCTTCCCGCTCAAGGCTAGCACTCCGCCACTTGAGCCACAGCGCCGCTTCTGGCCGTTTTCTGTATATGTGGTGCTGGGGAATCGAACCTAGGGCCTCGTGTATCCGAGGCAGGCACTCTTGCCGCTAGGCTATATCCCCAGCCCCAGAAGTTGGGAACTTTTAAAACTGGATCTATTTCCATAAATCAACTAATCTTTAATTAGTAGTTCTACCTGTGCTCTTGGGGTTTTTTTTGTCCTTTTTTAACTTTTCCAGTATCTTCAATAGCCCATTTACCATCTTTTCAGAAAAACTCTGAATATAACTATAAGGGTTTTAGCATTTGGAGGTAGTTATGAGCAGGTAGATTACTGGTGTAGTCTGTGTACTATTTGAAGTATTTATACATTTTTCATTAAATATTAGCAAAAAGTTGATTAAATGGTGTTTTTTACATTATCAAAGTCATTTACTGGGCTTCTGGAAATGAAATGATTTTACCAGGGTACAGTTATCCTGACTGAAAAGTTAGTCATTGTTTTCTGTAAACAAAAAAGTTCCTGAGCTCCATGTAAGACTCAAGACCACAGGCTAAAGCAGACCGAGCTGAGACTCCAGCCAATAGTAGGCATTCAGTTAGAGATCTCCTGGTACTTTGTAACCTAGACTTAGAATTCATAAACGTCAAGGTAGCTGATATTCCTTTACAATAAAAATACCATTTTGGTTAAGAATGTAACCTAAAAATATTTGCTTAACCTAAAAGACAGCCATTTAAATCATAGTTGAGACACATAAACCTTTTTCAGAATTTTTTTAAAAAAACATTTAACGGTAAAGAAGTAAGGACTTAAAGTCTGGTTCCGAGGTAGAGCACATGTAGACACTGGTCTCAGTCCCCAGTATGGGTAAAAAAATGAAGTAGACACCAAAAGCCTACATAAAATTCAGTATTAAAAACTGAGTTAAAACTTCCATCAGAATTTAAATGAGTGCATTTTTACTGATGAAGAGGTTTTTTTTTTTTAAGATAATAGTAGCAGGTTCCCACTATTGTCATCAGATTTTCAGCTCACTTCAATCTGAGTAGGTACTTGAAAATACATTTTGCCCAAAGGGTATATTGAGTCTAAATGCTGATATTTAAAAGCTCAAATGAGGATAACACTGCCGACCAGGAAGTACAAATTAATCCATATTACAGTCACACAATTTTTTTGTGTGCTAGATCATGGGGCAGTTTGAATATTCTATAAAGTAAAATGTTCTGTAAAATCACAACATGTGTAGCTATAGCTTAATATGACATTGATATTTATTAACTGAGATAACTAGTTTCTCTTTGGGCTTTCTCTATTCTCAGCACTTCTCTTGTGCTTCATGTGTGAATTGCTTACCTAGCTCAAGTTTACTAAACTATAGTTACCCCATTAAGTAAGTTTTAATATTACTTCTGATATGCAGATATATCTAGAATTACTAATAAAATTAAGTAGTTTACAAATAGATACAAATAGTAGATTTCACTAACTCTATTATTGCTTTTAATAAAAGTGCTAACAAATGTAGTTAGTAAGTCATGTATATTTAGTGTGCCCTGCTTGCTTGTATTATTAATCACATAATTAATGAATGGTATATTCTTCAGTGCCCACATTTGTTGACTTTTATTGTTGGAGTCATCATTCGGGTTTATATATAAATCAAAAATTTTAGTGTGCCATCTTTTTTCATTTTTAATTGAATTCTAGAATATTTTAGAGTAGAACATGAGAAAGTGTTACAGCCTACTTGCTTGAAGTATTTTGTACAAGTATTATTATTTACTGTATCTATATTTAGCATTTCTGCTACAGTTGGGGTAATGATGGTTAGCTTTAGGAAAATGACTTTTCTCACACTTCTTTCCTATCATTTCACAGTTTAAAAAATAACTACATTATTTGCATTTTTTGGATGTTGGAATATTACCCAGTAGTGCTAAATTGAAAAAGAAATAACAATGATATTTGAACTTGATATTACAGGTAATTTTTCCATATCATATCTTTTTATTTTACCACATCCTTTTTCTTTTGTCTGCTTGTAGAGAACAGGTACAGATGAGTAATGTGTATCCAGAAAATTGGATTAGTAGAGTAGAAAAAGTTCAAAAGATGAAGAGAAGGCTATCTAGCATGGATAATCAACATCTCAGAACAGAGTTGACATGAAACAGCTGCTGTGAGCTCAAGCATCTCCTTCCTGTAGTCATTGTAGCTTCATCTCTTATCACTACATACAGTGTTGCTGTAAGTTATTCCTACAAGTAAGCATTTAGAGTTTTTTAAATCTTAAGTCAATATTCTTTTTTCTCAGAAATTTCAGAAATTATTTCATTTTAAGTAAGTAACAGTGTAGTGCATCTTTACAATATTAAAAATGATGTGAAAAATGCAGCTATTTGGTGCAGAGGAGAGAAATGACAAGATTACCCTAAGCTTGATAAACCTGGAAGCTTTCTGGGGGTCTCTTTTCCCAAAGAGATAATACTGTTAAAAGGAAATTTGCACCTGAGGAACCTTTTGTATATAAAGATGTCTTACACTTTAACATTTGGAATGTTTTGGAATACTTGAGGCCTCAAAGGTGTTCACTGTTGTCATTTTGAATTTCTTAGACATAAATTAATGCTTTCCAGAGTTGATGGACCCTTCTGGTTTCGATAGTAATAGCTTTATATGTAAACAAATGTGTAGACAAAACAGCAACAACAAAAGATGATTCTTTCTTGTGGGTTTGCCTGCCTGTTAGACTTAATACAGGGTTGAATCGTTTGTAGGCTGTTCACTAAAGGGAAGATGTCTGCATATAGCAAGTTCTGCATTCTTGCCAGTGTGTGCATAGGTGACATTTTTTATCCACTGGTGCCTGAAGTTAGTGATTTACAACCTCAACAACTAAAATATCCTGGTGCTATTCACTTTAGCATAGAGTGACATTTTTAATTCCTGTACCAAAGAGTTCCATTTTCTTCTCACATCTTTTGTGTTTTCAATAAGCAAATGGTACTAAGGACAGTTTGATGGTCAGATCTTAACCTTTTGCATTAGCTGCCTCAGTTTAATTAGTTATAAGTGTTGCTTATTTGTACTGAATTTAAAATTCAGTGTAGGTAGGTTAGTTTGGTCTTTAAATGTGTACCTTAATATAGCTTGGCTATTTTCAAGGGTAATTTAATAGGCTGAAATTACAAAAGAATTGAAGCAATTTCATAAGAATTTTTCATTTATATTTCTGCTGCAATGAAAAACAACTCAACTTTTATTTCTGCAAATGTATTGTGTATTATTGGGCACTTTTAAGGACTACTAAAACACAATGCTAAAGTGGAGTGTTGGTAATGGGTCCTGTTTGATTACTAATCAAGAATTCATGATCTCTTAATGTGTGCATAGCTTTAGTGGCTTTAAAGAATGATTTTTTAAAATCTGTTTTGGTGATAAAAGTAAAATGAAAGAAACTTTCATATCTATACTTCCCCAATAGAAAATACACATGTACCATGATTTAAGCAAAACTGCTAATTGAACATTGAAGTTTACAAAAAAAGAAAAGAATGCCTGGATATTAAGATCACTGTACCTGAAATTTTTGAATAAGATTATTTTAAAATCTAATTTTGCTTAGTGATTCATTTTACAGCAGTGGAGGAAGTTACCTTTTAAATGTAATTGTCTAGTTGTGATATTGCTATATAGATTAATTTCTTCTTTCTAAATTCTAAAATAAACCAAAACTCATTCATTTAGTGTCCTTAAAAATGGCTGAAATTTTGAAATGGTTTTTCATTATTGATTATTAAAATCAATCCCTTCTTGAATGTAGATATAATATATGGTTTTGCAGTGAATTCTGAATGGAAAAAAAAAAGAATCAAGTCTGAAACTTAAGTGAAACGACTTCAAATTGATATAAAGGGATCCAGATAAACATATTAAAGGTGAAAGCAAAATTTAAAAACAAGATGAAGTAGAGCAACATTATGTTTCTCTAATCAAGCAATATTCCCTGAATTATGTTGCCACTGAATTGGTTCTGGATAATTTCATTTGTTTTTCCATCATTTAAATTAATGTGTCTGAATTCTGTTATTTTTCAAAGTTAATAGAAATCACTACTACTTACTATGTTCCAGTAGCATATTAAAAAAGAGAATATTGAAAAGTAAAAACAAAGATACTTTAGCATAGGTAGAAAGAAAGCAATGGAAGATAGCAAAGGAAATACTTCTACCACAGATACTCAATGCTTAAATTAGTTGCAAGTCTGACATGGGAGGACAAAGATAGGCTCTTGGGAGGACGGAGGACACATGGGTTGTACTGTAAGCATGTTTCATGTCCTTCAAGTTAGTATTTAAAAAAAAAAAACCCTGCTAATTTAGTAAATAGACAAACTCTGTGTTATTTTGAGGCTCCTAATATTCTGTACCAGATTTTGTCTAGAATTATATCCCTAAACTTAAAGACCATTCTATAGTTTAATAACTGTCTGTTTCAAGTGCCATATGAATGATCCTGTGTTTACACTTGCCTACAATTTTCTTTTGCATAGTCCATTGCTGTGTGTAAATCTGGAGGCCATTTTCCTGCATTGTCTACTGATTTTGTCTTCCACAAAAGAGTTAAAAAAATCATCACTAACATTTCTAGTGCTAATGGTTACAAGGAAGACAGTTTCGAGTGAGTTTAGAATAGAGAGGAAGACGGATGAAAATGACAGGTGGGAAGGGAGCTATGTGTTGGAGTATACTTGTTCAAATAAAAAGTCTACACTGGTCATTAAAATGAAAACAAACCATGTATCTACCTTAAGAACATCTTGTTTTTTTAATTTATTTTTGTGATTTGGTTTTTATTCATATGATGTTCTATTTTCTTTGTAGATTGTTTTTAATTTAAATTGTGGAATTTTTACTTCTCTTGAAATGTATTATGTACTGTATTTTTAGAAATCTTATTTTTTAATAAATATTTTTTAAAAACAGGTTTGTGTCTCCTGTACCTCTTTTATTTATTATACCAATTATGGCAAGTGTGGTTTGTTTTTCAGCTTTATGCAGTTTGGATAGGCAGTAATAATTAGTGACCCCAGGCTATTGTTACACCACAATCATAGGATTCTAAGTATTCAGGAAAAATTCAGTGTACATGTTGGGGCTAAAATTACATAGACAATACTTTAGAACTAGATGATCATATTTAACCACCAAATGTGTTTATTATTATACAAAAGACTATTTTATGGAACTATTTTTGAAGAATAATCTATGGGTGGTGCAATATGAAAGAAATATAGTTTATATCTAAGTACTGTTAAGTCTAGGGATGTTGGATTATGTAAAACTTTTGCTTTTAGGAAGTTACATTCTATGACAATTCATTGGCTGTTTACGAACAAATCTTCTAAGTTGCAATTGGCTGCTTTACTGTTAAAAGTCACAAAAGAGAAGTGTATATTATTGAACATGAATTGGACAAACAAAATTGTATTCTAGAGAAATGAATCGAAAAGTACTGTCTTTTCTGAAAAAGCAAGTGTATGTGAATGGTGTAGAAAACTGCCCTGAGATTGAAAGACAAACTGACTATTCTTTTTACAGTTTTTAAGTTTTTGTTAGCAAAGTAATTTTGATAAATACTCTAGATTAACACACAGATAATTGCAGATAAAACTGTAAATTTTGCAGCATTGGCAAATTAAGGCAGACCATTGCCTTCTGACAAAATTCCAACGGTTATAAAACTCAACCTTTGGAAGTTTCCTTCTTTCTGAGTCTTAACAGTACTTAGAATAATGGTTCATTTTTTAGTGATCATAAATTATATCTGTTCTCAACCTTTTTGATCTCAGGATTTATAGTCATAAAACTTACTGAAGACTGCAAAGTATTTTCTCATGTTATAGTTATCAGTGTTTACTATATTAGAAATTTAAATGGAAGAAAAATTAGATGTTTATTTATTTAAACTTAGACTTATTACATGTTAACATAAATAATATATTTAATTTAGAGAGTAGCAATTGTGTTTCTCCAAAGCTCTTATATCTGCCTTTATGGAAGAATATTGATTTTCATATGACTTCATTATTTAATTGGTTGGTTGCATTATTATTTTGATTGAAGTATCTGGAAATATCCTGTGTGCCGAGATAACAAGTGGAAAAGGGATTACTTTACTAGTTTTTAAAAAAATAACCACAAATATTTGATATTACTCCAAAAACTTAACAAGCAATGGTTGCTTTGTTCTGGGAATTGAACCCAGAGCTTTATACTTGCCAGGCAAGCACTGTTTCTCTGAGCTATAGTCTCATTCCAGGTGATGGTTTCTTAGTGTTGTAGTTGCAGTGTAGAATGAGAAACAACACCAAGAAAATGTTTATACTTGTTAATATCCACTGGTCTCCTTTTCCACTTTGAAAGTTTTTCATCATATAAAAAAACCATTATGCTGGGCACTGGTTGCTCATGCCTGTAATCGTAGCTACTCATGCAACTGAGATCTGAGGATTGTGGTTCAAAGCCAGCCCTGGAAGTCTGTGAGACCCTTATCTCCAGTTAACTACCAGAAAACCAAAAGTGACACTGTGGCTCAGGTGGTACTACACTAGCCTTAAGCCGAAGAGCTCAGGGACAGTGCCCAGGCCCAGAGTTCAAGCTCCATGATGGACCAAAAAAAAAAAAAAAAATGATCTTGTTGGAAAAAGAAGTACAATATTGAAATGCTATAAAGCTCATAATATTTTTTCAGTTTTGATTTTTCACTAGTAAGCTTGGATATTAACCTTGGCAGCCGCATACTATCATTGGTTTTCCATGTAGTTACAGATGACTTTAACTCATTTGTGAGCATCTTTCCTTGGTCACCAGGCCAGTCAAGTTTCTCAAGTGTAAAATGTCCTCCAATGGTTGGCTCAGCCTGCAACTCAGACTGGAACACAAAGTGATTACTTAAGAATAAGTAATCAGGGGCTGGGGATATAGCCTAGTGGCAAGAGTGCCTGCCTCGGATACACGAGGCCCTAGGTTCGATTCCCCAGCACCACATATACAGAAAACGGCCAGAAGCGGCGCTGTGGTTCAAGTGGCAGAGTGCTAGCCTTGAGCGGGAAGAAGCCAGGGACAGTGCTCAGGCCTGAGTCCAAGGCCCAGGACTGGCCAAAAAAAAAAAAAAAAAGAATAAGTAATCAGACTTCGGAATTCACATGAAAGGCTTAATATATACTTTCTGTTTTGCCAAACAATATTAAAAATATGCTCAACAGCAAGATTTAATAAAGGTCATAGTTTTTACTAAAGCATCAGGGCATCATTAAGTGAAACTGACCTATCTTTTTCTTCTTTTTTAAAAGGATTTTTTGTTATAGACTAGTTTTGAATTTGTTATGTAGCCCAGACTAGCCTTAAACTTAGAATCCTCTTACCTTAGCCTTCTCCACATGAATTACAGGTAGGCACCAAAATGCCTGACCTTCTGCCACGTGTGTGTGTGTGTGTGTGTGTGCCAATACTGAGGCTGAAGTCAAGGCTTCGAGTTATTTTCCTTATAAAATGCTCTACCACAGCTAATTGTCTAGGTTGATATTTTGCTGGATAATTGGAGATAAGAGTCTCAAGAATTTGTCTGCTCAGGAAAGAACAGTGCTGGAGGAATTACAATACCCAACTTCAAGCTGTATTATAAAGCTATAGTAATAAAAACAGCTTGGTATTTGCACCGGAACAGGCCTGAAGACCAATGGAACAGAATTGAAGACTCAGAAATGAACCCACAGAACTACGCCTACTTAATCTTTGATAAAGGAGCTAAAACAATAGTTTGGAAGAAAGATAGCCTCTTTAACAAATGGTGCTGGCAAAACTGGTTCAACACATGCAACAAACTAAAACTAGATCCTTATATATCACCCTGCACCAAAATCAATTCCAAATGGATTAAAGACCTCAAAATCAAAACAGACACCCTGAAAACACTAAAGGAAGGAGTAGGAGAAACACTTGGGCTCCTTGGCGCAGGACGAAACTTCCTTAACAATGACCCAGAAAGGCTACAAATCAAAGAAAGGTTGGACAAATGGGACTGCATCAAACTCCAGAGCTTCTGCACGGCAAAGGACATAGCTTGCAAGATAAACAGAAAGCCCACAGACTGGGAGAAGATCTTTACCGGCCATTCAACGGACAAAGGCCTCATCTCTAAAATATATGCAGAACTAAAAAAATTACTTTCTTCCAAAACAAAACCGCAAAGAACCAATAGCTCCCTCATCATCAAGTGGGCTAAAGACTTACAAAGAGACTTCTCTGATGAGGAAATGAGAATGGCCAAGAGACATATGAAAAACTGCTCTACATCACTGGCCATAAAAGAAATGCAAATCAAAACAACATTGAGATTCCATCTCACCCCAGTAAGAATGTCCTATATCAAGAAAACTAACAGGGCTGGGGATATAGCCTAGTGGCAAGAGTGCCTGCCTCGGATACACGAGGCCCTAGGTTCGATTCCCCAGCACCACATATACAGAAAACGGCCAGAAGCGGCGCTGTGGCTCAAGTGGCAGAGTGCTAGCCTTGAGCAAAAAGAAGCCAGGGACAGTGCTCAGGCCCTGAGTCCAAGGCCCAGGACTGGCCAAAAAAAAAAAAAAAAAAAAAAAAGAAAAGAAAAGAAAACTAACAATAACAATTGTTGGAGGGGATGTGGCCAAAAGGGAACCCTACTTCATTGTTGGTGGGAATGTAAACTGGTTCAGCCACTCCGGCAAGCAGTGTGGAGATTCCTCAGAAGGCTAAATGTAGAACTCCCCTATGACCCAGCAGCCCTACTTTTGGGTATCTATCCAAAAGACCACAAACAAAATCACAGTAAAGCCACCAGCACAACAATGTTCATCGCAGCACAATTTGTCATAGCTAGAATCTGGAACCAACCCAGATGCCTCTCAGTAGAAGAATGGATCAGGAAAATGTGGTACATATACACAATGGAATTTTATGCCTCTATCAGAAAGAATGACATTGCCCCATTTGTAAGGAAATGGAAGGACTTGGAAAAAATTATACTAAGTGAAGTGAGCCAGACCCAAAGAGACATGGACTCTAAGGTTTCCCTCATAGGGAATAATTAGCACAGGTTTAGGCAAGTCATAGCAGAGCATCATAAGAGCCCAATAGCTATACCCTTATGAACACATAAGATGATGCTAAGTGAAATGAACTCCATGTTATGGAAACGATTGTTATATCACAGTTGTAACTACTTTCAACGTCCTATGTGTATCTGTAGCTTCTGTTATTGATGATGTTCTTGTATCACTTTCCAGTGGTTGTACCTACACTATCTCTGTAATCTTATCTGAGTATATTGGAAACCGTGTATACTGGTATTAGAAGTAGGAAATTGAAAGGGAATACCAAAATTGAGAGACACAGGGTAAAAAAAGACAAACAACTACAAAAGCAATACTTGCAAAACTGTTTGGTGTAAGTGAACTGAACACCTCACGGAGGGGGGGAAAGGGAAAGGGGGAGGAGGAAGGGGGTATGAGGGACAAGGTAACAAACAGTACAAGAAATGTATCCAATGCTTAACGTATGAAACTGTAACCTCTCTGTACATCAGTTTGATAATAAAAATTTGAAAAAAAAAAAAAAAGAATTTGTCTGCTCAGGCTGGCTCTGAACCTCAGTCCTCAGACCTCCTCCTCCTTAGTAGCTAGGCTATTGATGTGCCCTAGCAGTGCTTTTGCCACCTTTCTGAAGCCAGACTTGGAACTAGTTAACTTCATTGTGTATGGGAGAAAACAATGGGCAAAGGTGGGCCAGAAAAATATGCATTTGAGACTTGATTTCATTTACTCCTTATTTAATTTAATAAAGAAACAGCATTTGTGGCCATGCATTCCAGCTTTGGGGCACTAAAATATAGCATTCTTATGGACATTATTTAGCTTGTTGTAAAGAGACAAAACTAAAAGCGCATGATAGCATACAATGATTGAAAAATCATTTGAGAAGCTGCCAGATACTGTAGATGAACAAGTGCATACAAATGCTGCTCTAGGCTGACCAATTACCCATATGAGCAGCAATTATATTAGCGTGCAAGGGCAATTGGAGAGAAAATTGGACCCTGTAGACATCCAGCTGAGCAAACAGGATGGAGGAAGGATAGAGGATATGTGTTACTCTGAAAAAAACCTGCACCTTAGTTTACTTGCAAAAATATTTGTATCAGGCACAGCACATTCTTTGTATGTCCTCTGGATGTCTGATATTTTTTCAAATTAGTCCTCTTCAAATGAAAAAGGGACTTAATGAAGAGATATTGAAATAGCCAGAATATTTAGTAGGGAGGTTGGACTATACGAATTAAATATTTACCTGCTCCTGTAGACCACCTGTACATGCCTACATATTATATCCAAAAAAATCTATAAAACCTTTTAAATGTGGAAGAAAGTGTGCTAACAATGATCTTGGTGATGACTTCTTGGAGATAACAAGTGTCCTTGGTAGTAAGTGTGACTGCAAAATGATCTGAAGGTTTATCCTCTTAGTAATAAAATTTAAGTATGTAAACTACATAGGTTTTCTGAATTTTATTTGCAGTGATCCTTGGCAAGAACTGAATAGTTGAGGATATAATATGATAAGGAGGATTTATAGTTGACATTTGAAATATGGACGGGAAACCCTTGAATCAGTATAGATCATCGGGTTAATGAAATTTAGTTCTGTAAGTTGCATAAGTTCTGTAGGTATAGGCCAAATACTTCTTTCAGTTGAACATGCTCTGAAGAATACTTCATGTGGAAATGACCAATAATGAAGTTTGGGGGGATGGTACACTTGTGTGACATAGTTCTTGAATATTTAAAAGCATTTCAAATATTCTCAGTACAGAAAAGTGCCCAGAATGTGAAAAATACCAATACATTCAAGTATTACTATGAAATGCTCCATGTTTACCATTTATTCTTATAAAACATAAAATTATAAACCATTTAAAATATAGAGAAAAGCTTTCCAAACAATCATCTTGATGATGATTTCTTGGAGATAACCCCCAAAGGCACAACTACACAGCAAATACAGCAGATGTGACTGAGTCAAGGAAGCTTCTATACAACCAAGCAAACAGTGAGGTGGCAGCCTGAGACTGGGAGAAATATTTATAGCCCATCTGTCTGTAAGGGTTAATAATGAAAATACATAAGGAAGTCCTGCAACTCAATAGCAAAGATTGAGGAGGAAGAAGAAGAAGAAAAAAACAAAAGTGGAATTTCACATCTGCATCCTAATTCTGTCATTTTCTTTCCAAGAGGCAGCGACTATCCTAAGCTCTTGTATATTATTTTCATAGGTGTTTCTTGTGTTTTTATTATGTATGTAAGATTGATGAACTATGCTATTTTTAACTTTTTACATGAATATTTTATACTTTTTTCTTCACGACTTCTTTACTCAGCATTTAATTTTTTAAAATCATTTTTACTCATGGAAATCTGGTCCAATCCTTATAAATCTTACAGAATAGTTGCTTGGATAAATTGTAGTTTATGTGTTTATTCAAAGTGGGTTGCATTTTTGGCTGTTAAAATGTGTTCGAATGTGCACAAGTATCTGAGCTTTTCCAGGGTAGAAAAGTGCAGTAGCAAACAGCAGGGTATATGTGTATCTTTACAAGGTTACTCCCAGATTGATCTTCAGAGGTCAAACCAACTGTACTTCACCCAACATGTGTATGGCGGCATTTCCTTCATATTCTCAGTAACCCTTAATGTCATTGCAAAAACATTTGTTTACAACTTTTTTTGTGCGTGTGCTGATCATGGGGTTTGAACTTAGGGCCTTGGGCTGGGCTGGGCTGGGCTCTTGTTCGGCTTTTCAAAGCTATCTTTCTAGTACTTGAGCCACACTTCCATTTCTGTCTTTTTACAGGTTAATTGGAGATCAGAGTCTCAAGGGTCATTCTGTCCAGGCTGGATTTGAGCCATTAGTCTCAAATCTTAGCCTCCTGAGTAGCTGGGATTGCAGGTGTGAGCCACCAGCACCCAACCCCAACTTACTGTTTATGTGTATTTCACATATTCCTAAATCATATGTCAGTCTGATCATTTACCAGGAATCTGGTAATAATTTTCTGTAAAAATCTTGGATAAGAAATGTACTCACTGCCTTACGCATGAAATTGTAACCCCTCTGTACTTCACTTTGACAATAAAGAATAAAGTCTTTGTAAACATCAAGAGAAAGAATGAATGAAATAAAATTCTAAGAATTCAATAATTCATTAATGGAATTAGCATTTAGCAGTATAAATATAAATTAAAAAATATGTTGAGTTTGCCAAAGATAAACTAACACTACAGAGAGCTTAGGCTTTGACTACTACTTAAAAGTTTGGGTCAACTGAATTGTGTTTAATTCTTAATAAAGAACTATAATTCCCTCATCTTTCAGAGGTTGGATCAAAAATTATAAAGTCCAAATAGAAGTGGATAACTTCATTAATTGAGGCCTTTAATATTCTGTTTATCTGGCAAATTAATATTAGCTCAACACTTTATGTATTACTTAAGAGTG
Source organism: Perognathus longimembris pacificus (assembly GCF_023159225.1). Lineage (NCBI taxonomy): Eukaryota > Metazoa > Chordata > Mammalia > Rodentia > Heteromyidae > Perognathus > Perognathus longimembris. The sequence continues at coordinate 115,820,889 of NC_063161.1, read as the reverse complement.
AATTAGCAGGCACTAGTTGCTTTTATGTAAATGGAATTGGATTCGAATCTTTCATGTTCAGATGAGCTTTTACTGTGGATTCATAGAAAAATGTGAGGAAAACATATCAGTTTTTAATTTAATACATTCTTAGGTTTGCAGTGTATCATGAATTTAATTCTGGTGATTATTGTCAATATTAAGAAGCAATCACTTGTATTTTCCAGAATTTTATAAATTAAATTACATGATGTGCTTATTAACAACTTCCATATCTTCTTAGATAATCTTAATTTTTACCTACTTATTAAATTTGTTTGCTGGATTATTAGTGTAACAATTATTTATACATACTAGATTTGTACTGGGCATGTGAGTTTGGAATTATTTTCATCTCCTCAATGATGTTGGAAACATGAAAGTTTAATTTTAGTGAATTTCAACTGTTTTGATAAATGCTTTTATTTCAGAACTTGGTCCTGAGTGTTTTTTATATAAAAATTTTGTAGCATTTTGTTAGGTCTTACATTTGGGTCTGTGATCCAATTTGAGTTCATTTTTGTGTGAAATGAGACTCTTGTAAGTTTTGTTGTATACTGATGAAATCAGTTGTTTCAGTGCTATTGTTTAAAAAGACTATTCTTTTCCACTGAATTGTTTTGGCAAATTTGTTCATGGTCATTGATCATAAGTTGAAGTTTTCTTCCTACATTTCTATTATATTCCATTGTTCGACATGCTTTTTCATAAAGCAATACCACAATGCAGATTTATAGTAAGTTTTGAGATTGGTTGATTTAAATTCTCCAACTTTATTCTCTTAAAATGAGTTTATTATAAGTCTTTTGTAGTTTCATATGAACTTTAGGATTCATTTGGAAATGGTTCTCTAGCTCTCTTTCTCTCTGGAACAGGGTCTCTATATGTATTCCAGGCTGTTCTCGAACTCAAGATCTTCCTGCCTCCCAAGTAGGGTGTATGCCACCATGCCTACCTCCATTCCTACCCTCAACTTGTTATCACCTGTACATAAAAACAGCTTATTTTCATTCCATTCATTTCTGAATATTTTTCTTCCTTCATTTCTCCCTGCCTTGTTAGGTTGACTAGTATGTCCAGCATACTGTTGAACAGAAGTGGAGAATGAATTCCCTAGCTTTTTTCCTGATCCTGTGGGACAAGCACTCAGTCTCTAACCACTGTGTATCATGTTAGCTGTAGGGTTTTCCTGGATGTCCTTCTGTCCTGGTTTGTTGATAGTTTTCTTATTTAAAAAATTATGGATGGCTGGGCTGGGAGTATGGCCTAGTGGTAAAGCGCTCGCCTCATATACATGAAGCCCCTGAGTTCGATTCCTCAGCACCACATATATAGAAAAAGCCAGAAGTGGCGCTGTGGCTCAAGTGGTAGAGTGCTAGCCTTGAGCAAAAAGAAGCCAGGGACAGTGCTTGAGTTCAATCTCCAGGACTGGCAAAAATCTACTGAAGCCATCAGATCCTTCTAAAAAATCATTAATATTAATAATGTTCACTTAATGTCTTTGGCTTTGTTATTAGAGTATTACTGGGATAGCAACACGAACTATTTGGGATAGTTATGATTTGGGTATTAATTTTTAAAGTTGTTAATAGGTTTTTACCAATGAAGCTAACAGGGCCTTGCCTTTTCTTTGCCAGAATATATTTTTGTGTTTGTGTATGTTGGTACATGGGCTTGAACTAAAGGCCTCACAGTCTTGCTTGGCTTCTTTACTTACAGCTGGTGCTCTACCACTTAAGCCACACCTCTAAACTTAAACTTATTATACATTTGTTCAGGTTTTCTACTTCTTGTTAATTCTGTTTGGGTAATTTGTGGTTCCAGGTATATTTCTACTTTATCCATCTTACTTAATTTGTAGCATAAAGTTGTTTATAGTATTTCCTTTGATCCTTTTCATTCTTCCTCCTCCTCCTTTTGGTCTTCTTCCTCCTCCTCCTTCTGCAATACCTGAGTTTGAACACATAATTTTGCACTTGCTAGATAGGGCAGGTGTTCTGCTACTTGAACTATAAATTGGTTTTTTAAATTTTATTTTGTTGAGCTGGGTTTCACTAACTTTGCCTAGGTTGGCCTCAAGCTTAGTCTTTTATCAGCCTCCCAAGTAGTTGGGATTACAGTAATGAATGAATCACTGTGCCTGCCTTGTTACATTTTGTTTTCAGTTAAAATATTTCAGTTTTCCTTGTTAATTGGTGACCATGGGCTATATGGTTTATATTTCCCCAATTTGTTTCCATTGTTGATTTCTAATTTAATCTCACTGTGGTTGGAAAACACATTTTTATATAGTTTCAGTCCTTCTCATTTATTGAGATTTTATGGACTAGAATATGGACTAGGTATTTTGAGTAATAATCTATATATTCATGAAAATAATTTGTATTGTAAACATTGGGGGACATCGTGTAGTGTAAATGTCAGATTGAGGTTCTTTTTGAAGTTTTTTATATCTTTAGTGACTTTATCCTTAGTTCTTTGAATTATTGTAAATGGTATAATTAAATTTCCAGATTTTTTCCCATATTGTTGAGTTTTCTGTTTCTCCTTTCAATTCTTGTGGTTTTTGCTTCATGCATTTAAGTTAAAACACATGATCTGTTGTTAGATTAGCTGTATAATATAGAGAGTGAATATGAACATCAGACTCACCTGAAAAACCCTGAAGCAGTAAAAGCATTGATGTCATATGTATTTACATAACCATTTATAAATGTATATACATTAACTTAAAATAATAGGCACAGCTATATGTAATATATTACTGAGAAAGAAGGAGGGAATAAATAAGATAGTAGGACAATTTTTCTGTAGTTTATTTGATTATATAATTATAAACCAATTATAGATTGTGACAAATTGCAATGGACATTGTAAGGAGCCAAGGAACCTATAATCTAACTATGTGCTTAAAAACAAACTATGCTGTCTTGGTTTTGTTGGTTTTGCCATTCCTGGGGCTTGAAGCAAGGACCTGAGCACTGTCCCTGGCTTCGTGGTTTCTTTTTGCTCAAGGTTAGCACTCTACCACTTTGAGCCACAGCGCCACTTCTGGCTTTTTCTACATATATGATACTGAGGAATCAAACCCAGGGCTTCATGTGTATGAGGCAAGCAATCTACCATTAAGCCATATTCCCAGCCTCCATGCTGTCTTTTAAGACATAAAATTTAAATTCAAAAACTTAAGTACATTGAAAGTAAAAGGATTGAAGATGATATACAAGCAGTGATCACAGAGTTTGAATAGCTGTACCAGTACTAAATAAAGTAGATTTTGTGGATTAGAGTACATAGGAACATTTTATGATTATGAGAGAGATGTCTTAATGCTGGTAATTTTTACTATTTCATGAAGGGTTTTCTTAAGTGTAATGGACTTTTCTTGCTGGTTTTCAGGAAGATGAACAAGATCACCGGTACAAACTGATGCTATCTATATCTTACACCACAGTACTGTGGACTACAGTTTAGAGCTGCTAGTGAGCATTTGCACTTAGTGTAACTGTAGTTGGGTTTGAATACATCATTTTGCTATTTGCTTATAATTTGTCCCATATCTTAGCCCATTTTTGTTGCTGTAACAAAATACCTTATAAAGGGTAAATTTATAAAGAGCAGCAATTTATTTCTGACCATCCTAGAAAATGGGAGGCTCACGAGCAGGTGCTTTAGTTTCCAATTAAGGCATCTAGCTTTGTTCTCACATTGCAGAAGGGGCAAGCACTGTGTCATCATATGGGAGAAGAAATAGACAAAAAAAAGGGGGGGGGCCAACCACTTTTGGGCATCTACCCAAAAGATTACAAACAAGAACACACTAAAGCCACCAGCACAACAATGTTCATCTCAGCACAATTTGTCATGGCTAAAATATGGAACCAACCCAGATGCCCTTCAGTATACAAATGGATCAGGAAAACGTGGTACATATACACAATAGAATTTTATGCCTCTATCAGAAAGAATGACATTGCCCCATTTGTAAGGAAATGGAAGGACTTGGAAAAAATTATACTAAGTGAAGTGAGCCAGACCCAAAGAGACATGGACTCTAAGGTTTCCCTCATAGGGAATAATTAACACAGGTTTAGGCTAGTCACAGCAGAGGAGCACAAGAGCCCAATAGCTATGTCCTTATGAACACATAAGATGATGTTAAGAGAAATGAACTCCATTTTATGGAAACGAGTGTTATATCACTGTTGTAATTACTTTCAACAAGCCATGTGAAACTGTAGCTTCTTTTGTTGATTATGCTCTTGTATCCCCTTCCTGTGGTTGTCCCCAGTGCTATCACTGTATCTCATCTGAGTACCCTGGATACTGTATATACTGGTATTAGAACTAGGGAAGTGAAAGGGAATATCAAAATCGAGAGACAAAGGATAAAAAAAGATGAATGACTCCCAAAGCAATACTTACAAAACCATTTGGTGTAAACCAACTGAACAACTCATGGGAAGAGAGGGAAAGGGGAAGCAGGGAGGGGGGAGCGAGGGAAAAGGTAACAAATAGTACAAGAAATGTACCCGTGGCCTTACATATGAAACTGTAACCCCTCTGCAAATCACTTTGACAATAAATAATTATTTTTTTAAAAAGGGGCCAAATGTAGTTCCTCAAGCCCTTTCAAAGTCACAAATCCATTTGTGGGTACCAAACCTCATTCAGACCTTACCCCTTCATACAACTGCATGGAAGATTTCAGCATGAATTTTGGAGAAGACTCAAACACTGCCGTTGTTTCCTTTCCCTGAAATTCCATATTTTATTTTCCTCAATGAATTCCCAGTATTTATTAGCTTTAGTATTATTTTTAATGATTTCTTTCAGGATTACAGTATGCCTTTCAACACTTTAACCTTCAGAATAACATTATGCTTATTTCATGCATGATATAGAAATAATGTATTCTGATTTATTCCCCCTTCTGTCACTTTTTATTTTAATGTCATATATTTTACTGGCATAGCTCACAATACATTGTTGCTACTTTTACATCAGTAATCTTTTAAAGAAATTTCAAAGTAGGAAAATTCGTTTTTAAACTTGTTCATATGTTTTCCATTTCTGATGATCTTCATTCTTTTTGTAGATCTTGGTTTCCATATAGTAAGTACCTTTATCCTTCTGTCTAGAATTTCACATTTTTGTGATTCAGGCCTGCTGGTAACAAACTCTCTCAGCATCTGTTTGTCTGAAATAGTTTTATTTTTGGAGGATTTTTTTCTGACTATAGAATTCTTTTGTTTCTCCCCTCCCATATTCCCTTTTTTCATTCTAATATTTCATATTATACATATTTTGTGGTGAAAAGTCTACCTTTTTCTTTTACTCAATGTGTCACTTCTATTTTAAAAGTGGTCTCTTTATTTCTGTTTTTCAATAGTTTAATTACAGTATGTCTTACTATGGTTTTCTTTGTGCTTGTCTACATGTTTATTATTTTCAGTAGAATTGGAAAACAACCAATTTGGAAAACTTTGGTTATTATATCTTCAAATATTTTGTCCACACCCTCACTTCAAAACACATATTGTGTCACTTGGTATTATCCCAGTGTTATTGATTTTTTCTTCTCATTTGTCCTCCTGTTTGAATAGTTTCTACTACAAGTTTTCAAGTTCAATATCTTTCTTCCACTGTATCTAATCTGCAAATTCCAGTGCGGTGGATTTTAAATTTAAGCTATTTTATATTTAACCTACAGATGTTACATAGTTGTACTTTCTATTTATTTTATACATACATTAAATAAATCTACCCAAAGGCCAACATTTAAGGTTTTGTCCCCAGTGAGGCACTTTGGGAGGTAGTGGGAAACTTTGGGGCCATTAGAAGCATGATTGTGACCTTCAGCACCTTCTTCTTTGCTTCCTGACTGTGAGATGAGATGAGTGGGTTTTTCATGCCACATACTTCCATAATGATGGAAAAGCCACACAGCTTTGATCATCAGCTGGAACATCTGGAACAGTGAGCCCAGGCTAGCCTTCCCTCTTCGTAAATTATCTTATATCAATCATGGAAAGCTAAGTCAGCCTCTTGGTGGTGTCTACCCAGACCATGCAACATAATCATGTTCCCTTGTATGAACACAGTAGACATGTAGGCAGCTTCTCAGACACCCCCTCCATCAACTCCACCATCTCTTTCCTGCTTGTTTTTCCAAGGCCAAGGAACACACTAAGTACTCAAGTGGCCTAGCGCTCACCAGTTTTCATGAGAAAAGTGATCAGTAATTTCTTGGTCAATAAAAAGGCTGCTGGAACCCCCACTCCCCCAAATGGATCTTCTTGGTGCAAGGGAGAATAAACACCAGTCATCCTCCCCAGGGCAAGGAACATTAGAGCCTTTTTCAGAATGTCACCCAAGAGAGAGGATTTATCTGAGGTGGGTGTGGCTTCCCTGCCAGCCTTTCCTGTCTATGAATCAGAGGATGGCTTGGGTGGAACATGGAAGCTGAAGCCAACACCTTCAGTCAGCCTACGCCATGTGTGCCATCATTGCTTTTTGCATTTGCCATGATTCCAGGCAATAATAATAGCCCAAAAACTGTGCTACTAGTAGCTAATAGTTATGGAGTATTTATATGCTATATGTGGTGTTGAGGCCTTTACAGCCATTTTCTTCTCTGGTTCTCAGAACAAGTTGTCCTTGCGATTTCTGTTTACAGGTCATACAGCTATTAAAGAGCAGAACCAAAATTGAGACCTTGAGTCTGCATTTTTAACCATTAGTGATTTTTTTTTTGTCCCCAGACCACATGTTTGAGAAGTTGATACATGATACATTTCTATCTTCAGCTGACCTTCTTAGGAATCAGTTGAGGAAACTTAAGGGGGTACACTGGGGCTACTGGGTGGAGGCTGTTCTCTGTAAGAACTCTCACTTTCTCTTTGGAGTCTCTCACTTTAGGATTCTGAAATTCAGCCATAAATAATGGATATGGTTTAGTTGAGGTTAATAAAACACTTGTGAATTACTGCCAACTTTATTCTAAGTCCTTGTTTCTTTGCTTGTTCTCTGGGGGACTAAGTGCCTCTTTGGGAATTGATTTCCCTGTGTGGATTTGAATGAATTCCCTCAGGCCGAAGAATTGTAATCTGGGAATGTTCATTCAGCACATGGCACCCAGCTTTTCCCCACTCTCCTCTGCCAAAGACACTGTGAGGCTTTGTTTGAACACAGGCAACAGCACTGGACAGCAGATGTTTGCAAATAGCATTTGTTTAATTGCCCAGGCACTTTATAATATATTTTTGTCCTAAGCTGTGGAAAACACATCCTTCATCAGCTTTAAAGCAAAGTGTAACTTTGGAGGGCCATTCTAGCTTTTATTTTTTCCTTGTGCATTGGTCTAGACAGATGGAGTGAACAAAAAGAAGAGAAAGGAAAAGCTGTTGGCAGTTACCCACAACTTTGCCTCTTTGTAGCAGCAGCAATATAGAAATGGGTACCATTTCCAGTTTCCCCATGTCCTATGGAGGAAAAAACAACCACCAGCAGAAAAACACTGAGAGCCGTCAGGCCAGACAGACTGCTCAGGAAGAAAACCATGTGGCACAGCCCTCGCATCAGCATGTCCCACAGACCAGCAGGCTTCAGGGGCCTGGCAGGTCTTCCTGGCTGGCGCATAGACTACTGGAAGGGTGACATGGGCACCGAAAGAGTTCCCATCCTGGCTTTTCACTGTGAGTACAGTGACTTTGGTTTCTTCCCAGGGCTACAGAGACCTCAACTGCTGCAAATGGCCATGTGTGTGCAGTAAACTGGTTCAAGTTCCAGGGGTACTGATCTTTCCACAATAGGAGCTGAGACTCTCCAGACTCACTTGAGTCTAGGGTCCGCATGCCAAGCCTTAAGACACTGCTTCATCCTCAAACTCCAGACAAGCCTCCAAAACTGCAGTCAGACTTCACCTTAATCCAGTAGGTCTTGATAGCATGTGAGAAGCTGCAGAGGTGCAGCTAGGGGCACTGCTTTAAGGCTTTCTAACATGGGATGCTAAGTGTACCCTTTGTAGGTAAGTTATGAGAATGGGCTCTAGCACCAAGATTCGAACCCTGGCCCTTGCTGCTTTGTAGCTGTGTGACCCATGACAGTCTGCTGCACTACTCTGTGCCTACTTCCATAATCTCTGATATGGGAAGGGTAATATTCCCTGCCTTATGGGGCACTTTGAGGGACAAATACATTCTCACGCGTGTAACACTGGGAATGTAGCAGTCTCTTAACAAATTGTTAGGCATTCTGTGTAAACTTATTTACATTTGCTCTGGGGTTTGTTTTCCTGGAATTGCAAAAATGCTTGCTTTCTATTTCATAGAGAGAGCATCTCTAGCTCCCCGTGGGTGCTGGTAGATTTCCTAACTCCTGTTTTTATCACGTTTGAACTCTTGTTTTAATTTATATCTTTCTCAAAAAAATCAACCATTTTATACTGCCAAGATTTAATTTTTAAAAGTTAATTTTATTTAAAAAGTACCTAAAGAGATTAGTCTGTCTGCCTTTGGAACAAGTCTACCAGCTAGACTAGACACAATCCACCTGCGACAAATGTACATATTCTAGACAAATATACGTATTTTTTAAAGTTTAATTAGTTTCAATAAATACTTATTAAGTAATGTGTATATGCAATATAAGGCATTTTGAGGAAAGCCAGGAAGCACAGCAAAGGAGTCTAATGTTATTGAGCAACTACTTTACACCAAGTACTCTACTAAGAGCCTTATAATCATAATGTCTATGATTGTTTAACTGTATTTTACAGATAAAGGAATTTTCACTTAGAGTTCTAGTATTTATTTTTAATCTAAGGTTTGCTTCTTTCTACTTTGTGAAGATTGAGGATGATGATAGAACAGAATTTGACCTAATGATAGCAGTCAATATTTTCATAGCATATTGTGGTTTATGATGACATGCATTATATCTATGTTTTGCATTGTATTTGGGATTTTAGATTCCAAAGCTCCTGGTGTATCCTGTATTCCATCTTATTTTTACAGAGCTGATCCTCAGCGGTATTTATGGGACTTTGAAGTTGACGGAATGCTGTTGTCTTTTAAATAATGTACATTAATTGTGTAGGATGACAGGTTTCATCATGACATTTTCATAAACCACATGCCTTGAGCGTTAGGGTCACAATCGCACTTTTTAATCACTGTCTGGATATATTTACGTTGCCTTCATTACTGAAATGTTCTTTCTGCCATGTGGTCTAGTCTATTTGTGACTCCATTTAGTTTTTTTTTTTAATATTTTTTTTTGTCTTCAAGGTGTTATTCAAAGGAGTTGCCATTCAACAAAGCAGTGCATGAATTCAAGGCATCTTGATCATTGTCACCCCTTTCATTATTCTCTCATGCCTCTATCCCTTCCCTCAATTTTGTTAATTTTGTAGGCTATGCATTGAATTTTATGACTGCATTTCCCCTATTCCTCTCTTCATTTATCTACCCCCATTCCCCTTGCTCATTTGAGTCCCCCTTTGAGTCCCCATTTCTTGTTGTTTGTTTTGTTGGAGTCTGAGCCTTTCTAATGAGTTACACCATTTAACTTCTCCCCTGAATCAACTCTATTTCAGTTAATATGCTTGTGAATGCTTGGCAACCCCAGAGTGTTTACTTATATATAAATTAATTCTTGCTAACACATATGAACAAAAATATGCATCCTTTGTCCCTCTGGGTCTGACTTCACTTACATTTGCACTGGCATTGAGTTTTTATCATTCTTTAAGTAGTATACAATGGAGTTGCCATTTAACAGAGAAGTTATGAATATAATGCATCTTAACCAATGTCACCCATGTCAACATTCTCCCCCACCCTCCTAACTCACTCCTTCCCTCACTTTTCTTAATTTGTAGGATATACATTGAATTCTTGACTGCATTTTCCCTCTTTATTGAGTTTCTAAGTTGATTTATTGAGCTTATCATATGCATGATTTCTTTTATTTCATTATTCTTATTCATGAATGTGTGTGTGTGTGTGTGTGTGTGTGTGCATGTGCACACATGCGCATGAGCATGCCAGTACCAGAGCTTGAACTCTGAGACTTGTGCTCTCATACAGCTTGCTCATGGCTGGTGCTCTCCCAATTGAGCCATGCTTCCAGAACATTGTTTTATTGGTTAGTTGGAAATCAGCTCCTGAAGACTTTTCTGGCCAGGCTGGCTTCAAGCATTGATTTTCTGTTCTCAAACTCCTGACTAGCTAGGACTACAGATATAAGCCACCAGTGTCTGGCCTTTTGCAAGATTTCTACTTTTTTCCTAGAACCTCTATCTCTGTGCTGACCCCTTAGCCAAGTTGCTAAATTTCTTATCTATGTCTTGAATTAACTTCTTTGATTTATCCATCTATTTATTTGATCCCTTTTTCTGGTCATTGATTATTTTTTGTAACAAGGATTTTTTTTTATTTTTTGGCATTGGATTCATATATTGAAGAGTTTTAAACTTTTAGAATAAACTTTTAGAACTTTTAGGATCAGTTCTTGCTTTTCATTATTTCTAGCTTGTGACTTGGGTGTCTGTTGGGAAGGATAGCTCTTCTGGTTTTAAATGGTGGTTGTCTTATAGAAAAGCTTTCTCTTGACAAGTCAATCTCCAGTACCATAACATCAAAACAAGCCAGGTATAGAAATATAACTCACATCCATCAAAAGACAACTACTACCTGAATAACCATCAAAAATAAAATGGAAAAAAGTATAGAATGAGTGCTGGTGGCTCACGCCAGTAATCCTTGGTACTCAGGAAGCAGAGATTTGAGGATTGCAGTTCAAAGCCAGCATGGGTGGGAAAGTTGGTGAGACACTTGTCTCCACTAAACTACCAAAAAAGAAAACAAAAGCCAGAAGTGGAGTTGTGGCTCAGGTGGTAGAGTGCTATCCTTGAGCAAAAAGAAGTTCAGGGAGAGACAAGACCAGCACACAAAAAAATAGTATAGAATATATAGAATATATTTAAAGTTAGTAAGGGTAAAAGTGATCATAAATGAATGAAATAAATGAGGGGGCAGAGCAAAAAGGAAAGGAGAGAAGCAAAGGTAAAATAGCAGAAAGGAGCAAAAAGGGTAAAATATGTAGAGAAAATAAAAAGATAGAAACTAGGTTATAATATAAAAATATAATTAGTGAGGAGTAATTAAATACAGATTTTTAAAAATTAAAATAATATGAAATATATAACTTCAAAAATGTTTCTAAAAGTTTTTAACAAGTCAAAACTCTGGAGAGAGTTCACCCTGTGCTCTCTAAGGAAGCTGCTGGATTGGGGTGGTCATAGCTGAAGGCTGTTGCTGTAGCTGTTTTTGTTCTGGATGGTGCTTTGTGAGGGCTTGAGTGTCTGATGGTAAAGTTGGGTAGGGCTTCATGTAGAAACTTTCCTTCTTTGCATACCAGGCAGCACCATCAACCCCAATGAGTTTTCCACCCTGTGGCCACATTGTGAGTTTCCTATGTGCAGCACTGCTTAAACTCCTCAGCAGGTTCATGCCTGACCCTCCTATATCTACAACTGGCTCTTTTAAATTTTTTTATTAAAAACCCTTTATTAAACAGAAGGGTTACAGTTACATAAATCATGCAAAGAGGACATTTCCTTTTGCACAATGTCACCCCTTCCCTCAGTGAGCTCTCTCAGTTTTTCCCTCCCATCCCACCCACAACTTTCTCTTATGGCCATCATCTACCCAAACACTGTGGTAGGATATCTTGAAGCTACCTGACTTGTGATCATTCCTTGTTTTCAGGTCCCAAGAGTCTTAAAAATATATCTCCTTTCAAGATGGTGTCTAGTTCTCTAAGATTTGGAGAGCATTGTGATGGATTTCTTTCCCAGTGCTAGCCTCCCACACTGGAGGTTCATTGTCACACCAGATCTTCCACTAGATCTAAGGTTTGTGAGAACCGCAGGTTCCTCTCCAAGCTAGGCTTGACAGTCTATTGTCACACAGCCATGCTGCTCACCTTGTGGTTTGGGGTTCCGCTTGTTCTCTTCCCCAGGGGAACCAGGACAAGAGCTGTAGACTCTTTCCTATTCACTTTTCCAATGTCACTTTAGTGTTTCTCCATGCTCTTTAGCTGTCACCTCGTTGTGGATTTCCAATAGTTTTCCCAGAATGTCGTCTGTTCTTTGTTCCCCTGTCTCTTGTTATTCAGTCACATGAAGAAAACTTCTAATCTTCTGTCTTAGTGATTTTATTCCATGTGTTGTTCACACAATCTTACCTAGTGATGAGCAATATGTAGTAGGCATTTGACATGTGCCAGGCACTATTCTAAGAAGTTTCATGTTTTCTCACTTAATCCTAAACTAGTTAGTTGTCCATAAAGGAAATTCAAATCAAAACAACATTGAGATTCCATCTCAACCCAGTTAGACTGGCCAAACTTGAGAGAATTCAAACAATAATAACCAATAATAAATGCTGTGTGGGATATGAGGAAAAAGGAACCCCATTGCACTGTTTGTGGAAATATAAACTAATACAACCACTCTGGATGGTGGTTTGGAGGTTCCTCAAAAAACTATACGTAGATCTTCCTTATGACCCAGCCATACCACTCTTGGGCACTTACTCAGAACATTACAAATCAGGATACTGTAAAGATACTTACATGTCTATGTTTGTTGCTGCATTATTCATAATAGCCAAGTTTTGGAAACAGATGCCCTACAACAGAGTGGGTCAAGAAAATATGGTACATATATACAATGGAATTTTATTCCTCTATTAGAAAAAACATGTCATTGCAGGGAAATGGATGAATTCAAATTATGTTAAATGTGGTAAGCCCATTCTCAGAAAGACAAATGACATGTTTTCTTTCATATGTGGAAGCTAGATCTAAAACACAACTGGACATGATAACTTATACACAAACAAACTAAAGATACTATTAGGGGAGGAACCCAAAGGCATAACTTCTCTGAACATCTAAAGTACTATTTATTGACACAACTTCCAGGAAATGGAAACATGTTTTAAGGATTTTTTTTGTGGGGGGGAAGAGGCACAGGAAATACAACCATTGTATTCAATGTACACTATGTAAAAATAAACTGTGTAACTTGTGGGTAGGGACAGAAGGGGGAAAATGGAAGAAAGTGAAGGAAGGGTGGCATTGTCCAAGAAGCATTGTATTTACTACCTGACTTACAGAATTGTAGCCCTTTTGTACAACTTCTTAATAAAACAAAAATAAATTTAAAAAATTTGATTGGTTCTATTCACATCCATACGTTATAGATAAGGCCAGCGCAACCAACTGCTAGGGTCAACGTTGACATTCAGAGCTCTCTGACTCTGGATCCTAACGTTTTAATCACTGTTACACTATCCTATTATCTAAATTTTCTAAATGAGAAAACCAAGACTCAAGTAATGGGCTTGCCCTAATCCAGCCAGACTTTAGGTCATGCCCCCATCTTCTAATGACACATTTGTGATCAAACTGATAAAGGAGATTAGGCGGCATACAAACAACCACACTACACAGCAGAATAAGAAAGGAAACAGGAACCGTAATAAATGCCTGGTAGTTGAGGGTCAGAAGAGTTATATAAGCTGGGCCTAATCAGGTGAGTAATACTCTTAGAAGCTGAAATAACCAGAAAGGACATTTTTGATGAATGAAAGAGAATGAACAAAAGAACATGATATGGTGAGTTCAAAAAGCAACAAATAAGAGTCAACACAGTGCAACGCCCACTGAGTATACTGGAAGACTAGACTAGAAAATCCATGTGCACCCGCATGCAAGCTTGAAGGATCTGCTTCTACCTTACTAAAGAATGAAGAGCTTTTGAAGGCTTTTGAGCAAGGACAGTATCCTGATCAAAGCCAACCTTTTAGAACGATTGTGGCTGGCAGTTCTGAGACTGAGAGGAGGCCATTGCACCTGTCCTTGGGATAGAAGGAAGAATCTAAGCCAGTGTCATAGTGTGGCAGAAGTGAGTTAAGAAAGGCTGCCTGGACAGTGTCACAACTGTCTGTATGTTGAAGGTCAAAGAGAGGAAGGAATCAAACATAGTTCTGTATTTGTGCTTAGGTCACTGAAAGAATTATATTGCCATAGATAAAAATAGGAAATAATGGAAGATGGAAATTTAAAGGGGAAGATGATCTCATTTTGGAGTAGAGCAACTTTCAGGTGCAGGTAACCAGTTCACTAAAGCTTAACTTTATCAGTGTGTGTAGAAAGTGATGCAAGTAAGTCATTGTAGCATTTAGGGAGGTATTGTAAGAAAAGCAGTTAGGCTCTCAAGGCAGGCATGAAGAGAAGAGGGACACAGCACCATCTCTGGGGCACTTTTTCACTAAGAAGGCTGACAGGAAATGAACTGATCTGATAAGAGGCAAAGAAGGAAGAGGAAAGGCAGAGAACCAAGACAATGATGGCATGAAAATAAAATAAGTGAGTTTTAAACAAAAGGAATGATTACCGTTAGGAAATATGCAAATCATCAAGAGAGCTGAGATCAGAGAAAGTATGTTATGAGCAAATTTGATACTGGAATGGTGCTGAATAGAGAGGAGTTGGAGGTGGGTGAGTCAAGTCAAGTGAAGGGTTAAAAAATAAGTGAGTTGGACCAGGCAGGATGCTGGGTAGTTAACTCTCAAGAAATTTGCTGGTAAATAGACATCAAGGCACAGGTTAATTCAAACCTATTTGCAATTTCTAGTGGCATACTACATGCAAGTCAAAGGGAGTGTAAGTTCTTTTAGTATCTGTATTTTCAGAAGTTTTAGAGAAAATAGAAATTTAAAATGTTAGGAATTGACACAAAGGAGATTTCAAAGATAATATAATGGTGAAAAAAATCCAGGACCACAGAATGAAAATAAACTTGCAACTTAATATCACAATCCTGGCTTTGATACAGCATTCCATTAGTAATTAGAGCAAACTACTGTCTCTGGGGGAGAACATTACTCAAGTCATTTCCAAGTCAGACACGAAATTTCTGGAAGTAACTAGCAGAGCACCTGGTTACCGCTGGACCTTATCTTGTAGGTAAACAAGGTACTTTCTCAGAGCCACACAGCTTTCAAAGTTATCTTATTGAATACTTCATTTCAAAGAATTTGTTTTCTCATTCCTTCTCTCTTTTCTTTCTCCTCCCCTCTCTCCCTTCCTCCTTTCCCCCTCCTTTTTCCTCTCTTCCTCTCTCTTCTCTCTTCATTCCTTTCTCCTCTCATTTGTCTTTTCCAGTCCCTCAGGGTTAGCCTCTCCAAGAGTCCAGGTTCTGGGTTGAGAAAGGTCATCACCTGACTGTCCAGAGTGTTAATGGATCCAGAGCCCAGCTGCTTCTTGTACATTCAGAAAACTCCTGTTTTCAGCATCTTGCTCTGCCTTCCAAAGCTAGTGAGACCCTAGTTACTGAGTCCTTGTGTTCTGTGATGAGTTGTGCTTTGTTTGTTTCTCCATGGCTGCAGCCACTGTGTCTCTTTGGGTTTGCTAATCTTTATACCATATATTTGCTCTTCACATCTCCAAGTCCTCTTGGCCCTTGTGGATTTATGATCTCTATTAAAACTCCTTTATACTTTATACTAACATTTCATGAAGAACCAAAATTCATCTTCAATTTGACTCTTCAAGTCATCAATTTCATTTAAAACGATCATTTAAGGGTGAAAGCATAGGGGAATGGTAAGGGCATTTAAATGAAAAAGGAAAACTGGTAAGCCTTAAAATATATCTTTTGAAAAGATTTGGCACTGTGTTTAGGAAATAGGGATTGCAACTTGGCTGGACTGTGGGATAAAATGGACCAGGGTTAAAGGCAAGTAAGCAAAGCCTTTACCAAAATAGTGGCCCAAATTCTTTTTCTTCCTTAATACACTTTCCTTGTAATGCCACTTTGGACTTTCCTCCTCTCATGGAAGAGTCTATTTCCCAAGCCCTGAAACAGGGCTTGCCTTGGGAGAATAAAAGCCCCAGGGGGCTTTACATCTTCCACCTGCTATCTTGGGACATGTCTGGTTGTCACTAGACAATTACTTGAGGAGGATGAGAGAGACATGTGGTCTCGGTATCCTTTTGCTCCAACTGAAAGCACTAAGTCCCCAGAGGGACTCGGTAGGTTTGTAGCTGAACACAGGTGAGATGAAAAACTTACCTGAGTTGCTATCAGAGTGACGAGTAAAATGTGTGATGGTAAGGGACTCTATTTGGAGTATTGGCTTGTAGACTAAAACTCACCAATCTATCTTGTGGATAGAAATTTGAAGAGGCATTGTGGGACCCTGGGAAGAATGCTGGTTAAAATGACAAGATCAGATTCTTCTTTTGCTACCAGCAAGTCCTGTGTTCTTACAGATGGTAAGTCACTTCATCTCTGCCTGACCATCTGTAAACAAACGGCACTTGTAAGTGAACCAGATTAAGTGGTGTTCCAGTTTCTTTGCATGTGTTTAAGATGTCCATTTTGCCCCTCATTCTTATAAAATGGAAATATATATATATAATTTTCCTTATTTCTCTGATAATTTGGATGCCGCCAGGCCAGCAGGCATTTCAGTCACAAATGGTTGAGGAGCACAATACCATGAGATCTTTGTAATCCATTATGTGTGTACAATTCTGTAAGCTGAAGCCCTTCTAGTCGGTTTGGGTATAGAATCAGATATATGTTCCATAATGCCCATGTTTCTTTTTCAAAAATGTTCTCCCTTCCTGCACCCTGGCCCTGAAGTTCTATCACTTTTCATCTTTCCTGCTTTCTCTGACCACAGCAATCCACAGCCCAGGCAGCTCTTTAAAGGTCATAATCTCATCAGCCCCAAAGTGACTTAGTAACCATCCAAGGACTCACCAACACTTCTGGTCTTTATACTCATGGCCAAGTCTAATTCTTAGCTCTCCACAAACTCCCGATGAGTCCCTGGATCTGGTCTGTCTCCATTTTAAAGGGAAATCAACTTCATGTTCTCATTTTCTTCAAATCAAGTCTTGAGCGTTTTGGATTCTGCGACAAATAGCTGCAGGTTTCCTGTGCAGGTTTCTTTCTTTCCCATCTGGAAAGCCCTTCCATTAGGCCCAAATTACCCAAACAACAGTGCCTCTTTGCTAGGTGACAGCTTCACTGTGAATAGCAGTGGAGGTGCTTCTCACTCATCAAATAACAAGTCTTATTAAATCCTCAAATGAGAGTAAAACTTGGTTCTTATTTATTAGCAAGCCACACTCTGGATACTGGGGATGGGATCAGGCAGAGAGGAGTGGAAGAGTTTCCATGAACTAAATCCATCTTCTATTCCCACTTTTCATCCCAGGAAAACCATTTTCTTGGGACATGAGACAAAAGCCTTAAGGCAGATGGCATTTGAAATAAGAAAAACTTTATAGTATTTAGTTTTGCAATTCTTCTGGGGAAAGAAATCTCAATGCTGTATATGGTGGCACATGCTTGTGATCCCAGCTGTCTCGAGGCTGAGGGAGGAGTAGCACAAGATGGAGGCTAGCAGAGTCCACATAGAAAAAAAACCCATCTCAAAAAAAAGTATACACATGTGTTAAATGAAATACAGATATCAAATTTAAAGGGCAACTTAGATAGTGTAATTCCTTAGAAAGGCAAAAAAGCCCCACAAAGTTCAGTAAAAGTTCACCAGGAAGTAGGTACTGGAAAGGGTAGGGTAAAGGGGAAAGAGGTGGACAAATGAAGAAGAGAAGGAGGAGAGTGGGTGGGGTTTGTAGAAGCAGGCCTTCCACAAGCTGATGCGCTCAACTCAAGGTTGAAAGAGACACCCACCCTCTGCTGTAGCTGGATGACCTGCAGATCTGACCCTGTCTGGCTCTACACCAGCCAAAGAGTCCAGCATATCTGTGGAGCCAACTCCAGCCAGTTACAGTCATGAGCAAATCTGAAAATTTTTCAGATAGGTGTTAAATCCTATTTAAAATGTAAAAAAAGTCCTATTTAAATGTAAAAGTCATCAGGGGTGAATAAAGTTAATGTAACTTCTTTTTTTCTTCTGACATTAGACCAACCGATTAGATAATGCGCATCTGGTGTCATGTACTTGTGAGCCTGCAGCCACTTCTGTGTGCTCAGCCAGTACTGAGAGAATAATCTGTGAGTGATTTCCTTGCTCTAAGTGCAGTGTCATCTCAATAGAATTTGCCTTTGCATACTAAAAAGAGAACAAAACCCACTTGAGTTGTTTTTCATCGTTGGGCACCGAGGTAAGGTGACCTTGTTGCTGGGGAGAGGCTTGCTGGCCACTTTCAGGGGAGCTGTCTTGGTTGAAGATCAGACTGTTTTCACTCATGAGGACTTCATTTGTCATGGTAAGACACTCAGCTTCCAGCCTCTTCACTCAGAAGCTCAGCAGTGGTAGATCCTGCAAGTTCTAAGGTGGACACATGGTCCACAGGGTGAGTGCTTCTCTGTGAGGCAGTTGTGCTCCATACAAGGCTGGACACATCCACTGACCAAGTGACCCCAGGCCATTCACTTGACTTCCTACTTCTTCCTATATAGAGTAAGTCGTGCAAATGCTCTGACAATGTTGGTAAAGTGATTCTAGCTCTTGTTTGGGAGCTGCCCAGGTATGTGGGGGGGCGGAGTGGAGGGGGGGGTTGTTTTGTTTTTTTCTGCAAGTCCTGGGGCTTGGACTCAGGTTCTGAACACTGTCCCTGGCTTCTTTTTGCTCAAGGCAAGCACTCTACCACTTGAGCCACTGAGCCACTTCTGGCTTTTTCTGTTTATGTGGTGCTGTGGAATCGAACTCAGGGCTTCAGGCATGCGTGGCAAGCACTCGACTGCTAAGCCATTCCCAGCCCGCTTCCATGTAGTTCTTGATGAACAGATCGAGTTGGGGTTGGTTTTCCTGATCTCTGGCCAGTCTTGGGTATCATTTTTTCAAAGGGAAAACAGGTTTGTTTTTACATTTATTTGTTTATTTATATTATCTTTAGCTGTGTTCAAGAGTTGCCATTTAACAAAGTCATTTATGAATAAAATATTTCTTGGTCAATGTCATCCCTTTCAACATTCTCACCCTTCCCAGTCTATCCCTTCCCTCATCTTCTGAATTTTGTAGGCTACACATTTTATTCTTATCTGCATTCTCTCCCTCCTCTCTTCATTTGTCCACCTCTTTCCCCTTGACCCCACCACACCCCTTTCTAGTACCTACTTCCTGGTGTTTTATTTTACTGAACTTTGATTTTTTTTTCCTTTCTAAAGAATTACACTATTTAAGTTGCCCTTTAAATCTGATATCTGTATTTCAGATAACACATTTATATACTTTTTTTTGAGATAGGTTTTTTCTTTGTGGACTCTGCTAGCCTCCATCTTGTGCTACTCCTTCCTCAGCCTCGAGACAGCTGGGATCATAGGCATGTGCCACCATATACAGCATTGAGATTTCTTTCCCCAGAAGAATTGCAAAACTAAATACTATTAAGTTTTTCTTAATTCAAATGCAAACATTTGCTTTAGAATGTATTTTTATTTGATCATTACTCTAACTGGAAAGCAGGGAATTAACAGGTTTTTTTTGACCGAAAATGAAAATAGGTCTCACCACTCTTAAATCAGATGCATATAGATAGTGTTGGTGAAATTGCATGAGAATTAGAGGGATTTGCATCCCAAACCAGAGCTCTCCAGACCAACTACAATCACTGTAAAACTGAAGCAACTCAGAAGAGGAGACGCTGTTTTCTACCTGTGTTTTCAGTCTTTCTCACACACAGATTTCCAGGGTTTCTGTTGGTAGTAACTATAAGGAACCAACCATAACTTCATGTTCATTTTCAATTGGGTTGGAGGTGGAGAAGAAGCACACAAAAATCTCTGCAAAGTGAGCCCAGTCATTCTCCACACCCAGCTGCTTCCAGTCCTTAGAGAGACACAGACCGGGCCCGGCAACAGGAACACTGTAAGCCAGATTAAAGGGTGTCTCATAAGGTAACTTAAATGAATCTATACCATCAGAAGCTACAGGCTTGAGAATGGTCAATACTTTGATCCCTTGAATTTTTCTCCTCAGACCTAGTCCCTCCATTGCTTAATACTAGAAGAAAATTAGCTGAAAATGTCAGAGCCATTCTACTGTGTTCTCCAGGTAGCATAAAATATGAATCACTGATGTAATTCAAAATTTCTAGCAGTCACAGTGTGTGTGTGGGGTGTGTGTGTGTGTGTGTGTGTGTGTGTGTGTGTGTGTGTGTGTGTGCTGGTCATGGGGCTTGAACTCAGGGCCTGGGAGCTGTCCCTGAGCTGTGGTGCTCAAAGCTAGCTCTCTACCACTTGAACAACAGCTCCATTTGTGCCTTTTCTGGTGGTTAATTGAAGATAAGAGTCTCACAGACTTTTCTGCTCTGGCTGGCTTCAAACCAGGATCCTGAGATTTCAGCCTCCTAAGCAGCTAGGATTACAGGTGTAAGTCACCAGAACCCAGTTTAGAAGTCACATTCTTTTAAAAGCAAGATTAATACTCAGAATTAATGATATATTTTATTTAACCCAAGATGCAAAACATGTTATTTCATTATGCAACCAATATAAAAATTATTATGAATTAGGATTTGGCTAATGATGATTGAACCCAGAGCCCATGCATGCTGAGCACACATAGTACCACGGGGATAGAGTCCACTTTTTATCCACACATCTCAAATCATTCATGAAGATATTTTGAGTGCTCCTTTTGCCCAGACTTTGCAATCAGGTGCTGCCTTTGGCTGGTGCTGCCATCTTAGATAGGGCACTCTGGGTTTGCCCCAGAAAATAACCTTTTCGACAATGGGGCCTGTTTCCTGTCATTTGGGCCTATCCATGGGACACCAGGGCCCTACAAATCCTGGACAGGGGCCTTCTGGACTCCTGGTCACATTTGCTGGGAGAGGCTGCTTTATCTTGCTGTGGATGGGTGATTAGTAATAGAGAGGAGATTAGTCTTTCTTGGGCCCCCATCATCTAGCAGCCTCCTTATCTTACCAAGAAACATTCTATTTGCTGAGCCAGGCCGGCAGGCACACCTAGGGCAAGCTCTGTTTGCTGCTCTCTTGAATTGCTCTTTCTTCTCCAAGTACACAAAATGCTTTGGCCTGACTTCCCCTCCCTTCACAGTAGCACAAGGACCTGTAGCACAGCAGCACAAGGCTTCCTTTGTTTCCCAGCTTGGAGTTGAACAATAATACCTGCTTTCCATAAAAGTCTAACCCTGCAAAGCCACATTTTTGTCCCTTTTCCATTTTTACAGTGCCAACAATCAAACTTTCACTTTTCAATGTTTAACCTTAGAAAATCTGAGCAGGTTTCCACCAGTAGATTTTGAGTTTCCTAGCTCCCTGTCTGTGTTCCTCTTCCTGAGGGGAAGGTTAAGTAAGAACTGGGCCTTGGTTCTGAAGGCTTCGGAAATCTCTGTATGATGCCCCCTGATACATAAGTAACTGTATGTCCCCCTCCGTTTCTCAGGCAAACCATTTCCAGGCTCAGAGGGAGACCTGTGCAGTTAGAATGTCCTCAGAGATTGGCATGAGAGGACAAAGGGCATGAGAGGATGGAGGTCAGTGATCATCTGGGAAGATGAGAGCAAGCAGTGTTTGGGCAGGAGGAAAGTGAGCTGCCTTTTTCCCCACAGCAGCCAACTCCAGGTAACCTGCTTCCTAATGAGGGCTTTTAGGTCCTCGAAAGCATACAACTGCACCGTGGCAGGACAGTTGGAAATTCCATCAAAAGACTTCCCAACATTGTCTTAGCTACACCTTCCACAACAGCTCTGAAGACAAAGCAGTAGGAGGTACAAGGCCAAATTTTCAGGGATGCCTTACAGGGTGCACTGAGCCTCTAGGACTTACTACTCAGAGGACTAAGTCCTAGCAACAGAGTAGGTGAAATTTGGAGGAGAGCTCTGCTTGGTACTGGGACTTGAACTTAGAGCCTTGCACTTGCTTGGCTGGTACTCTACCCCTTCTACTACCCATTCAGCCCTGCCTTTTTGATGGTTATTTTGGAGTCTAGCAAAATGTTCTGCCCTGGCTGGCCTAGCACCTCTATCTTTTAGATCTCAGATCTCAACCTTCTAAGTAGTTAGGATTCTAGGCATGAACCACCAGCACCTAGCACTGGTGAAATGGTTAGCTTTTATCTCCAAAATCTCTAGACTGACAATTGAGAAAATATATCCTGAAAGCCAGCTTTGGCTGATGGCCCATTTTGTTTTTGCCATCTTAAACACTTTAAAGTTGGTAGTGTGGGGCTGGGATATAGCTCAGTGACAAAGTACTTGCCTAGCAAGTACAATATCCTGAGTTTGACCCACAGTGCCAAAAGAAAAGATGAAAAAATATAGTTAAAGTAGATAGTTTATTAAGTATATTGACACTGTTGGGCAACTGATGTCTAGAAATCTTTTCTTTGCAAAACTGAAACTATACCCATTAAACAATACCTAGCTCCCCACTGCTATTTCTATAGTTTTGACCTCTCTCAGTACCCCCTGTTAGTAAAACTTCATCTATTAAGTGACACTTGCTTGCCTTCGTCTTTTGGCTATGATGAATAATTCTGCTATGAAAATCAGTGTACAAATACCTTTCCAAGACCCAGCTTTGAATCCTTTTGAACATTCACCCAGAAGTGGAATGAATTCTGAATCATATTGTGATTTTTTTTTAATTTTTGGAGGAACATTATGCTCTTTCCCACAGAGGCTATACCATTTCACATTCCTACAAACAGAGCACAAACACTCCAATTTCTCTACAGCTTTGCCAATAGTGCTTTTCTTTTTCTTTTTCTGTTTTTAATGGTAGTGTCATGTGGTTTCTCATTGTGGTTTTGATTTGCACAGCCCTAATAATGAATGGTGTTCATATGTTTTCTGGTCATTTGTGTATCTTTCTTGTAGAAATGTCAACTCATATCCTTTGCACAATTTTTAACTGAGTTGTACTAGTGGTTTGTTTCGCAAATGAAGTTTTATGGGACTATCATCCCTTTACTAGTACCCAATGTGTTGACTTATTGTTTGTGGCTGTTTTCCATGCTACAGTGGTGGAGACCATATGGTACAGAAGTCTAAAGCATTTACCACGTAGCCCTTTATAAATCATAAACATGAGGGCAGCTCACACAGAACTTCACAAATGATAATTTTCACAGTCATTAACATGGAAAGTTCCATACCCTGGCATAGCATGTTAATGGCACTTTCCAAGGAAACTGAGGCTTTGGTTCTCGTTTATGGACGCTCTTGTTCTCATGCCTCATGACACTGGCCTGAAACCATTTTTGCTCTCCTCAGACTCTCACTTCAAAAACTTTCTGATTTTTCTATACCATGTCTAGATACTTTAATTCAAAGGGATACTGGCTCTCTTGATTGGGATTTCTTGCTATGACCTTTTCATGTTGCCACACAGGGTGTACTGGCTGGAATCTTTTGTGAAATTCCCAATTCAGTAGATAAAACCTTGTGGCTTAGGGCACAACACATTTGTGAAATAATCTACTCAAACATACTGACCTGCCTGTCCACAATTCATTATCAAGAGTTTTTGCATGAACAGTTGTGTCTCAATTCAAGCATTTGTCGAACAGCCTTAAATTCTCACAAAATTCCTGGAAATGATTGTGAATTGCCTTCAAAAAAGTAGAAAAGTGTATCTATTTTTTTCTTTTCGTGTCAACAATGTCAATGGCTTTGTAATATTTTTTCTTTAACTACACCTTATTTTGTATTTGATTTATTTCTACTGTATGTTATTCTCTTTGTCCCAATTTGACCTAGGGTGATGTTTATAAGCATGAAACTATTTTACTGAAAAAGTACATCCACATATCTTACAGAATCCCTGTTATATAACTGTAATACTCAATTGTCTGTTTTTAAGTATGTATGAAAATCTTTAAAAGGATAACTATTTGCACTGTAAATTTCATATATGAATGACATGGAGTATGAAGATTTCCTTTACTGATCGTAAATATTTATGTCCATCTGGTTTGTTAATCTATTCATTTTTTAAAATTTATTTTTATTTGTCACTCCAAAAAACCCCTAAAATAAATAAGATCAATATTCTTTTCTTTTTGTAAAAAAGAAACAGACTTCCTGATTTTTTCAGAAATGGCCTTGCCTCCTGTTCATAGAGAAAAAGTATAGCGTGGGGCTGCATTTTTTTCAAGCTTTCCCCTCACTGAATTTAACTGTTCATATCCTTTGTTCTGTCTCAGAAGGGCTATTATCTCCACCTGGGCTCACAATCCTACCACTCCCCTCTTCCCTGGAGGGTCCATTAGCTATCTGGTCCCTTCTTTCTTTTTCAGTCAGTTCCCTACACTTTCAAACTATCTGGCATCTATCTATCTATCTATCTATCTATCTATCTATCTATCTATCTATCTTCCTCCTCCTCACCTATCTATATCTATGCATGTTACTTCTTTTCCTAGATGTATCTGTAAGTGTAAATACAAGCTGGGTGCTGGTGGCTTATGCCTGCAATCCTAGGTCTCAGGAGTCTGGGGAGCACAGTTAAAA
This sequence comes from Perognathus longimembris pacificus, assembly GCF_023159225.1. Taxonomy (NCBI): domain Eukaryota; kingdom Metazoa; phylum Chordata; class Mammalia; order Rodentia; family Heteromyidae; genus Perognathus; species Perognathus longimembris. The sequence goes on along the minus strand of NC_063161.1, from coordinate 115,796,335 downwards.
GCAAGCCCAGCAGGAAAGTCTGTGAGACTATTATCTTGAATTAACCACCAAAAGACCTGGAAGCATGGCTGTGGCTCAAAGCCCTGAGTTCCAGCCCCACTACCACCAACAAAAAGATAAAAATATATATAAATAAAATATATTAATACTATACATATAGCTATATATCTGTTGGCCTATCTATCACATACATAAGTATGCATGATTTGCAGCTTTTCCTGACTCCTTCAACAGGCTCAACCACACACATTGGTCTCATATCTTGATGCTTTTTTCCAAGCTACCCTGCCTGAACATCTTTCTCTTACAGCCTTTTAAAATATTCAATGTGGGCTCCTATGCAAGTCTGTTTAAAGTGAAAAACGACTTCTTTCCAAGGTTTATGTGAAAATCACCTCTATGCTTCTTCTAGAACTATTTTTAAGCTATTTTAGCTGTTTCTTTGGTGTTCATATTCCTAAATAGTGTGCCCAAATATCTTCTTCTAAGTTCTCACAGTTAGCATTTTACATGTAATTTGTCCTCTTCTACCTATCTAATACATGCACACATGCACACACGTACAATTCCCTTTTGCATCCTCTCTATAAACACAGCAGAAGTTTTCATAGATAAACATTCAGTCTTTACCTTAATATAAATAGGTAGATATTTGTCATCATTGGGCCACATTATGTATTATGGTATTTCCTTTCTTTAACATTTTTTAATTTTACCATAAGTTAATAACTATTAGATATTCAAAATGGTTGTTATCCTGTAAAACAACTATAGATTCAGACCAAAACCTGTTGTCAGAAGTTAGAATCTACCTCAATATATTCAGTCAGATAATCCATCTTGTTGTTGTTGCTTTCTTGTTTATGTTGTTGGACCCCCTCTTCTTCACTCATCTTGTCCTCTCATCTGATTTCACACTTGGGAATGAAGATGGAGTCAGGGAAAGGTCACTGAAGTAGAACATGCGCATCACTCCCATATTTGGGCTTGGGAGAAGAAAAATACTTTTCTACACCTGTCATCCCCATTCAATTTCTTAAAAACATCTCCTTTAACTTTCCCATGCATATCCTCTCAAGCTAGAATTTTCTCTGGCCTGGGGTTTTCTCTCTCACTACCTCATTTATTTTAGCACTTACAAACTGTAACCTCTTGTATCAGCATATAATGAGATGGTAATGACCTGGCTTAAACATCTCCAATCTATATCTGCTTTGATCTTCCATAAGCCGTGGGAAGCACAGAATGGGAGCAATTGGAAGAGATGGCTTCTTTTTGCAAGAAACTCTGAGAAGCCACATGGTACTTCAAAGGAACATGGACATACAGCCCACCTGCCTGTTCACATAGCTCCCCTTTCTCCAGTACCTAGGACTTGTCAGGTAATGTACGGGTGGTGGAACTACATGGTTTCACTCAACCCAACTGACCTATGAGATTAAACCATAAAAGTAAACATTTATTTAATTAAGGAACAAATGAATCAATGGGTGGTTTGTGTGGATGAATATATTAGTGTCAACTTTCTCTGTGGACCAAGAATATTTTTTTAAAACTACTTTCCCTGAATATAAAATTTTCTTTAAACTCCTCCTCCAAAGCTCATTTTCTCCTATCTTTTTTTTCTATTTATCCTAAAATACTGCATAATGGAAAGTGGCTGACCCTTAATTCCTGGCTATTTTTATTATGCCCAACTGAGTACTGTATTCTGTTCCACTACTTTATTATTCTTTTCCATATCCAACATACATATTAGTCATAAAAATGTGACTTCCTGCTCTATTTCTAGTGTAACACATGAGTGCTGCATAAAATCTGGTAGAGAAAATGAAATGTAGTGTAGACAGAAGATTTTTTATCTATTCCTGTGGCTCCCCACAGCCAAATCATATCATGTAAATCTGCTTAGCACTTCTGGACCATTTCCTTCCAAGTCCTTTCCAAGCATTACCTAAGTGATACAGCATAGGTGAGGGGTGGGACACTGGGAACTTGGAATATAAATAATATAAATATTGGAATATAAATAATGCAGAACTGTTAAACCCAGTTTGGAGGAAATTAGATTTTAGAACTGGAAAAGAAATGTGGTCCTGACACTAACACCCCGTCTCACTTCAAATGACCAAACCTCCACCTCTCTTCTAACATGTCCTTGAGGACAAGGAGGATATTATATTAAACTGCATGGAAGACTGACAAGTAGTTTTCCAAAGATTATGAAAAGCTGTAAATTCCCCAGGAGCAGCCACATTGAAAGTTGGTTTTGCAGCAAAATCCAAGATATCAAAAAGGCATTTGTACTTCCATGTTTATCGCGGCACAATTCACAATAGCTAAAATATGGAAACAACCCAGATGCCCCTCCACAGACGAATGGATCCAAAAAATATGGTACTTATACACAATGGAATACTACATAGCGATTAGGAATGGTGAAATACTGTTATTCGCAGGGAAATGGTCAGAACTCGAACAAATAATGTTGAGTGAGACAAGCCTAGAACACAGAAAACAAAGGGGCATGATCTCCCTGATATATGACTGTTAACAAAGGGAGATGGAGAGACAGTAGAGACCAAGTCTGTGAATACTGTATATGTTCTTGATACATTGTATATTGCATGTATGTCAACCTGACCTAGACAAGGGATAGAAAAACAGGTCGTAAGATATCATAAGAAATGTACACACTGCCCTACTATGTAACTGCACCCTCTTTGCACAACACCTTGTAAAAAAATTTATGTCCAATTAATAAAAAAAAAAAAGAAAGTTGGTTTTGTTTTGTGTGGGTTTTTTTCAAGGTGGTTGGAAAAAGAACTACCATCACTTTGTGGTCAAGATACAGGACAATTGGAAAGTCCAGTCAAGGTTTTAGAACATTCCTCATTTTAAAATGCAATAGTAGCACTTGTTATTTGTTAAGGGTCTACTGGGTTCCAGACATGTTAGATAATGCATCTTTAATTCTTTTTACAGCACTCAGCTGTAGCCTCCTGAAGCCTCAAAATCCAAGTGCTTTGCCCAAGTAGTCTTGTGGTCCCTGTCAGTCATAATATAGGAAGATCCAGACAAGAAAGTCACCTTTTAGGAAACATTGCCAGATAGAAGGCCAGAAACTACTAGCAGATGGTGCTCGCTGAATGCTATTCTTTCAAATGAGTCCTTACAATATTGAGTAAGGGAACTAGACTATTGAAAGCTGGAGGAATAGGACCACTGCAGAGTGAGTCTAGGGGTAGCTTTCAGTTATTAGCTATAGACTTCGGAGTCACTTGCAGTATTTTAAAAACAATAGTTTATAGTTAGAGTTTCAAGGATCCTTTATAATACAGGTCCTGTTTTCATGTGTTTCTCCTCCTACTCTGGTGTTGTCAGTAACTCCCAGGAAGACATCCTCCAATGCTTCTTGGGATAGAGGTGAGCGAATTTGTCAACCTCCTCTCCCCTCCCTTCCCTCTTCTTTTTTGATTTTTTTTTTGCCAGTCCCAGGGCTTGAACTCAGGGCCTGGACACTTAACCTGAGCTGTTTTGCTCATGGCTACCCCTTGAGCCACAACTCCACTCCAGGTTTTTGCTAGCTAATTTGGTATAAGAGTGTCATAGACTTTCCTATCCTGGCTTCAAACCCTCAGATCTCAGCCTTCTGGGAAGCTAAGATTATAGACATGTCACAGCAGAGGATCACAGGAGCCCAATAGCTATCTATACCCTTATGAACACATAAGATAATGCTAAGTGAAATGAACTCCATATTATGGAAATGATTGTTATATCACAGTTGTAAGTACTTTCAACGTGCCATATGTAACTGTAGCCTCTATTATTGATGATATTCCTGTATCACCTTCCTGTGGTTGTACCTACACTATCTCTGTATCTTATCTGAGTATATTGGAAACCGGGGATACTGGTATTAGAACTAGGAAATTGTAAGGGTATACCAAAATCGAGAAACACAGGGTAAGAAAAGACAAACAACAACAAAAGCAATACTTACAAACTGGTGAAAATGAACTGAACAACTGAACAACTCATGGGGGGGAAGGGAAAGGGGGAGGGGGAGGGGGGATGAGGGACGAGGTAACAAACAGTACAAGAAATATATCCAATGCCTAATGCATGAAACTGCAACCTCTCTGTAATTCAGTTTGATAATAAAAATATTTTTTAAAAAGATTATAGACATGAGCCACTGGTACCTAACCTCTTTTCTTATCTTTTTATTAGTGTACATTAATCATATAAAGGAATTTCACCATGGTATTTCATACATGCATGTATCTTATTTTTTTTAATTTTTATTGTCAAACTGATGTACAGAGAGGTTACAGTTTCATACGTTAGGCATTGGATACGTTTCTTGTACTGTTTGTTACCTCTTCCCTTATTACCCCCCTCCCCCTATCCCTTTCCCCCGTGAGTTGTTCAGTTGATTTACACCAACAGTTTTGCAAGTATTGCTTTTGTAGTCATTTGTCTTTTTGTCTTGTGTCTCGATTTTGGTATTCCCTTTCTATTTCCTAGTTTTAATACCAGTATACACGGTTTCCAATGTACTCAGATAAGATATAGAGATAGTGCAGGTACAACCACAGGAAGGGTGTACAAGAGGGTCATCAATAATAGAAGCTATGGTTTCACATCACATGTTGAAAGTAATTACAACAGTGATATAACAGTCGTTTCCATAACATGGAGTTCATTTCACTTAGCATCATCTTATGTGTTCAGAAGGGTATAGCTATTGGGTTCTTGTGATCCTCTGCTGTGACTTGCCTAAACCTGTGCTAATTATTCCCTATGAGGGAGACCATAGAGTCCATGTTTCTTTGGGTCTGGCTCACTTCACTTAGTATAATTTTTTACAAGTCCTTTCATTTCCTTACGAATGGGGCAATGTCATTATTCATGCATGTATCTTATATTGGTTGGATTAATCTCTATTGCTCTACCACCATTCTCCCCCCATTTTCAACTGCTCTTAGTGGGTTGCTTTGTACCATCTTCATACAAACACACATGTATTTCAGTATTGCTTACTCCTTCCATCTTCCTCTATGTCTCATACCCTCAAATAGTCCCTCGATTATGGTCATGTTTATCTATTTATATCTATCTATCTATCTATCATCTCTGTATCTATATCTATTTGGGATCTGAATTCTGAATATGAGGGAAAACAGGCAGTCTTTGTCCTTATGAACCTCACTTACTTCACTTAACATGATAATATTTAGTTCTGTCATTTACTAGCAAACATGTTAATTTCATTTTCTTTATCCATTCATCAGTTGAAGTAGATCTAAGTGGATCTTGGCTATTGTAAATAGTGCTTCAATAAACATGGATGTGTTTCTTTTGTATTGTGACTTATACTTCTTTGGATAGATGCCCAAGAATGCTATTACCAGATCATATGGTAGATCTCTTTTAGGGTTCTGTTTTTTTTTTTTTTTGTCTTTTGTTGTTGTTGTTATTGTTGTTCAGGGGGCTTGAACTCACAGCCTAGACACTGTCCATGAGCTCTTTTTTGCTCAAGGCTAGTGCTCTACCACTTGAGCCACAGTGCCACTTCTGGTTTTCTGGTGGTTAATGGAGATAAGTGTCTCATGGACTTTTTTGCCCAAGCTGGCTTCAATCTGTGATCCTCAGATTTCAACCACCTGAGTAACCAGGATTACAGGTGTGAGCCACTGGTGCCTGGCTCTAATTTTACTTTTTTATGAACATCCATACTTATTTCCACATTGGCTCCATTATTTTACATTCCCACTAACAGTGTGTAAAAGTCCCATCCTCCATCCTCACCAGCGTTTGTGGTCTGGGCTGGCCTTAAGTGTCCCTTAACGTACTTATTTTCTTTTAAATATTTCAAATGCAGGGCATAGGGCTTGTTCTTCTAGAGTATAAATAAATCTTCTAATGTCTCAAAGAGACAAAAGTTTGTGATTGTGATTCTGATTTCATATTCTCAACTTTTCTCATTGCAGTTCATGAGGGCCAGGGGCTCTGTGAGCTTCAGTTTTCTCTTTACAACATCTGCTCTATCTTCCTTGAGAATCAGCATTTCTGTCAAAAAACAGAGGGCTAGACAAGAATGTTTTTATTTCTCTTCAGACTTAATGCATTACATTTCATATTATGCTTCTCAGATGTAATGTGCAAAATTAAGCTTGGAATAATGAACACATAAATGTGATAAGTAGTGGTATAATACAGAGACTATAAGATCAAAATTACTTTACTATGGGGCAACAAACTTGGTAACTTTAAAATTTAGAAATAGTATGTTAATATTAGGTATAGCGTTTTTAAGTCCCAATATCCTGGTGTTCTATGAAGAGCAATATATTAACCAGTAAAAAAAGAACAGATATCGTTAAGATTCTACCTAAAGGATGTGTTTTATATGATCAGATTCATGAACAGACAGAATAGTGGTTACTGGAGGCCAAGGATAGGGGAGATGTGGATTTACTGATCAGAATTTTAGTTTCATAAGCTAATAGAACATCTATGTTTGGGTAGTATATTCATAACAAAGAAAATACATTTAATTCCACTAAAGTGGTAACTTTTATGTTATTTGTGTTTTTAACCACAATTTTGAAAAGAGATAATGTATTACCCATTTAACTACAGAGGATCTATTTCATTTACATATTTTCATTCAAGTTGCAGGCAGCTATTTTTTCCTAATAATAAAAGTTGGACACATAATGTGGAAAAGCAAATTTTTTCATTGTAGATGACATAAACATGCCTTGAAAACCCAGAGGTTCCAGTGAAAAATTGTTAGAAATATGAGAATTCTATAAGATGTCTGGTAAGGGAATTGAGTTAAAATATAGCACATTCTATTTTTAAAGTACTCTTAAAATATGAAATGAAATTTATGTTTCTTTGGGTCTGGCTCCCTTCACATAGTATGTTTTTTTCTGTCTTTCAATTTTCTTACAAATGGGGCAATGTCATTCTTTCTGGTAGAAGCATAGAATTCCATTGTGTACATATACCACAATTTCTTGATCCATTCATCTATTGAAGGGCATCTGGGTTGGTTCCATATTTTACTTATGGTAAATTATGCTGCTAAGAACACGGTTGTGCTAGTAGCTTTAGTATAGTCTTATTTGTGAGCTTCTGGGTAAATGCCCAGAAGTGGAATTGCTGGGTTATAGGGGAGTTCTATGGTTAGCCTTCATACTGCTTTCCAGAGTGTTTGAACAGAGTGGTTACAATGACACCAACAGTATAGTAGTGTTCCCTTTTGGCCACATCCCTGCTAGTAACTGTTGTTATTAGTTTTCTTGATGATGGCCATTCTTACTGGGGTGAGGTGGAACCTCAATGCTGATTTGCATTTCTTTTATGGCTAAGGTTGTTAGTATATGTCTAGGATAGTTAGGATAGTCCTAGCAGATGATCGCAATAGCTCAATGGCTATGTGCATACGATTACGTAAGATGACGCTAAGAGAAATGATCCCCAAAATATGGAAACAAGTGGTTTATCATTAATGTTGTTACTTTCAGTGTACTATGTGAAAATATTTCTTTTTTTTTCTTGTGCTCACCTTCCTTATGATTTATCCTCTGTTGTCACTGTATTTGAGTCTGGTACCCTGGGTATTTTATATATGTCTGTCTGAATTAGGGAAGGGAAGGGGGACATTAAAATGGTGAGACATTCCTATGGTTGTACCTACACTATCTCTGTAATCTTATCTGAGTATATTGGAAACCGTGTTTACTGGTATTGGAAATAGGAAATTGAAAGGGAATACCAAATTTGAGAGACACAGGGTAAAAAAAGAGAAATAACGACAAAAGCAATACTTGCAAAACTGTCTGGTGTAAGTGAACTGAACACTGGGGGGGGGGGGGAAGGGGGGAGGGAGGGGGGCATGAGGGACAAGGTAACAAACAGTACAAGAAATGTATCCAATGCCCAACGTATGATACTGTAACCTCTCTGTACATCAGTTTGACAATAAAAATTTGAGAAAAAAAAAATAAATAAATAAATAAAATGGTGAGACAAAGGGTAAAAGGCAAACCAATGCAACAGTAATACTTACAAGACAGTATGTTGTAATCTATCTGTACAACTCATGGGGGGGTTGGAGAGGTGGGAAGGTGGAAGAAAAAAGAGGATAGGGGGTAACAAATTGGACAAGAAATGTACTCACAACCTAATTTATGTAACGCTAACCTCTCTGTGCTTCACCTTGACAGTAAAAAATTTAAAATATGAAATGATATACCAATTTTTTACAACTCTAAAATAAAATACATACAAATAAAATAAAATGGATGTATAGAATCTGTTTGAAGAAATGCTTACAACTTTAAAGACATGACTCAAAGTAAAATTGTTGTTTCAAACATATCAAATTGAGGGAGCCAGGGGTAAATGAGGGAGGAGGTAACAAGTTGGATAAGAAATGTACTCACTGCCTTACATATGAAACTGTAACCCCTCTGTACTTCACTTTGACAATAAAGAAAAAAACATATCAAATTTATGTATGTGTATATATACACATATATGTATACATATGTTGGGGATCATTATGGCCTGGGAAAGACTGCCCTTCCACCAGCCTTGGGACAATAGAAGTCCCTCCCACCTTCTGGCCTCCACCCCTTGGGAGGTGAACACGTGCGTGCCACCATGATGGTGTTGTCCCGCCCACAAAGGGAAGTTTCGTGATGTCACTTGATGAACGTGACCCCTAGCCTATGACTGACCCTTTGGCCAGCCCCCTTTCTTTCCCGCCATTACTTCTATATAAGTGCCCTTCCATATTAAAGTCTTTGAGACGCATTCCACCACCGCAGCGTGTCCCTGATGCCTTCCTTTTCGCCTCCGCCCTCGGTAACATGTGGGGGGCCTGGGGGGAGGGGAAGCTTCAGCAACCCGTCCTCAACTTAGCGCTTGCCCATGTGAGCACGCCTTTGGCCTTCCGCTGGCAGAGGGCCAGGCTGAGTGCTCTTTCATAGAGTTTGTGGTTACCATTCTCCCCGTGGGGGGAGAAAGGGGGTGTCCAGAACCCCAACATACATATATACACAGGTACAGATATAGCTGTTGTCACAGCTGGCACTCAACCACTTGAGCAAAGTCTCTAGCCTGGCTTTTTGCTAGATAGTTGGAGATGGAGTCTCTCAAACTTTTCTGTACATCAAAGCTTTGAACATTGATCTCCTGCATTTCAGCCTCTTGAAGAGCTACAATTACAAGCATGAACAACTGGCACCTGACTCCAGAATGTCCTTTACTAAAACAGAAAAGAAGCTCTTAAACTGGATTAGTGTCTCTTGTATCAAATATATAATATATCAAATTATTATATTATATCAAATTAGATTAGAATATATCAAATATATAATCAGATATAATATATAATTGCTAGAGCAATTACAAGTTGTTGATTGAAATAAGATGCAATTAAAAAATATAACCAAGTATATAAAAGAATTTGCTACATGATAAAAGTGCATTCAAAATCATTTGAGAAATAGTGTACTTTAATTACAGAAGGGCATTGGCCCTTTGAGAAAGTTAAGACTTTGTTTTTGATGCAAACTTAAGTTCCTGAGGACTCAAGGATATCAACTTAAAGTAAGTAACTAATTAAAGGCACAGAAGGAAAATACAAGAAATAGTCTTTACAATGATATAGTGGAAAGGCCTTTAAAATAAAGACTAATATACCAGAAATGAAACAGAAATAGTTCATAAATAGTAGCATTCCAAAATGAAAAACTTCTGTAAGGAAGTATAGTTAATAATGTTGATAGAGCATGTTAAGGCCAATGTCCTTTAGGATCTAAAGGATTCTTAGAAATAACTAGGAAAAGACCAATCATCTAATTTCAACTCACCCAAAAAAAGAATTCAGCTCACAAAAAAGAATAGTTCATAAGCGTAGAAGCAATTTTTCTTTATTATAAATTTTATTAGTATCATAGAATAACATTTTATAATTTTAATTTTATAAATTCATTTGATTTTTTAAAAAAATATACAATTTTATGTATTTAAAAATAATTTTGTTCCAATTTTATTGTCTTTTTAAATAATTTTTAAGAAATGTTGTTTTTATTATAATCTAGAGAGCAATACAGATTTCAAATAGTGATTTGTCATCTCATACATCAGTTGGGCAAACGTGTGCTCTGTTGTACAGGTAAGAGTTCAGGGAAGTAGGCACTCTCCTACTGTTGTGTTTTGAATAGGAAGTGTCCCCACAGGGCTCCTGTGTTGAAAGCTTGGTTCCCAGATGGGAGGTGATTACATCCCAAGGGTGAAACTGCATCAATGGATTAATTAATTGATGAGTTCACAGCTGAATGGACTATTAGAAGGTGGGGTCTACTTGGAAGAAGCGAACTGTCTTTGCAGAATATTCAGCATTCAAGGTCCTCTCTGTCTCCCTCTTCCTCTTTGCTTCTGGGACGCCTTGAGGTGAGCATCTTGGCCACATGCTCCTGCCACCAGGATATTGTGCCTCACCGTTGGACCAAAGCAATGGGTCCACTGGACCTTGGAATAAAACCTCTGAAACTGTGAGCACAAAAACACCCTTCCTCCTTAAGTTGTTTTCCTCAGGTGTTTGTCACAGTGCTGAAAAACTGGTCGACATATCCATCTCTTAAGAGAAACAAAGAGGAAATTTCCTACTTATGGCATAATTAACATATTGGGGAGCCATTTATACAATACATATCAGTAATTTAAATGAGCATACTATTTTATCAAGTAACTTTTATTGTAAGTATTTATCCTAAGGATACACTTTCATTTGAGAGCAAAATCATATGTGTAAAGCTCATTTCAACTTTGCTTTCTATGAAAGAATTAGGAGCAATTAATTGTTCTAAAAATAAAAGATCCATTAAATAAACCATGGCATTTTCATGCAATGGAATATTAACTAGTCACAAGAAGAATATGGTGGATATAATTATATTACAAAGCCAAAAGCTTACAGTGCCCAGAGACAGGTCCAATCATACATACTCAATTCATATTCAGTAAAAAAAATGAATACAAATAACCATTAAATGTCTGCTATTGTTAATTTTTAACCATATGATTTAAACAATATTGTTCTATTTTTGCCTCCCAATGGGGAAATGTGTAAGAAATGATAACAAGATTGATTATGCTATTTATTTACTCATGTTTTTGTTGTTTGACCACTGGTTGAGTTCATTCACTCATTCCTTCATGTATTTAGTATTTGTTATATAACATGTTATACATGTTGACAAGCACTGAGTTCTTACTGGAAGTCTAGTTGATAAAGGTAAAAATTGAGATTGTGGTGTATCAATATACACTGAAAAGGTTCACAACTTACTCTCTAGAAATTTACTATGTATATGTAACCAAAAGTGCCCAGGAGTACTTGAAAAGATATCAGTAAGTCTACAACAAGAGTGAGCATGGAAAAGTAGTCTTTCTCTTTGTGTTTCTCAGTTGTTTACCTCTTGGGCTTTAACTTAGCAGATTCTCACTAAGGGATGGATTCTTTTTCTCCACCTTTTGAATGTTGACTCATCTTGTGACTTACACCAGTAAGCCACTGCCAGAAGCACGTGGAGAGAAGCCCCCAGCCTAGGTGTGCCAGCCTTCCCAAATTCTCCCCAGAATTATGAGCTAAGGAAATAGTTCATGTAAGCCATCATCTGGGGGGGGGGGGGTGGGGAAGGTGTGTGTATGTGTGTGTGTGTGATTTCTTAGATGATTTCTCATTATGTAGCTGGGGCTGGTCTCAAACTCACCATCCTTCTGTTTTAGTTTCCCACAGGTGTGCACACTTATACTTGGAGAAACCATCAAATTTTGAGATGATTTTTTTTGGGCCTGTCCTGGAGCTTGAACTCTGGGTTTGGGTACAGTCCATGAACTTTTTTTGCTCAGGGCTATTAGTGCTCTACCACTTTAACTGCAGCTCTCTTTCTGGCTTTTTTTTTTTTTTTTTTTTTTTTGGCCAGTCCTGGGCCTTGGACTCAGGGCCTGAGCACTGTCCCTGGCTTCTTCCCGCTCAAGGCTAGTGCTCCACCACTTGAGCCACAGCGCCGCTTCTGGCTGTTTTTCTGTATATGTGGTGCTGGGGAATCGAACCTAGGGCCTCGTGTATCCGAGGCAGGCACTCTTGCCACTAGGCTATCTCCCCAGCCCCTCTTTCTGGCTTTTTGGTGGTTAATTGGGGATAAGAGTCTCACCGACTTCCCTGTTTAGGCTGGCTTTGAATCACAATTCTCAGATCTCAGCCTCTTGAGTAGCTAGAATTACAGGCCTGAGTGACCAGCACCTGGCTGAGTGATTTGCTTTTAACCAGGAAAAAGCTATTTGATTGTATGGGTAATTGAAAAGAAATTCTCTCCAATTCATCCAACATAGGTTAAATGAAATATCATTCATCCATAGGGAGAAATACAATGCTTGCACTCTTTATAGTATGATAGTATAGTGTTTATAGTATGGTACTATAGTAGGGTACTGTATACTGACATGAAAAAGTATTTTCCATGGGCTGTTAAATGAAAAACAAATGTGATTGTAAACTAGTACATAAACTATACCCCTGTTTTCTGTAAAACAAACGAATGCTGAATGTCATACTCTGACATGTCAAGTTATACCCTACTTTTTAAATTTTTTAAAATAAAATGCTTTGCTGTCCTCTGTGGTCTCAATTATCTATGAAAAGAAATAATAAGATTGTAAAAAATAGTAATGCTGTATTTCTGTCCTGCTCCCCCAACATTGCCTCCCATCCATATCTTTCTTCACCTCCACATTGTGAGATTTCCCTTTGCATGCCTGTCCTCAAGCTCCCTGTCTGTGTCTTTCTTTTTATGTGGTGTTGGCCTCCATGAAACATTCATTACACTTTTATTCTCTGCTTCTTTTCCTGTCTCTGCTCGGGTTCCCATGAAGGATTTGTGTTTGTGAATGAGACCTGAGAGCATTTGGCTACAGATGTACTTTTGTCTTCTCAGTAAGCAAAGTAACGTGAGAAGACCTGGATGGGATCAAAGTGACCAAGTGCCAGGTAAGCTGCTGAGTGTTCTGGGAGATGGCAGAATTAGTGTGCGAGGGCAATGTCCCGAGTCTCCACATGTGAGGAAGTGCTTGCAGACCCCATGCAGAGGAAAGTGCTCCCGGAGTGCACTCTGAGGGAAGTGTTCACAGACTCCAGTATGAGGGAAATACCCCATGCTCCACACATGAAGGAGATGATCCCAGACTCCATGTAAAGAAAGAATGCACTGGGAGGAGGTAACAAACAGTATAAGAAATGTATCCAATGCCTAACATATGAAACTGTAACCTCTTTGTACATCACTTTGACAATAAATAAGAAAAAAAAGAAAAAAAAAAGAAAGAATGCACTGACAACACACCCCCTCCCCCCAGTTCTCTCAGCTACCTGCTTAGAGTTAGTGTGTCTTTTACTAGGGAGGTTACTATTCTTTCTAGAATGTTTGGTTTAAAAAAAATTTTTTTTTATTAATCTTGAGGCAAGGTCCTTTTAGCTGAGAAAAACTGAGTGTCCAAATGACTGAGTGATTTAGCTTAGAGCAGAATTTCAAACTAGACTTTTGGGAATGTGGCTTAGCGGTTGAGTGCTTGCCTAGCATGCATGAAGCCCCAGGTTCAGCTCCTCAGTACCACATACACAGAATAAGCTGGAAGTGGTGCTGTGGCTCAAGTGGTAGAGTGCTACCTTTGAGCAAAAGAAACTCAGGAACAATGCCCAGGCCCTAAGTTCAAGCCCCAGGACTGGCAAAAACAAACAAAACTAGATTTTTGCTTTATGCTCCCACAAGTAGAAACTCTGAAAGGAATAATATGAAAACATTCTTTCAATTTGCTATTGAAAAATTTAAATGCCAATAAATGAAAACCTAATAATTAATAGACTTGGATTAGGAAATAAAGAATTGATTATATGTGTGTGTATTATATATATATATATACATATATATATCCATCTTCCCCTTCATACATAACAAGGGAACACAATCTTTTGAAGTGAGTTTATGTCTGTCCTGTCACCATGTTTATGAAGCATTTTGGGGGCAGTTTTGGAGTCTTTGTATTAGGTTTTTCAACCCTCAATCAAAATGCTAAGTGATGCAGTGCAATTATGTGGTTTTATGAGCTTTAGGATAGTTTTTGGGTTTTTTAATTGGTTCAGCCCCATGTTTTCCTAATGGCTACAAATGATTAGAGAAGGCTTGGAGCTATGAAATCTGTTTAGTGAAGGTAAGCCTGTTCTGGTAGGCATTCACTCTGCCTGAGGGGGCAAATGTAGTACTTAATGTATTATCAGTGTAAATGGTTGCACCAATGTGAAACTGCAGCAACTATTAACCATGTGTATTTACTAATCCATAATTATAGTCAAAACACTTTCTTGGAGTAACCAAAGGTTTATCTATTTTTGATTCTTTAACATCACACAGCCAGAATGGGAATAAATTCCTCAAAGCTATAACTAATCAAACTAAAACACATGGCCATTAAATAAAGGGGCAGATCATTAAGAGAGTAATACTGAAATAATGTGGTTTAACTCCGTTTCTTTTACATCAGTAGAACTGCACTTATGACTGCCCTATGCACTATGAGAAAAGTCAGCTGACACCATGGCGTGGGGGAGGGGGAAGGGAAGAAGGGAGGAGGAAGTTATATATGCTCTCATACAAAGAATGGAACAGTAATAGCAATCAAAACAGTGATTATAGATGGTTTATAGGGAAGGGGGGGTCCTCTAGAGAGAACAACAAATATCTAGACTATGTTCTTGATCTTAATGTGGCTGTAGATTATGTAAAGGGATGCATTTGTAAAAACTCATCTTTTAGACTTTCTACCACACACTATATGTCAACTGTCCCTGAATAAAACTTCTTTTTGTTGTTTGTGCTACAGCATATTGGGTCTATAATCTAAGTCAAATATGGGCAAAATATAGCTCATACTATCCCAAAGCAGAGTAGGGAGGGAGGAATCTATTACTGGCCTTTGGTGAAGCACCATGGGGAGAGACATCCCGCCCTCCCACTCCAGAGTAGTAGCCACAGGGATGGGAGGAAAGGGGGCCCACTTAGCTTTGGCCATAGAACACAGAGCCTGGCTGGCACTTGGCCAGGATAGATGGAAGGAAGGACAGGAGCCCCAGAACCCACCCTGGAACTGCTCTACAATTGTCCTGTTAATATCATTCTTCCAGACCTAGACTCAGGGCTGGTGCACAGGAAAGCCAACAAAGCAGTGGAGAGGAAGAAGACCTTGTTGTGTGGTGGGCAAGGGTACCTAGACCTGTGGAAGAAGGTGGATGGGGAGATGGACTAGCTGCCACTAGGGTTTCATAAGTACAGCTGCAGTCAGTGTAGTTCACTCATTTGAAGACACAATGGTTGCTGTGGTTCAGCTTATGTTCAAATATTTCCAGGTAGCATACCTTGAGGCTAGAGGGGGTGAATGTAGTCTCAAAGTTCATGGAAATGGGGTATATGTGGGGTCAAGCCCATATCTTCTTGTTATTGGTGGGCAAAGGTTCAATCTCTGCACTGATTTGCAAGTCCTTCGTGCCTGCCATGCTCTTGATCTTCTACACAATGATGTTCTTAGTGACCCTGTACTTGACCTTTCCCTTCTGCAGATTACCTGCACCCTGCTTGTGTTCAGTGGGGTTCAGATTTTTACCTGGATGGGCCACCAGTGAGGGCTTGCAGTTGGACTTGATGAACACCTTGACCTCCAGTTTGGTACACCCTCCTCCTATGAGTGGAATCACACTAGGGGAAGATGCAATCATCAATGTTGATTGATTCCCACTCTTGCTTGTTTTATCAACTGTGTAAAGCTTTACTGAGATTATATAGATGATAGCAGGAGCCCTTGTTTATGTGTGTATTCCTCCGGAGTGCCTTACAAAAGAAGTGCACTTGGAAAGCTCTTTCCAGAAACTTCCAGTCATGATTGTCGTTTTCTTGAGAATTGTCTGTAGAACCTAATGAATTGAAGGTGCGTTCTTCCCACCTTCAAGTCCAAAACATGGTCACCTTGGTTGCTGGGTTTGTGGAGAACTAGAGGCTGGAACAGACTCAGCTTCTCACACTAAAAGCAGGGATGGCCAGGAACTGGTTGCAGAAAAATAAAGTCCTTGTTTTGATTCTATGCTCTAGCACTAATTGTGGGATAAATTACTAATTTATTCTAAGCCTGAACCTCTAATTTTTTTTTTTTTTTTTTTTTTTTTTTTTTACATTGCAAGCTTTTGCTTTGACAGCAGGTATGGGTCGAGGGCCCCACAGCCCTTCCCCCATATTCCGCTCCACCTCGTGGGAGACCCACGGCAGTGCTGGTAGTCAGGGGACCAACCAGAAGAGCTCAGCCGGAATGCACTGGCTTCGAGGCTTTGTGCTCATTTCGCCCGTGGCCCCTTCTCAATGGGCTTTCCTATGTCCTTTCCCCGGAGCTTGAGGCCAATGGCTCTCTCGATTTTGCCCAGGACCTGGTTATTGGGAATGGCGCGTCCACTCTCATAGTCTGCAATGACTTGAGGCTTTTCATTGATTTTCGTGGCCAGGTCCTTCTGTGTCAGCCCATTGCTCTACCGGCCTCGATGAATCACTTTGCCCACCTCCAGGGTCACCCTGTCATGGTGCAGCTCCTCCGTCTCCCGGTCCAGCTTGGCTGTGTTCTTGGTGATTGAATGCTGCTTATTCTGACCAGCCCACAGCTTCACCTCGTCTTTGAGCCGCTAAGATGGCCTGCTTGGACTTGGCCTGCACAGCCGTGGGGCCCTTCTTGCGCAACACTGTCACGGTGTCCCAGTCGCTCTCAGCCATGGTGGGGCAGGAGCGGGGGCAGCGGTCCCTCGGGCGACACTGGCAGCTGCTCCAGACCCCGCGGCGGAGGGACGCCTGAACTTCTAATTTTATAAAATGAAGATAAAGTTACCTGGAAGGTTAGTGTAAAGATTTACGCCAACATTTGCTATTGTTAGTCTTCTTGATATAGGACATTCTTACTGGGGTGAGATGGAATCTCAATGTTGTTTTGATTTGCATTTCTTTTATGGCCAGTTGATGTAGAGCACTTTTTCATATATCTCTTTGCCATTCTCATTTCTTCATCAGTCTCTTTTTAAGTCTTTAGCCCACTTGTTGAGGCGGCTATTGGTTCTTTGCGGTTTTGTTTTGGAGGAATGTAATTTTTTTAGTTCTGCATATATTTTAGATATGAGGCCTTTGTCTGTTGTATGGCCGGTAAAGATCTTCTCCCAATGTGTGGGCTTTCTGTTTATCTTGCAAGCTATGTCCTTTGTCCTTCAGAAGCTCTGCAGTTTGATGCAGTCCCATTTGTCCATCCTTTCTTTGATTTGCCACATTTGTGGCCAAAAGGGAACCCTACTTCATTGTTGGTGGGAATGTAAACTGGTTCAGCCACTCTGGAAAGGGGTATAGAGATTCCTCAGAAGGCTAAACATCGAGCTTCCCTATGACCCAGCAGCCCCACTTTTGGGCATCTACCCAAAAGACCACAAACAAGAACACACTAAAGCCACCAGCACAACAATGTTCATCGCAGCACAATTTGTCATTGCTAGAATTTGTTACCAACCCAGATGCCCCTCAGTAGACGAATGGATCAGGAAAATGTGGTACATATACACAATGGAATTTTATGCCTCTATCAGAAAGAATGGCATTGCCCCATTCATAAGGAAATAGAAGGACTTGGAAAAAAATATACTAAGTGAAGTGAGCCAGACCCAAAGAAACATGGACTCTATGGTCTCCCTCATAGGGAATAATTAGCACAGGTTTAGGCAAGTCACAGCAGAGGATCACAAGAACCCAATAGCTATACCCTTATGAACACATAAGATGATGCTAAGTGAAATGAACTCCATGTTATGGAAACGACTGTTATATCACTGTTGTAATTACTTTCAACATGTGATTATTGATGATCTTCTTGTATCCCCTTCCTATGGTTGTACCTGCACTATCTCTGTATCTTATCTGAGTACATTGGAAACTGTGTATACTGGTATTAGAACTAGGAAATAGAAAGGGAATACCAAAATCGAGAGATACAGGGTAAAAAAGACAAACGACTACAAAAGCAATACTTGCAAAACTATTTGGTGTAAATGAACTGAACAACTCATGGGGGGGGAAGAGAAAGGGGGAGAGGGCGGGGGGAATGAGGGAAGAGGTAACAAACAGTACAAGAAATGTATCCAATGCCTAACGTATGAAACTGTAACCTCTCTGTACCTCAGTTTGAAAATAAAAATTTAATAAAAAAATAAATTAAAAAAAAGATTTACGCCAAATCATTTATGTGAAATGACTCCCAGCTCCCCAACTCTTGTAAACCCATTGCCTTTCCAGGTACACATCTTCTGATTTCTTTCAAGCATTGACCTTTGAGAGCATTTTGTATTTACCTGTGTGAACAGGTGATTAATGTCAGTCCCCTCCTCCTGCCTAATCCCCAGGGCAGAGAACATGTGCATCCGTGCTCACTAGCATCTTCTACAGTACTTGGCATATGGTAAACCAGTGATAAATGTTTGCTTAACTAATGGAAATTGTTACTATAATCAATATTTCTTCCCACCTTGGTAAGAAGCTGGTAAAACTATAAAACTCTCCTTTCTACCCCTCTCTCCTTCCTACAATTACACACACATAGACACACAGACACACAGACACACACACAGACACACAGACACACAGACACACACACACACACACACACACACACACACACACACACACACACACACACACCAGAGTCTGGATTACTTTATATGCCTTATTTATCCATTTGCTATTTTCCCAAGTTCATTAGTACCAAATTTTCCTTGTCTCACAGTAAGTGTGTGCAGGTAAAAGGGGGAAAATTAGGGAAAAGGCATACTGAGGAGAGTGTGTTTGGCACATAGGGAGACTTGTCTCATTGAGAGCCTGAGAGAGATAACCCTGCCCTTAGCACCTGTAGTAGGAGGCTCTGACACAGTCTACAGGATCTGTGGTCTTTGTTGCTTCATAAGAACTTCTACACCGAAGGGCACTCCCACTCCTATCACTGCTTCCCATCAAGGCCTGGGGAGTCATGTTTATCTGTGTTACTCATGTGTTGAACTTGTACCAGTTCTCTGAGTGGTTTCAGGAGCCTATCTTTGGGCAAGACTCCCATGTCATAATGGAGCAACATGACAGTATATTATTACTCCTTTTCTTTTTCTTCTCCTCCCTCCCTGCTTTTTTCTTTTTTTTTATTGTTAAGATGATGTACAGAGAGGTTACAGTTACATACTTAATGTAGTGAGTACATTTATTGTTGTACTTCTTACCCCCTTCCTCATTTTTCCCTCCTTTCTTCCCCTCCCCTCCCTCCACTTTCATCATTTTGTTAAACCTTCCCAAGACATGACAAAGCAAACAGGATTCCCCCTTGCTTTTTAAAAGCTCAGCAGGAGAATAAAACTGTTATCACATGGTTTGTGGAAGCCTGGAGCTCTGGATAGTCCTCTAGAGTGTGTCACTGGCCTTAGTATTCAGGAGTTGAAAATATTTTAGGCAAAAATGTATTTATTTGCTTCCTCCCCCCCCCCACCAACTTTTTGCTTTTGAAATGTAGATGAGCCTGAACTTATAATCATGAGATTATATCATCATAAACTCATTGTAAATTGAAAATAACACTAATCAAAAATGCACCCAATGCACCTAACTCCTGAGCATCATAGCTTAGCAACACAGCCCTCTGAAGGGCATTCTGATAATCAGACCACAGAATTGCTGGCTTGGAAAACTCAGATTTCAAATCAGAAGCTCAGTTTCTACTGAACTTGTATTGCTTTTATGCCACTGTGAAGTTGGAAACTCATAAATTGAGCCACTATAAGTCAAAGATGATCTGTAATTGCAATAGAGTCACAGGAAATAACAAAATCATAAAAGGCACTGGGAAATATTATTCATCTACCTTACCTTTTGTTTTTATTTTCAGGTATAAATTAATGACCATTATAATATTTTGAAGAACACACTATTAATAATGAATCACTATCCTAATATGATTTTTAGGCATAAATGGATATATGGATCTGGGTCACTTATTCATCACAAATAGGATTGTGTTATCCAGTACCATTTTTTTAAACCCAGAAACAAAGAAAAAACATCCCACCAGTTGAAATAACTCCCACACATTCTTGCAAACTGCCAAAAGAGAAAATGTTAATAACAAGTATTTTTGGAGAACATGACTTTTTTTTTTAACCTGGTAGCAAAAAGTTAGTAGAAGCTAAGCAAGAGCACTTCTGATTCTAGACCTGGTTTATGGGTTTAATGAAACTATCCTCAGCAAATAATCACTTACCTCTAGGAGAAGCTGTAGGTGGATTCTATCATCACCATCACAGTATGTCTACAACTTTGATAATCACACATTTTCTGTTCCTCTTTTAATAATGGCTTAATTTCCTTGTTTGGTAAGGTACTGTTTTTATCATTTGTCTCTAAAATGTCCTTTAGTCCAGCTTGATTCCATTGAGAGTTATTAGTGATCAAAGAGGTCAATGAAGATGAGACTTTGAGGGAGGCAAATGGAAGAGCTATGGGAATGGTTGTCTAGGTGGGTGGGAAACAGAGTCTCCCTTGTGGATAGGCCATGAGGCTGACAAAGGATCAGTCAATATAGACTTCCTTTCAAAGGCTGCTGACCTCTCCATGGACCATCCCCAGAAAGAGCCACTGAAGGTGGAACACTGGGGATGGTTATTGGCTGTCTGGATGAACTAGGTAGTAGAGATGAGTCTCCAGGGACAGGATTGAATGGTCTTCATTCATACTGGATCCATCTCTTCTCCACTAAGGTCAGACCCTTCAGTACCTCAAACACAAAGGACTGTAGTGTCTGAGGTAGCTTTAGTGCGTGAGGGTCAACAGTTCATGAAATGGCCACAGGACCCTTCCCTGAATCCTCAGAGAGGATGAGGAGCTGGACAAAAAGATAACTTTGCAGCCCACGTATGTCCATGAAACCACCACCACCAAGGTCCTAGACAGACCTGTGCAGGACCTAATTTAATCCTCCTGTTGACCCCATGAAGAATATTGTTGTCAGTCCCTTTATCATACATAAAAAAAACTGAGATTTTCAAAGTTTAAGTAACTTTATTTTCTTTTCCCTCTGTCAGTTGTGGGGCTTGAACTCAAGGCCTGGGTGCTGTCCTTGAGCTTTTTTTGCTTGAGGCTAGTACTCTACCACTGAGCCACACCTTTACTTCTGGCTTTTTGTTGGTTAATTGGAAATGAGAATGTCACAGACTTACTTGCCCAGGCTGGCTTTAAACCTTGATCCTCAGATCTCAGCCTTCTGAGTAGCTAGCATTACAGGTATGAACCACCAGCACCTGATTTAAGTAACATCTTTAAGTTCATAATTCACAAGCATCTGACCAGAACCTTGGACTCTGTGTTTATTTGCCAGTGATGCCAGAAATCAAATCACTTAATACTACATTCACGTGTACAAAGCTCACACATTCAGTATAGGATTAATTTAGGATTGGCATAAGGGCTAAAAAACTAAAACTAAAATAAATCACAATAAAATTGTTTAATTAAATGAATCTCCAAATAGCACCTTAAACTTTGTAGGCTCCCTTAGAGAAGAGCTTGGAGTAGTGACTGTTCTCATTATCAGAGCCCAGTGGGAGTTGAGGCAAATGTAGCCTGAAGGGCTGCACCAGGGAGGAGCCAGCAGCCAGCAGCCAGTATTCCTGCCCTGGGGAAGATCAGCGCAGCCCAGACAGCCTGGGAATCCCTCCACCACCAATGGGAACACTGGAATAACTTCATTTTCTTTCTTGCTCTCTGACCTTCCTTTTTTCTCCCTAAATCTCTCTTCCCAGTCTGTCTCATTTTCACTCTCGTTTCTCTCTGATTCTCTTTGGCCTCTCTGAGTATCTCCCTGTCTTTGGGAGGGAAAAGGAAGAGGATAATTTTTTCCTCTCCTCCCTCTGCTTTCTCAGTCTCTCTTAGCTGTTAGCTGTGTGACTTGGAGTAAATTCTGGGCATGAGGCTCATGGGCTTGCCAGGTCACACGACTAGTAACAACTCTGATTGTAACCTTGACCACTGCTTCTCCATTAGTGCTTGTGACTATACTCCCTGCACTGGAAGAGGGGGTGGCTGTGAATCGTTTGAAGCAGTGGGGAGTACATAGGAGCCCTTCTGTAAATATGGGTGTCCTTGAGGGCAGCTCTAGGTTTATTTGCTAGTGAAGTCAGAAATCAAAGCTCTCCCACGGATGAGTGAGCAACAACTGGTGGTCATTGGGCAAAAGACCCAGCTTCTTGCAAAGCTTTTATCCTAATAGGAATCTGCTGGGGAGACTTCTGGGGGTAGCATGGCTAAACGAAACGGGTCCTGGGAGAAGACTTTGGGAGTGGGAAAGATGCTTTGGAGATGGATGCTATGGAGAAAGGAATTGTGGGAAATGTTTTGAGGTTGGAGTTGTTTTAGGCATTTAAACAAAGTGGAATGTGATCAAATTTTAAAGTTGCAGTTGTCTTTAGTCATTAGTGTTTTTCAGAGTCTAATGTGTGTATTTTGGTGCCCAATTAGCTTTTAGGACTGTGTCAGGTGAAGAAGCCATACAACTGACTGCATCTGAGACCCCTACTGGCCTTCAGGCCATCATATATACTCACATGCTGAGAAGTATCCATGAGGCACCCACCCACCAGGCATTCCTCTTGTGACCCACAGCCTCAAAGAGGAAGTCTGCTTCCTCTTTAACTCTGCTGGTGCTCTCCCCTCCAACCTAGTCTCTGGGTGCTCCCAGATGTACAAGGGATGTGCACAAATGTGTCATTTCTGTTCTCATATCTTTCTTCCCCATGGTTCACAATGTGTGTCCAAAGGCTACAGGCTTTTCCTCACTGGCTTTTGCTTCCCTTGTCATCTTTTACCATTTCCCGTTCACTCATCTCATCAACAAATCAAAAGAGCTGGGACACCAGTGCTAACAGGACTGCTCAGCAGACCCACCTGTGGACTGGCAGCGTCCACATGACTGGCAGCGTGGCATGACGTGAGGGCGTGAAGATATTAACAGATTCCAGCAGTCTGTGAGTGTTGGGGCACTCAGAGCTTGGAGGTCAGCACTCAGAGTTGGCCTCTGCAGGGAAAGGCAGCTGGAAGACCTTACACTCAGTCCCTGAGAGAGGCAGGCCTTGGAGGGGAGAGGATGAAGAAATGAGGGAAGGGAGGAAGCTAAGCCACCCTCAGCTCCAGGCCAGATAGCTGCCCCAAAGGAGAGTTCTGGAAATGGCTGCGGTGTGAGGTCCTGAGCACCCTGCTGCTGAACCTGTGCAGCTCAGGAGTTCCCTGTGTGGGCCCCTCTCTTCCCTTGACTACAGCCACTGCTCCTGGATCTCCTCCTGTCTGTCAGGATTTGGGGTGCACGTGGTTATGAGGTGAGGTTAAACTCTAGGTACTCCAGGGGGTCCCTGTGATGTTTGGCACAATAGCAGCTGCTCAGCAGGAAGGCTGTGATTCCAGAAAATTAAACCAGGCAACTAGGGTCACCATTCATGAGCTTATTATCCAAATCATTGCTCCAAGGATAAAGTACAAGTAAGACTTGAAAATGGGAGTGGGAGGGAGGGAGAGAAAGGAGGTGGCTGTGGCAGGATCATGGGGTACTTCAAAGGCGGAGGCCTGGGTGGGGCATTCCAGTCCCCTTCCCACCCCCTGCTGCCTGAGAATTAAATAGCAAACTGGAGGAGAGAGACTCCAAAGTGCCCTGGGCCCAAGATGAGTAGCTGTTTGTCTGAAGGGCAGGTTCTTTTGCTTCCAGCGCAGGGTCAGGTCACCTTAAGCTCCTGTCCTGTCTGAGACTGGCTGACATGTGTCCCCAGATGAATATAAAAATACCAGAAGGACAGTGTTTCTAGTGGGGCTGCAGTTGCTTGCCAGTCTTGCAGTTCCCAGGCTGAAACCAGTGGCCTCTTGCAGCCTCACACAAACAGCATGCGGAAGACAGAAAACATGGGTAATGAAGCAATTTTTTTCCTTTTTTTTTTTTTCTGAAGCAAATAGGAATTTGGCCTTTTAAACCATAGGCAGTAAATGTAAATTTGAAGCCTAAAAGTTATGCAGAGAATATCAGCAGGGAACTTGGAAGGCAGGATGACAAAAAGGCAACACAGAGGAGTTGCCTGAGTTTGGTGGTTGCTATAGGAACCCCCCAATTCAGTGGTACTGTCCAAAGAGATGTGCTTGCCTTTTGGTATTTTAGCAAGAGAAAGGACAGAATTTTATTTGATAACGTAGTGGGGACTTCTTAGTGACATTATTCTTCAAGATTTTTTTTTTTTTTCTGCAGCATCACATTTTTACTCTGGGGCATGTAGGGAGATGTGTGTGTGTGTGTGTGTGTGTGTGTGTGTAGAAAGGCTATCAGAAGCAAGTGGGTTTAGTGGTAAATGTTACTCCATCATTTTTATATGTGTTGATTGAGAGAACAAGTTCCAGGTCAAGAAACAAGCAGGAATGGCCCCTTCCAAGAGTGGGCCAGGCAGAGAAGGACTAAGTAAGCAGTCAGGTCTACAGTTGTACTAACACACCAGTCAGTCCTGCCTTTCTTATTTTTTCTTTTTTAAATCCAGTTTTCCTCACATGAGGATATGGTGTTTCTAGATAATCTTAAAGTGAGCATCAGGTCAGTTCCTCCTGATTGAGAAACTGTTCTCAAGGCTAATTTATCCTTGCAGACTGCAGAGCTCTTCTTGAACAGTGATTTCAAAGAGTTAAACTGCTTCCATATGTCCAGTATGAGAATGGAGTTTGTAGCCTTTGGCAACCTCAGCTGAATCCAGCTGCAGCTGCTACCTGTGTGTTCCACTGTGTGTGTGAGTGAGAAAAACACACACACACACACATACACACATAAGCAGTGTATGCAGTGACATCTGAACCGTGTTCCAACTGTGTCAATGAAACTGTTATGTCTTTGTTGGGGGAGATATTAATTCTGAGCAATTACGGCTCCCTTTCCCCTCCTTCCCTCCCACCCCCACCCCTCCCCTCATCTGCTCAGCAAGGACCATGGACCATGTCAAACAATATACAACAGAGAAGAATGCAAATAAACTTTAGTCTGCATCGCCCAGCAAAGCAGTTAGCCGCCCACTTGCAAGATACTTAACTCTTGTACACATGATACACAAAGAACGCTAGCTACTTTCACCAATCCCTTTAGACCAAAAAAAAAAAAAAAAAAAGGCAAAAGAACTGATCCTTGTCTTTCTATCTGTGAGGTTGCAGTTCCTCTTGCTAATAAAGGAGCTTTTCCCATGATGCAGTGTGATAAGGATTGGCCTACATGTAGTCCAGCAAGCCTCCGCTGATGTTTCTTGATTAGGTGTCTTATCTTCCATTGAGCTGCATCTGATGAAGGTCGCTGACAGCACAATGGCTGGGAAAACATCGGACAGCTCCATAAAATGGCAGCTATGTTATGACATGTCAGCCAGGACCTGGTGGATGGTAAGTTTGGCATGATAATATTTTTCCACACCCCCCCCCCAAAACTTCTCTCCTCCCTCCTTTCTTTTGAGCCCCTCCTTTATTGTTCCATGCACGTGTTCTAAAGTTCGCTGCCTGCAGAAAGTTCAAGCTCAAGTTGTGAGAGCCTGGGGTGCCTCTGCACACCAGTGTGTGAGATAGGATTTCCCTGCTATTGTGGCCAGGAGCATGGGCCTGCTCTTATAAAAGACACTGGGTTTTTGTTCATTTTTTTTTAAAGGAAAAAAAATTGCAAATAGTTCACAGTGGGTCTTCAGGCTGGCTGCTGGGAAATGGATGAAGGTGGCCAGACAGTAGGGGACTGGAGCCTTTCTGGCTAATTGTTCTTGCATTGGTCTTAAAACAGAGTAGTGTACTTCTTTTCTTCGGCTTCTCTGCATAATGGTTTAGATCGTGCATTGTATGGTGTTGTCTGCGGCTTCTTCATCAGTATGCGACTGTCCCCCATGCTTTGCCTTAATTTGGAATCCACCTCCCTTTCAATGAATACTGTAACTGGAGCAACCACTGATTACTATGCCACTCAGCGTAATTAAATTTAGTTAATGAGGATATGCATATTCAGTTCATTATTTTTCTTTGCTCAGGCAAATGTGTGTGGGTTTGTTGTTGCTGTTTCTGCCCCCCGCCCCAACCTCCTATTTGTCCAGCTGCAAATGTAGGAAAAGGGGTAAAAAGAAAAAGCAAAAAACTTCAGGACACTGATGAATCCTAGGATTCAACTTTGAAAATAGTGTTGGGAAAGGAGATGTGGTAACTTTATTTCATCAGAATGTGGGGATTAGAGGTAGTGGTTTGGGGAAAGGAAATCTTTCACATTATAAAAGTCCCACATGTACTGCCAATGTACTGGTTTCTGATGTATTACACAATGGTCTCTTGTATGCATTAGCCGGGACATGAATAAGGAAGCCTTCCACAGGCTAGCATTTAGTATAACTAGTAAGTTCATCATTGGGTTGTTTTATCTGAGCAGTTCTTTTCTTCTTCTTCTTCTTCTTCTTCTTCTTCTTCTTCTTCTTCTTCTTCTTCTTCTTCTTCTTCTTCTTCTTCTTCTTCTTCTTCTTCTTCTTCTGGCTAATTTCTCTTTCCTTTTACTGCTTACAGCTATTCTTGACTGCTTTGGCTTTTGTTTAGACAATTATTACACTTATTGCAAGAGTAGGTTTTTCCCCCAATATTGTTGTTATTTTACGGTTAGCACAGTGAAAGTCAATGGATACTTTAGGTAGGTATGGCCAGCCTGGTGGTGGGACAGTCCATCCGTAGTGTGTGGACTGAGAGAC
Source organism: Perognathus longimembris pacificus (assembly GCF_023159225.1). Taxonomy (NCBI): domain Eukaryota; kingdom Metazoa; phylum Chordata; class Mammalia; order Rodentia; family Heteromyidae; genus Perognathus; species Perognathus longimembris. Next base: position 115,769,385 of record NC_063161.1, on the reverse strand, counting down.
TGCCCTCCAATTAGTTCTGGCTTCTGGTACTGCTAGGCAATGTGTTTGAATTTCCTGAAAGGTGGCTGTTACGCATTGTTTCTGGGCTCCTCCTGAGAGCTCCCTATACTGAAGTTTCACTCTACCCAGCAGTTCTCTGTGAGCTTTCTCATTAATGTGAGATGTTTGAGCTGCAGAAGAACTTCTGATAGAGCTACTTGTTGCTATTTTGTGCACTATGATTCAGAAAGAAAGGCCAGTTCCTCAAGGATCTCTATCTGTGCCCCCCTCCCTGCCTTCCTCCCTCTCCCTAAATCCATGCTGGAATGTTTTACAAGTGATTTCAATCTACAGTGACAGATTTTCATTTATAAGTGTGTGTACATTAGTATTGTATGTGTACATAGGTGTAACTGACTCTTAAAACTGCTGGCAGTTATTTGGAGAAAGAGGTTACAAAATGTTTGTGTGAAAGATTTACCTTATATGATTGTACTAAGGTTTAGAGGTAATGTTTTAATAGTTATCATGCCCCTTGAAACATCATTTTAGAATGCTTTAAGAAGTGGGGTTTGAAACGAATGTTTTCACTAAATAAAACATTTTCTGTTGGGAAAAAATGGACGTTTTGTCTAAAGAAAATTGAAAATGGAGATCAATATACATTATAAGCTAATCTCTGTATTGTTATTAAATATCATAATTCTAATTCTATATAGACGGAAAGCAGTTCTCTAAGAAAGAAATGTGCTGTGAGCACTGTTTTTAAAGATCTGGGTAATGTAATTATTCAGCTTTTAAAACATATGCATTTTATTGCTTTAGAAGTTGCAGAATATGTACAGGGCAAAGGTTCAGTGGTAAAATACTGACAAAATGTGCACACAAATTATTTTCATACTTAGTGTTTATTATATCACACATAATGCATAGGTTTCTTTATAGGATAATTCTGTTTTAATAATCACCTTGGGACTAAAGTATTTAAGTGATTACTATTTATCATATCATGTGAAAACTCCTAATGACAGAGGCTTTGTAGAAAACCGAATTAATTAATTATTTAAAACTAAACTATGAATGAGCTTTGCAATATGTAGACAGCAAAGTTCATGGCACTTCCTTCAACATAGTTGTCCTGTTTTTGAGGTAAGGAATTATTTTTGAAAGTTCTTTTAAGGTTGGTTATAGTTAATTGTGCCTCTTCTCTCACTGTGGCACCAATGACACTTTCATTTTCACAATTACTTCATGGCTTTTGTGTAAGGAAGGATATTTATCCTTATTTGGCTTGATCAAATGAAATTTTGGTAATCAAATGCTGAATTCCAAAGCTGCAGTGTTAAAGTATCCCGGCAATTGCTTCCTGACTTAGTGTCTGTTTCACTTAGATTCTCTTGTTATGTGACAATGATCATAAATTCTACTTGACAGGGAAAAAGTCCAAACAAGACATGCTTGTCCCGTTCTACATCTGTTTTCCTTCCTAGATAGGCATGTTTTAGCAAAACAGAGGGAAGAAAAACATTTTATTGAGACAGCTAAAAATAAACAAGTACAAGAAGAGTAAACTCTGTGTATGTTAAATATCATCTACATACGGGCAATTGTTTGAAATGATGCTTCTTATACATTTTGCTTCTTTGAATGGGTTTGTATGTGGCTTCTCTCAAGGAGGAAAATCATATAAGCTGTTTCAGTAACAGTTGATTGGCTATATTTAGAGTTCTGTTGATGACCTTTCACATTATTTAAAAATGCTACTTGGAATATATTAAAGATAGATCTTGTAAATAGCACTATTTTATGAGTATTCTTAATGATATACTGTGTTTCCTTTTGAAACATTGACTAATAAAACTAACAAACAACTTTATACTTTCCATTCTACTTTATAGTGTTTATTTAAAACCCTCCACAGGGTTTATTAAAACTTCTTCATTAGTTACTTGGAACTTCAGTAGAGTGGAGAGGCACCAGACATTTTTTTTAAACTCTAAATTTCCTAAGTCTAATCCTTTGATCCTCTCAGATCCAGGTTAGGATATTGGTAAGTTTATCTTGATTGTGAAGGCTAATTATTTAAATATTAATCCATAAAATTAATTTGAGAGACAAATGGACAGTCTATGAAACTTGAAATTCTTTCAACAGTAATGAAACTAAATGAGCATATTAAACACAAAAGCTCAACTAGATCTTACATTTTTAAAGGCTCAAAGGTTATGCTTTATTGAATACAAATTCACTTATTTAATTATAATATACATGTAATTTTTCTTGAAAGAAAATAATTTTTACTTTTTTAAGAAGTTGGACCACATGCTTTTACATAATTTGATCATTTGTTCTAAGCCAATGTTGATAAAATGACACATGCATCACTTACTGTTATAACTGTTTTAATTATCACATTTTGACCCAATGTTAGTATTAATAAATAACTTGACAACAAATACATATATGACTACACTGAAGCAAAAATTTCTCCAAAGTCTTCTTCAAGAAGTTGACATAAACTCAGGCTTAGTATTTCTATTTTCAACTGGCTATCCTAAAATTTATCATCTTAAAAATGTTACTTATTTTTCTATAAAATTTTCTAAAAAGTCTAATAAATATACTAAAAATATAGATGAGATAGCTGTTGCCTAGCTTAATGACACCATCTATTGGTAAATAAAGTTTAGATTCCTATGGTACTATGTTAGCCAGGCAAAAATATATCTGAAAATCAATGTTTCAATTTTTGTTTGAAACATAATTTTATTTGAATTATTTTTAGAAATACAATTAAAACTAACAGATCCTACACAAACAATAACCATATTAAGTCGTTGCCAGAAGCTATTATGTCTATATACAGAATCTGTTTGTAATATTAGAAACTTCAAATGTATGTTTCATTTAACAAATATTTGTGAAGTCCATCCTACAAGCCAGGCTCTGTTTCAAGTTCAGGACAGAGTAAGCCTAGCTCCCTTCTTTGGAATCAAACCCATGTAAAAATGTCACAAGAGGACACCTTCAGTTAAATGGAGACTTCTAAGGATAGAGTTTTCTCTAAAATGTTGGTAAATAGATATTACATTTGCAGATTTGCCATTCATGGGCAAAAAATGTTAACACATCTTTCTGTCATGCCTTCTTAAAATCATAGGTGAATCATCACCTCTAAGTTATGTCCTGTAGAGTAAATAACATGGATAAAAATTAATAGTTTATTCCAGCTAGTCTAAATACCAGTTGCTGCATGACAAAACGTAGCTGCAATGATGATTATGTCTGCTTGAAAAAGTAACTCCGACATGTGCAAATACTGCTTGTTTAGTATTTTGAATTTTGTCAAAAGACAGATATTTTTTCCTTATACAGGTTGTATTTTCATTGCTAGTTCTATTTTCATTATGTAAAAACATTTAAATAAAAGGGAAGTGTATAGCAGACATAGTAAAACACAATTATTCTTCTTCTACAATACTTTCTTTCATGGGAACAATTTTTTATTTCATTTTTCCATGATTGAACCTAACTTATGTACTTGCATAACAAATGCAACATATAAACTTTGGATAAGAAAAACTATCCTTTGGGTCCTATCTTAATAAACAGTGATTAGATGGTTATTAATTTAATCAGAGGTAAAGAAACACAAGTGCCTGCCTGTCTGTCCTCTTTTCCAGCTCATTTTTGGAAGCAAAGGGTCATGTTCTCAAGGAGCTTTATCTCTACCATCTATGGGAAAGCTGGTGTTGATTTTCCAGTTTAGAGAGCAGTCAACAAAGGGGGATATCTGATGCTCATGGTGTTGTTGAAACTACAGTGTATTTCTGTGGCACGGCTGAATGATGTCAATCAGTACCTTCAAGCAATTGAAAATTCCCTGAGATTATTATTTTGACATTTTCTATGCTATTGTTTGTAATATATAATAGTCTGAGGAGCTGAGAAAGTGCATTATTCAAAAATGCATCCGTGAAAATATACCAGTGCAGGAAAAGAGAATTATATGCTCTGCTCCATTTCAATGTGCAAAATAGGATGTATTCTGTGTAAAAAAAATGTTTTCATAAGAAGTTATGCCGAAAGATACAGGTGGTTATACTACAGATTCCATTCACGGCAAGTAGTTTACCTTTCAGTGTATTTTAAATGCTTAGGAGTCAGGAGAATAAAAAAGTCACAGTGAATGTTAGGATTAGCATTATGACGTCGACTACATAGTGTGGCTTTATAACAGGACAGATTTAGTGTACCATGTAATAGACAGCTTTAATAACCATTTTCACATTTCAATGGTCCCTGTACTCTCTTAAAAAATGACTTTATTCAGAGAAGGTTTTTTTTTTTTTGGTAACTTCTCACCTACTATGTTCATGTTGCAAGGTTGTAACATAATGAATATGTTTGTGAGCACAACGCGGAACCCTGGGAAATGTAGATTCGCTGACCTCTGACAAATGAATTTTCACCTCTTTCAGCTGCTAGAGCCAGCTGTAAAGTGCAGATAATCATACTCATTACTTGTCACTCCAACCTGTCGTGAGGACGAATGAGATGGAGCCCACGAGGCTCCTGGTGAATGCAGTGTTAATACAGGGTTCAGAACATACACCAAAGGGGGCTGCAACTATTTATGCCAGCTTGAGTCAGAACGTAGTAGGTGCTCAAAAAATACAGAGGGTGGGTTAACTGAATGGAAGTCACCGTTTTGTGGATTTTTTTAAATAATCACATTGATTTTTTAAAATTCACATAGACATTTTTGGTGGGTACTGCATATATTAAATGAACCATAAAAATTTAGTATTTTCCATAACTTGTAGCAGATTTCTGAAGCATTTTTCTATGCTTAATGAGATCTAATGGCTAATATTACACATTAGCTTAATTTTAAACATTAAATACTATGATTTTTAAGAGTAAAAGAAACCAGTGATTGTGGAGGGGCTCTTGGTTAGCAGGTGTTTGCCAGGTACTTGGGGAGGCAATTTATATAAATCATCTCATTCAGTCTTCAACATAGCACAATAAAATAGGCATTATCAGCCCTACTCTGCAGATGAGAACACTCGATTCGGAGGCTTAACAAGTTGCAGAAGAGCACTCCATTCATAAGGGAAGAGGGGGGAGAAGGTTTTACAAAACCCACAGAGTTTAGAGTTTATTTCTTCCCCAGAACCTGGATACTGACTGTTTGGGTTCTGCCTCATTGTTTGCAACCATGTTAAGGTGTTTTGCTGTTTCTCATTCTGTATCTGCCTCCCCCAGCTTCATTTCTTGTCTCTTTCTGAGACTCCACTCTGCCCTATGTTTCATGGGCCAGGAATCTCACTTCAGGATTGCTTCTGAGAGTCGTGGGGTTCTAGAATTGGAGGTGGCCAAATTCTTTGGAAATGTGACTCCATTCATCTTTCCTCAAGACAGAGTTACTACAGTCATAAGCCATCTGGGGGATTTTTTGGGGGGAAAGCAACTGGCAAGCAAAACAGTTACATTTTCATGTGTAGATGGTATCTATTTACCCCATGGAGCTTTTGTGAGGCTCCAATGAGATAATACATAGCAATCTACTTGAAAACTGTGTAATGCAAAACAAATCTAAGAGATGTGTATTATTAGTTGGTGGTATTAAACACAGGCGGATGAAGAAAAGCTTCCCAGAACTTCTCCAGTATTCTGGAGTATGATATAACTGTAAATTTCCACCAAGCAAGAGAGAAAATGATGGCTATCTAAAACATCATAGGATATTTTTTAAACGTATAATTAATTGTACAGAGGTGTTACCACTTCATAAGTCAGGTAATTAATACATTGCTTTCTTTAGACAATGTTACCTCTTCCTTTGCTTTCCCCAGTTTCTCCCTCCCACCCCATCTCACAAGTTACATAGTTCATTTTCCACAAAGAGTTTACTGAATAGCATGATTGCATCATTTATTCACCCTCCTTCCCTCTCTCTCTTTCTGTACTTTCTTTATCCCCCCTGAAAAAAACCCAAAGCAATAACAAACACCACCACCACCACCACCACCACCACCACCACCACCACCACCACCAAATCAAATTTCCATTGTCTGGAATTTGTGTCAATAAATAGTATTTTAAATATATGGTATTCTTTTCACATTCTCCTAAACTCAAAAGCTTAATTCTTCAGATACCTGTGTGTGACTAGTTCAACAACAACAATCAATAGTACTGGAAATAATACACAACCATCTCCTACTGTACACAAAAGTGAAGGCATGGAATAAAGGAAATGTCTAAAGCATTATCTTAGAGTTCAACTTGAAATGGTTTTCCACTGATAGTTTGCTCTTTCACTTGTGCTACAAAAAATCATAATCATTTTTCAACAAAGTTTTATTTTTAACTTATTCTTAGCATGTACTATAAGGGGAAGATTTGACTATATGTGTGCTCTATTTGTATATGAATGCTCTAACAGCATATTACATTGCATGTGGGCTTTTTTACTCTTTAAGATTGGTAGAGATAACTATCACATAAAAGACAATGATACAATTAGATAGCTTTCATGTTGTATTTGTTTCATATGATCAAGCTTACTTCATTGCACAGCATTTGTTAGGCATAGATAGGACATTTGTCTTACTTTGCTGCTTAGGTGTGCAACCAACATTAGAAGCCTCCCAGGATAGAGAGACCAGGAAGGTCTTATTTAACCAATCCTACACAGCATTTGCACAAAAAAAATCTCCTAGTAAGTCATTGCTAAGTTGCAGCAAGAGTGTTGTCAATTTCTTTCACTGGCTGGATTTCCGTTCTGAGGTGATCTATGATGGCAAGCTCCCCATCTGTGGCCTAAGACCACCCAGCTGGCTTTTTCACAGTTATACTTGAATATGCTAGAATCATGTTGGAGTTATGATGGAATTAGCAGCAAAGTTTTTAAAACTGAAGGGAGAGTGGGAAGAAGTCCCAAAGGCAATAGCAGAAAATCCCATATCTCTCTAAGCAAGATCCTGGTCATGACTTAGTGGCAAGCCACTCTCATAAGCAACCCTCATCTTTGGCTTTTCTCACAGTGACTAAAAAGTCCTTTTAGAGAATTAGAATTGGCTAATGTTTTGAATGAGGGTGTGAATAAATGATCAGGCAAGTTGACTATGGAATAAGTGAAGTTTTTATTTAGTTTTTTATTTTCAATAAAATAATGTTCCCTTAAGAGGATTATTTTTCCACTCTGAAGTTTCAGCTGTTTCTCATGGTTGTTACCTCCATGACAGACCTCTGGCATGCGCTGGCATGTTCATATTCAGTGTTTGGGGGAGGCCTTTAGAGACAGAATCCAGGGACAACAGAAACCTGGAATGGAATGGATACAATAAAGAGGGCCTGGATCTTTGGGCAAGTGGGAAAGAAAAGTACCCATGTACGTGTTTTGAAAAAGAAAGGACCTTTTTCTAGATGATTTTTTCTAGATTTTTAAGGAAGATATTTAAAATGAAAAAAAATAAAATTTAAAAAAAAAGCTCTCTGGATTCAGCCCTGCTCCCTATTGCCAGCATCAAGTAGTCTAGGTGATTATAAGTGCTGCGGGCCAAAATTCAGTGTGTGAGAAGTCACCTCTCTTTGTCCTATAATCCCAGTAGGGGACTCTTGAGGACACATTTGGGAGACTATTCTCCCTGACAAATATCAAGTCAGGCCCCTGAAAAATATTAAGTCCTTCTTAGGCAGACATTACATCTCTACATCAGATATAGGTCTGTGGCTGGCAAACTGACTTACCACTCTTAGGTTTGTTTTCACATCTGTTCATGTGAAATAATGATGGAGAGGCATGAGAGAGAAAACTGGCTATGGGACAGCAGTTTTGTTCCCATTCTAACCACTAATGTGTCCACGAGCAGCTCCCTCTGCAATAGCAGAGGCTCTGGCTTGAAGGAGCCAGGGAAGACCAAAGAGGAGAAATCAGAAGTATGTTGCCTTTCAGGCATCTTCAAGAGTTTACATAATGACTCAAGATTCAGTGCTGTTACTGAAAGCTAAAGTTAGAAGTTATTCATAGGGAAATAAACTTGACTATCTCTAGTCTGTATTTTGGAAAACTAAAGGTGGGAGAATATAAGACTGTAAGTAACAACATAGATGCTAGAGCATTCATTACTAAGATCAGTAGTTACTGTGGGTCACAGGTGGTTTATTAGTGTGGTTAGACCTGAACAGTCTCATATAACCCTTTTCTACCTTTTCTTTTTTTTTTTTTTGGCCAGTCCTGGGGCTTGGACTCAGGGCCTGAGCACTGTCCCTGGCTTCTTCCTGCTCAAGGCTAGCACTCTGCCATCTGAGCCACAGCGCCACTTCTGGCCGTTTTCTGTATATGTGGTGCTGGGGAATTGAACCCAGGGCCTCATGTATACGAGGCAGGGACTCTTGCCACTAGGCCATATCCCCAGCCCCCTTTTCTACCTTTTCTAAAACTTCTTCTGATTTGCTCTTAGGTAAAAATTCAAGAATACTCTGTGGGACAATAATGTGCAAGACTTTAGAAGAGACTGTCATGCTTTTTTTATCCATAAATAGAAAAGAATGAGAATAAATTGCCATTTTATTTTTCCAATAAGATATTCATTATCTTATGTGGGGCTATTCATTTTATTGGCACCAAAGATGTTTATAAATGGAACCCCACATAATATAAACCGCGTGTTTATGTAGCAAGAATGTTCAATCAATTAGTTTACACATACAAATGCTGGAATATTAAGGACACATGTTAGCTTTTAGTGGGAAAAAAGCCAGCAGACCTAATTTGATGCATTGATCCTTGGGACCTTCATACAGATGTGAACCTTTGACTTCATCACATGTGATTTGGCTGACAAACAGTAGCTTGTAATTATTGTTGCACCATCATAAATTAATTAAGAAATCAATCAATCCACTTGGAGCCAGCAGACCAGCTACCTTTGTCAGCTTGGTCTATTTCTCTTCACTTTCCTGTCTTCACATGTGCTGTTCTTATCAGACATGTTGATAACATCTGCATGTGCCAGATTGGCTTTTTCCTAAACTTTCCTGGGTAGTTCCTAACTGCAGCACAAGGAGATGTTAAAGCTTAAAACAATATCCTCTAAATTCCTGATCATATCTTATCCACTGTCAGTGGATAAGATGAGTACATACTCAGCATTTAATGGCTTTCCACCAAAGTCATCTCCCCAAAGTATTAATAACATAGCATCCCAGTCTCTTGGCAAATGGATATGCTTCGGGGCCTAAGGGGTCACCAAGGGTCATTGTGATCCACTGAACACATCAGAGAGCTTCTAAACAGCATATTACCAGAGTTTTGATATATTCTAGCCCACTGCAAAATATTTTAGTTAGATAAGTAAACAGACCATTCCTGAGAGATTTTTGTGAAATAATTTAAAATAGTTACTGGATATCTTTTCAAGTCTATTTGGAACCTTCTTTGCCCACTCACTAAAGCCGCGGACCCATTCAACTCAGAAGCCTCTTCTGCCTCTTTGTTAGCTTGGTGTGACCTTTTTCTTTTATTTGGTTTCATTTTCTGGTCCAGAATCAACCAATGGAGGCAGTCTTTATACCTGGAGAATCTGAAAAACTAGATGACTGTCCAAGAATGGTCTATAAACCATTTGACCCTTGATTTGTGTTTAGATATATTTCTTGAGCCACTATAAGAAGCAAATAAAATGCAGTGTTTTATAGTGTTTGGGGCGTTCCATCTCTTATAACATTTGGAACTAAAGATATCCATAAAATGATCTTTTACTTTTAGTAGTTGAAATGCAATGTAATAGTTTTTTTTAAAAAAACTTTATTCTATTTCATTTTGAAAATAAAGATGCTGCTCCATTAAATTGATATCTTGAACCTGACACATGGCTTGAAAAGTACTGGTGAACATGAAAGTTCTCTGTGTGCATTGAATTCAATATCTGCCTGGAAGTGCTTCACATTCTTGTTCTGAGAAGTCTTTCATGACTTGAGTCCCACCTTGTCAAGGAATTTCATACTTTGGGAGAAAGTGCTCATTTTAAGGACTGAGCTCTTAGTCTCTAGTCCTCTTGTAGAACATTCCAGTGAGAGATTCTCTGGGCTACTCCAGGGATAGGAGCCCCATGTGTAAAGTCAGGAATGCTCCTGGGATGGTCCCTGTTCATAATGCTTGCTGAGTTCTTACTCTCCTTTGGGAAGTTATATAGATTAGGACAAACCTTCATTTTGTAAATAAGGTGATAGAATGAGACTCAAGAGATTTAGGGAAAATATGTTATTAGTATTTACTGTCTATCCACCAGAAACAGAAAGAAATGGGCTTTTGGTAAAAATCAAAGTAGCTGGATAGAATGGGCAGGATAAAAGAAAGTGAAAAATGATCAGTATATGCTTTAGAATATGGACTCTATATGCTTAACAATCTTCATTTCTTGATTTTTGTAAAGTACAGAATTAATCGGAGCTAAAATTAAGATGGCAGAGAGATAAAACTTTTTTTTCAGATTATTTCAGATTATACTGAGAAACAAATATCACTGAAGACATCTAAGACATGGGCTCAAATCCCAAATGTTTCTGACAAGCTTGAGAAAATGACTTAAGATTTCTGTGACTCAGTTTCCCCTCCTGTTATATGGTGATAGTAGCATGATGTAGTTGTAAGGTTGTGAGCATTAAGTGAGATCCTACACATTAACGTCCTTTATGGTGCATAGAGCCAGTGCTTGTGTTCCTATTCACTAACTGCAAATGAACTATAAACCCTATGCTTTGCAATGAAATGAATTATAACAGATAAAGTATGAAACTAGGGAAAGTAAAAAAAAAAAGGATTGTTGAAATAAAAACAAGTGCTACACCATCCAAATTTCTAAAACTATATTTGAATGAAGTGAGTCTCAGTGGTCAAGCCTCTGACTTTAAGGCAGTGAGTTTCCACAGAATTCACTTATTTATTTTGACAAGTTGATTTCTCAAAGGTCCATTTTAGTCTATATGCTACTAATGTCACTTGCCCTGTTTTCTCTCCGAACTCAATGATAAATGTCTAATAGCAGAGACTTGACCTTACTTAGCCTTATGTTTCCAGTTCTCTAGTCTCAGCCTAGTCCTACATAACCCCAGCACCCCTGTCTAGAAAGACACTCTCTAAGACTTGTCTGATGAGGTTGAGCTAGTCTTAAGTCTCTTGATTCATCATTGGCACACCAGGAGTCCAGGACACACAATTTACACATTAAGTCATTTCTGCTTTTCAGAGAGGCACCCATTCACAACTTACAAGTGAGTTTGGTTGTCAATATCAGCTAGAGGATATTCAATAGAAATTTTCTAATGTGATGAAGTGATTCCTCAAAGGACCCATGAAAGATAATTACTCCCACAGTGTACCAGATGCAACTATGTCCCCTTGCAAACAGAGCTAGGAGAACAGAACCCTGTCCTTCCTCCTTCTTTGGCCCTTTCTCAGCAGGGGAGTGTGATCTCTCCCCTCACCCCCTCTCCCCAGGAACTGAGCACCAATACCCTTACTCCAATTCAGAGGGAAGTTGAGAATAGAAAGTATGGCTTAGGTTCCTTGGGAACGGCATCCAGTGTGGTTGATCCCTCCTCCTTCCTCATCACCCATTTCACTTTGATTTTTCACAAGGAGGAAGTAGGAAGTAGATCTCTTGATTTTCTTTTGGATTTCCCTCCATGGTCACTTGAGCCCAGAAACTGCAGATCAAAAATAGTGGTTTGGGAAGTGGTACTATGGCTTAAATGGTAGAGTGCTAGCCTTGAGCTGAAGAGCTCAGGGACAGCACCCAAGGCCAGAGTTCAAGCCCCATGACCGACAAAAAAAAAAGAAAAAAGCTAGTGGTTTGGAGAATAAGGACTGGGTGTGGGTCTCATAAATACCTTTTTTCTCTCATTTCCTTTTTTAGTTCTACTTCCTTCTATCCTGTTAGTCCACCCATAATCTAACCACCGAACACTAAGTCATGAGGAGAGCTCAGGATCATGGGCCATAAGGCAAAATATTGGATGTTGTTGATGAGAAAGGTTCTTGCAAGCAATGAGCTGATCTGTCTGTGGGGAATGCTTGGAGAAGTGTGCAGATGGGATAGAAAGAGAGACTCCATTTTCAAGACAGCCTTATTCAGTCAGCTAGACCAAGTCAAGAAAAGTATGAACACCTGTCCCTATTACCTATTTAATCTCTACTCAGAGCTGTGTGTGGAACCTTGTCGCTAGTGTGTATCATTTAAAACAACTATCTTTTTTTCCTCTCAAGATTTTTTTAACCCAAGTTATTTTTATTGCTATTGTAAAGGTGATGTATAGAAGGGTTATAGTTACATAAGTCAGGTAGTGAGTATATGTATTATATTATATATACATACATATATATATTAACAGTGTCACTCCCTTCCCTTCCTTTCTCCCAGTTTTTCCCTCCTAGAGGGAAGTTGTATTTTCAACATAGTGTCTAGTGAGTATGGTCCTGGAGCTTGAACTTTAGGCCTGGATACTGTCCTGGGAATTTGTGCTCAAGGCTAGCCCTCCATCATTTAAGCCACAACTCTACTTGGGCTTTTTCTGTGATCAATGGGAGATAAGAGTCTCATGGACTTTCTTTCCAGGGCTAGCTTTGGATCACAACCCTCAGATCTAAGCCTCCTGAGAACCTAGTATTACAGGAGTGAGCCATAGGTACCTGGCTCATCTTTTTTATCTTTACACTGGTATATAGACCCAACCTTTCCTTTTCTATCCATGGTATTTAAAAAACACTACATTTTTTGAAGCATTTTAAAGAAATTCTGTATGAACAAGCTCCCTTCTTCTTGAAGCTTAAATTGGTATGGAAATTCAGTGCAGTGAGTCCTTTGCTGGTGATAGATTGGCTGTTCTGGAATTTCTCATTACGGCTAGCTAACTCATCTTGGAGGTGATGTAGTTTCTCCAGGTATAAACAAGAGAGGAAAGGACTAATTCCTACAGTGCAACCAATGTGTGCAAAGCTCTAGAGACAACAGAAAACATGGCTCTGGACCTAGAAATGACAATTTGAAGAAAGTAAAATGGTACTTAAATTGAGCAGAAAAATCCACAGTGCTTTTATTTGCTGATAGATGTGGAGGAAAAAGTGTTCAAAACCAGGACCATGGGCTGTTAAACCACTCCTGCCTATAAAGGTCCACACACAAGCACCAGCACCACCACCACACATGCCTTGTAGGACAAGGATTCCATTATAGTGAGACTTCACAGACACAGATCAAATAACCTAGGACAAGGGTCTAAGCTCCGGTGGCTGCTGTTTCTGCATTCTGGTTTACTCAGCCTCTGAGGCTGCAGCCAGATGTACTGTATTACCTCCATAATCCTTATCAGCAGCATTCCATCTGTGTCACCCAAGTAGCAGGAATTAGGCAGGCACCCTTTTGGAAAGTGGCCCAAAGGGTACAGAAAGCAGGTACACCTCAGAGGCATGCAGCCCAAATGCCTTCAAGTCAGGAGAGAAGAAAACACATTGAGTTTGCCCCCCAGATACTCCCTTCAATTGCACCCACATTCCAGGGAGAGCTTGGTGGGGGGAAGTTTGGAGGTTAGCTGTGGGCCTTGGAGTGATGATTACTTTGTAATGGAACAAATTAAATTATGTGAAATTTTAGATGCTTTCCCCCTGCCCCAGCGGCTCCCAATCTATTTAGGGGTAGTCAGGAAAAGGGGACCTTCACAACAGCTGCTTAGCTGCTTGAGCTCAGAGAGGAAAACCATAATTTGTCTGTAATCCCTAATGCCAACAGTTGTTCATTAAGAAACAAAACTAATGTAATCTTGATTATTTGCTCAGATTTCTACTCTATCATGTTTTGTACATCTGGCAGGCTAATGTAATTTTCCTCAGAAACCCAAAGCAATCTGGTGCTCAGACAACACCATGCAGATTTAGGTAAATTCTAGGCTTAGATTAGCATAATACTAACTAATCACGAATATCATTTGCATTCATTAGAGTGTTGGGGAAAAATTGTTTCTAAATGGCATAAAATTGAAAGAAAGATTAAGGGCAAGAGCTTGAAAATCCTGTTTGGCTTGATATGACTATATTACAGATGATTTTTCTCTTACAAGACCTAATATTTAATGTGGAAGTATTAATTAGAGTATTGGAAAGAAAGATTGCATCTAATTGGAAGAGAACGAAAAGAGATTAAGGGATGGAAATACAGACTTGCTTTTGGTTGATTCAAGTGTGGGACAGATCATTTCCTACACAATGCCCAAGGAGCTTAAATTTGTAAAAGATAGGTGATTAATTTTTTCAGAACTAAGTGGGATTTATTTTTTTTGAGATAACAGGGAAACACAATTTCTTTCCCTCATGAACTAAGAAGTTATTAGTCAGTGCCTTTGTTTTGTGATCAAGGGAGGAAGTTAAAAGAATTACAGTCCTAAATCTGAAATATTACCAAATGAAGGGTAGCCCCACAAAGCCCACACACTGGGCAAACTTAAAATCCACGGTAATAGATCCCAAATGTTGTGCTGATTAAAATAATAATAATAATAATAATAATAATGGTCCAAACCCCTACCTCCTGTTGGTTAGCTATTTTCCTTTCAGTTTCCCAGGTCCAGTCATTTGGCATAAACAGAATTGGTTATAAGCTGTGTGGTGCTAGGGCCAGTGCCTAACTGTGGTTGCAGGCAATTGTCTGTAAATCCTGTCTCTCCCTAGCTCTGCTGCTGTGGGGCTAAATTCAGCTCAGGCTTCCTGAGGGCTGGGAGCAGGTGCTCGCCAATGGCTTTGGCTTCTTGTTCTGACAGATGAGCAAGCCAAGCCTGCTCCCCTGGCGGGAAGCCAGCCCAGCAGCCATTAGCAGCCCTGGCCTTTGAGTACCCAGGCTAGTCTAGCTGCTTGCAGAATCTTGGCTTTTAGGATTCTAGTGCTAGTATAGATGAGGTGGTGGACAACTTGGTAGAGGAACTTATTAATCAAAGTGTGTTCTGGGAAATCAAGGCTGTAGCACCAACTGGAAACTTAAATTTGTTGTAAGAACTGAGATGTCAAACTGGCAAAAAGTTTTAGCACAGCAACTGGTACCAAGGCATTCTTTCTCTCTTCTCCCCTGATCCACTTTGTAACCCATTTCCTCTATTTGATGCCCCAGAGTCTCCACATTGGCCCAGTGTCCCTCATACTTGCACCTGTTCTGTCCCACCCTTCTCACCAAGTCTCTAAACTCTAGGCTTTTTCTCAACTCTCTAGTAATATTCTTCCCTTAGGCTAGCCATTCAGTCTTTTTGTTCTTTGCCAAACTGGAAGGTAACAGCTAAGATAGTCAACTTCCTGTTACTGTGAGAAATGCCTGAGATGATCAACTTAAAAGGGAAAAGACTTCTTTTGGTGCCAGTGTTTGGAGATTCTAGTATATGGTTGGTGGGCCCAATGCTTTTGGACCTGTGGAGAGAAAGCACATCACAGAGGAGAGCCTGTGGCAGAGGAAACTGCTTTCCTTGTGGCGGCTGGGAAGCAGAGAAGTGAGAGTGAGAGAGGAGTGACAGGGGTCCTAATATCTCCTTTAAAGGCTTGCCTCCAACTAGGCCTTACCTCTTAAAAGTTCTACCACCTTCTGACAGGGTAATAGGCTACAGATGAAGTCTTAAGGTGTGGGTATTTGGAGGGCATTCCATATCCAAATTATATAGTATATGACATTTTTGTTTGGGGCTTTAAGGAAAAAAGGCCTTAGCCAAGAGATTCTCAACCATTGCCAGCTTCAGAGACAGCTGAAGGTGAATTTTCTTAATGACCACACCTCTCAACTCCTTAGGTGGCTGTGGTCCCAACATGGTCAAAAATGAGCAGCAAGATTGGGAACTAGTGTAGAACCAAACGGAATCAGGGAGGCCAATAAGAATATCTGAGCTGAGGAAGACTCTTCAGTGCACTTTGAATTAGATCACTTCAGCCCTCTCTTCAAGGAAATGGTGCTAAACATTGGCCTCCACCTCAGTCTGTCCTCAGGCATCCCGGAACTTAAGCTTTTCATGAGAAACACATCCTGAATTTAGCTTTAGAAGAAAGGCCTCCTTTTTATGAAGTTGGTAAAAAAACCTTTGGTAATACAATTTTAATACTATTTCCTCTTTCCAAAGTGAAGCTATGAGAAACATCTGTTTAGTACCCAAGTAATTCTATGATGTCTTTTTCTTGTTTTGGCAAACTGCTTTTTGGGAAAGAGTCAACCAGACATACAAGTTAGGAAGGCAGTGTGTGTGTGTGTGTGTGTGTGTGTGTGTGTGTGTGTGTGTGTGTTCATGTTCCAAAGAAAATGTGTTCTGGGAAAGTTCAGTATAGCATCAGGGTGTAGAAATTGCAGGTGTGGATAACACACTGGCATATGTCAGATTACATGGCCATGTAGAGTTCTGAAAAGAAACACACAAGCAACACAGGCTGGAAGTGTTTTGTAAATGCAATCCCTTTCCCCATTTATCTATTTGCCCTAAAAGCTACACTGCCACAAAATTTTAAGACAAGTTATTTAGCTTCAATGTAATAAAACTGGCAATTAATGAAAAGCATTAACCTCTCGGTAATTGAGGTAAATAGAATTCAAACTAAAATTATAGATAATTTAGGAAATAAAAAATACTATGCAAGGCATATATATGTATATCAATTACTTTTATAATCACTTTACATATGTTGTTTCTTTTAAACATACTAAAGAGGATATTATGATCTTCCTTAACACTTAAATGTACAGAAAGATGAAGTAGCATGTGTTCAAGTCATCCATGCAGAGGGAAGTAATAGGGCTAGATTTGAGATTAAATAGTGTTTAAGGCTTGACATGTAATTCGTCTTAAAATTTATGAGGTTTAGCCAAAATCATAATTAAAAAACTGCCTGTTCAATTGTATCATTTTGTTTTTTAATATTTTTATTTAAGATGAAAATCACTGAATTAGGTCTTGTGGGGGGGTTGGGAAATGCAGTGTTAAAATACAAAGCTATGGAGAGTAAGGGGAAAAAGGTTTAGAAAAAAACCAGAAATTAGTGACATAGAAAGAAGAAATAAACTGATATGTTGAATGGCAACCCCTTTGTACAACTGTTTAAAGATAAATTAACAACTGTAAAAAAAAGAGGAAAGAAGAACTACAATAGAATTGAAAAATAAGTTGATATACAGAATGAAACAACATGACTACATAAAGACAGGGTTTAGTAAGAGAGCCTTTTAATAATAAAAGAATAACATTTTATATATTTCTTATAGGACACATGTGACCATCTAGAGGAAATATTTTCTTAGAAATAAGTAAGCTGCTAAAAAAAAATACAAAACCAAACTGGGTGTGGTAAGAATGTATCTGTTATCCCGGTAATCAGGTCTGACTCTTTCTTTCTTCCTTCCTTCCTTCCTTCCTTCCTTCCTTCCTTCCTTCCTTCCTTCCTTCCTTCCTTCCTTCCTTCCCTCCCTCCCTCCCTCCCTCCCTCCCTCCCTCTCTCTCTCTCTCTCTCTCTTTCTTTCTTTCTCTCTCTCTCTTTCTTTTTTGTCATGGATGATGGTGCTTGAAATCAGGGTAGGGGCACTGTCCCTGAGCTTTTTTGCTCAAGGTTAGCATTCTACCACTTTGAGCCACAGCTCCACTGGTTTTCTGGTGGTTAATTGAAGATAAGAGTATGCTGGTCTTTCTTACCTGGGCTGGCTTGTACCGTGATCCTCAAGCCTTAGCCTCCTCAGTAGCTAGGACTATAGGTGTGAGCTATCAGCACCTAGCTCCCCAGTTATGTTTGAGCCGCATAGATAGAAGGATTACAATCTAGGCTGGTTCCAGGCAAGAGAACATGAGATCCTACCTGAAAATTAACTAAAGCAAAACTTGGGCTGTGGTATTTACATAGCAACTGCAAAGACCTTGAGTTCAAATCCCAGTACCAAAAGAAAAAAACAACAACAAAACAACCCAACTAATAACAAAACCCAAACAAACAACAGCAACATAAAAACTATGACAATACTCTTAAAACTGTAGATATAATTTTTAATATAAGCCTTCCAACTTTTGACTTTGTGGAAAAATTCAACATTTCAAAGAATTTTAATGTCTGTAATGCAGAAAATATGGAAAGCAATTCAATTCATTTTATAAAACATGAGAGAAGAAAGGAAAAAATGGCAGAGATGAAGGAAAAGATGGAGGAGGATAGACAAAGTAGAAGGAAAGAAAAATAGGAGCGAAGATCTGGTATTCCCGTCCTGTGGTTTTACCCCTGCTATTACTGTAACTGATCCTAGTACCCCAGATACTGTATATATGTGTATTGGAACTATGGAATGGAAAGTGAATGCCAAAATCAAGAGACAAAGGATAAAAAGACAAGCCATTGCGATAGTGATACTTACAAAACCAATTGGTGTAAACCAACTGTACAACTCATGGGGGGGGAGGAAGGGGGAGGTGGGGGGACTGGAATGAGGGAGGAGGTAACAAGTTGGATAAGAAATATACTTGCCTTACATATGAAACTGTAACCCCTCTGTACATCACTTTGACAATAAAGAAGAAGAAGAAAAAAAGAAAAATAGGAGAGAAGAAAGGAAAAAATGTATTCCAGTTTAATTTATAAATATTGATGTAAAAAGTAAGTAAAATAATAATAAATTGAACCTTGCACTATTTTAGCAGCATAATAAATTGATAGATCAAACAGAACTTTTTCTGTAGGCCTATTGAGTTAGTTTAATATTGACGTCTATTAGTGAATCCATTACATTAATAATTCAAGTGAGAAAAATGTTGAATCATCTTGTTACATGCCAGCAAAGATATGACTAGAATCAGGAAGATACTTTATTAATGTGATTATAAATAATTGTCTCAAAGTAAGGCAAAATGCCTACTTAATGATAAAAGCATAGGACAGATATTTCTGGAGTGTGGTTTCCAGAATGGTCCCTCGAAAATCTCAAAATATTTCTCAGAATTACATTTCTGTACCAAATAAATCTGGACAATTATTTATGCTATTACCTCTGGAGCTTATCAGCCATGTGGGCCACAGATTTTGAGAAATGGCATTTCAATGTTGAAGACCATAAAAGGTTTTCCCTCAGATCACTTTTTGGATCTAGGGCTTCATAAAGAACTGTAAGAGAAATACTGAGGTAGAAAAGATAATGGAAAGAAATTGCATGGCAATACACATACATATGACATAGGGACAAACTGAACAAGTAATGGTTCTATGCAGATAAGTATACATTTTCCAAGAAATTCTTTAAAGTTGTGAAGATAGAGAATTTTTAAGCCAGGTGCTAGTGGCTCATGTTTGTAATCCTAGCTACTCAGGAGGCTGAGATCTGAGGAGGATCACAGTTCAAAGCCAGCCTGGAAAGTCTGTGAGACTCTTATCGCCAATTAACTACCCCCAAACCAGAAGTGGTGCTGTGGCTCACAGTGGTAGAGCACTGGCCTTGAGCAAAAAGAGCTCAGGGACTGAGTTCAAGCCTCACAAGTGATGAGACACACACACACACACACACACACACACACACACACACAGAGAGAGAGAGAGAGAGAGAGAGAGAGAGAGAGAGAATTCCACTCTTTATTCCTAAAGTAATCCATCCAATCAGATGAAAAGATCAAAAATTATCTATGCATTAAATATATTCACTACAACAATTCTTTTCTTCTAACTTGACAAAATGATTGTAAAGTTTATATTGTAAAAGAAATAATCAAGAGATCCAAGAAAAAAAAAACTGGATAGAGATTTTGACATTAAAATACATTGTAAGTTGACAATAATTTGAACAGTGTGTCCTTGGATGTCAGAAAGCAGACAGATTAATGGAATATACAGATCAGAACTAAAAACAAAGAAAACACCTGTAAGTACTCAATACATTTGAAGCAGTGTCATATACAGATCAAGAGCATAGGCTCTTTCACTATAGTATGTGGATTTCATTTTACTTATTAGCGGTCTTGAGCAAGTCTATAAACCTCTCTGAGTATCAGCCTACTTACATATAACAGTAGAAAAAAAGCATTATTTAACTCATAGAATTAACACAAAGTAATTAAACAATTTTTATTAAATGCACTGAAACTGATTTATAATAAGTATTCAATTATTACTATGAAGAAAATAAATTCATTCTGTAAAATGCCAAATGTATATAAACATAAATTTTAAAAGGGAAGCAAAAATTGCATGGTAATTAAAAAATGAAGATTCCTGTACAAGTAAATCAATTAAAACAATCCTCATGACATAAAAATATAAAAACAACAAATGTACAAAAAAGAAAAGCATGAATATATAGGAAAATATTTACTACAAGTCAGATAAATTAAACTTTAGCCAAAGAGTGACTTTTTCTCCTTTGAAGGTGGTAAAAAGTCATTATTCCCAGCATTGGAAAGACAAAGAATTACTTGCCTCCTTTGCTGTGAGAGTAAAAGTTGGTAGATATAACACAAGCTCTTTGGGGGATAAGTTGATTTTATTTATCAAAAGTCTCAAAAGCAGACACATCTTTGACCTGCTGAGGAAATTATCCTGGATATGAACACATTTATTTACAAGCAATCAAAGCGGCACCAAGCAAACTGAAATCACCATCTGAAATATCTGTAGTGGAGGAGATTACCTAGATAAACTACTAAGAAGTGGAGAAGAAAGATTGATTACCATACCTGTGAGATCACTAAGAAGACACAAAATGGCATGCAAAGGCTAAAAAGATATTTGCCAAATGTTGAATAGTGGTGATTTCTCAACAGTGGAATAAGGATGTGGCCAGTTTCTTAAATGTGACTTTAGGTTTTTTTAATGCCTTTATAGATTCTCCAGTTTTACAGGATATAAAAACATATTTCTCTTTGAATGAAAAAAATGCTTTAAAAGTAGTATGTAGTCAAAACACCAGGGAGCTGAATCTGTGCTGTGGAGTTAAATCTATGCTGTTTCCTCTGCAGTTACAGTACCTTCTGTGCAACGAAACAAAAACCTACAAATAGTCTACAAGTTGAGCTGGTTTTCCTGGAGCTGTGACCAAAATGCCTGATTTAGGGAGGAAGGCTTTCTTTTGGCTCACAATCCCATGGTTAGTTGGTTCCCCTCATCCCCACCACACCATAATGGCAGGAGCTGGCTGCAGAGGAGCTTCTTTGTCTCAGCAGACAGGAAGAGGAGACTAGGAGGGAGTCACCAGGTATAACCTTCAAAGGCATGACCCTGGGGGATGTACTTCCTGCAGCTATGCCACACCTCCTGAACTTTTCAGAACCCCCCAAATACAGCTACTAGCTGAGGGCATTCAACACACAAGCTTGTAGGAGACATTTCATGTCCAAACCATGGCATAGTGGTTCTGATATTCATATCCACTTTTCTCACTGAGGCTCTGGATTAAAATAGAACTTCTGTTATAAAAATACACTTTTGTCAAGAGTGTCTAGAAAATGGTCTCTTCCAGCTCAGGGTACATAGCCAGTCTGTCATCATATCCTCAGTTTTCTTGGTTTCCTTGGTTGGCCTTTGTCCCTGCCTATGTCTGTCGGCACTTAGAGATTACATTCTTCTACCAGTGTTTTTATTGCTAATGGCAGATATTTCAAATCTTATCTCAGACTTAAAATGAGTCTTTATCAATGCCACATGAAGAAAAGCTGCTTCCTCAGAAATGTTCAGAAGAATGCCCACCCACCTGCCATTTTCAACTAGGAAGAGCCATTTCAGTTGGGCTGGGCCCCACAGCTTTTTATCTTCTGGCTCTCCTAACTCTGTTTTCCCTGATGCTTTAGTGGTACATGGCTTATTTCATCATCCCCTGGCCTTTTGACAGACAGAATACCTTCCAGATTTGACCAAAGGAAATAATTTGGGAAAGCAGAGAGCACTGCTGATGCATTTGCACCCTATGTGGGGCAGTTATATTTGAAATTTACCAACTATATTTTTACTCTATTAACCAGCATCATGAACAAAAATGTGCAGTAGGAAATACCAAAAAAAAAAAGAAGAAAAAAATAAGATATCTTAGTGGTTTTTTTCTTTAACATTAAATTTTAGATGAAACAGTACAATTTAGCAGAAGCAAGAAATGGTTATAGTAAGTGCTTCGTTGATAAAACTTATGGAACTAATTTCTCCCATGTTCTCTTGGGTGGGGAAAGCAGTGGTGGGAGATCATTTACCTCCTGCAGAACATGTGTGGCTGGCCAATGACAATGACGCCCAAGCTTTCCAAATCAATTAGCACTCAGCTGACATCCTAAACTATCCAGGAAGAGTTGGATTTCCTCCTGTAGTAAAAACATCAAGGAGACAAGCTCTGAGAGGGATTTTGTTCTGTTTAGTCGGTATATATCCTTAGCACCAAAATCAGTGTCCAATGCACAGTTAGTTCTCAAGAGCTACTTACTGAATGAAATGATGCAGTGCAAGAAAACAACCCATTCCAATATTTATATTTATTATGAAAACTTATTCTCCTTCTTGAGGTCAGTATATCTGAGTAGTGGTTTTGTTTTGTTTCAGTGATTTGTTTGCCTTTGTTGGTTTTTTTGAGGTAAGCTCCCATGATGTTGCCATAGCTGGCCAGACATAGTTCATTCTTCTGTCCCATTCCCTAGTAACTGGGATTATGGGGATGTACCACGATGTATAAGTAACTGCCTACATACCGACTTTATTCCCACCCTCTAAAATAACTGACATGCCGAATATCAGAGGAAGTAATCAATACCTGCAGTAAATTTCATTTTCTGAGGTTGAAAATGGAATCAAGAAGCTGTAGTTTGTGAACAAGATCGAAACACAGGGATTTCAAGTCTCAATTAAATAGTTTAAGTAAGCCACATGGAAGATAGGAATTACTTGAGAAAAAGTGACCCAAACCAGCTTGAACAAGTATAAGCAAAAGGAAGATTTACTGGTTTGTGCGACCCAAGGGAGTGCAGAAGACAGAAGGCTTGCCCCCTCTGCTCCCAATGTTTGCTTCATGACCACCTACCTCAGGTAGGCTGTCTCCACAGGTGGCACACAGTGACACAAATGTTCCTGGATTGTGAGAAAACCAATAAATGTTTGAAAGTTGATTAGATGGGCTTGATTACGTCTCCACCTAGAAGAATTAGATGATGTAAGAATCCGCACTATCCCCAAAGAGATTTATGGGCAAGAAGTGAGCAGTTTCTAGGAGAAATAGACACAGTGCCATCAATGGCCACCATACCTGGTTTCTGTTCTCACCATGGGATCGCCAAAGTGCTTTTCTATGGGAATGCACATGTGCTTACCTGGTTGCAAAGGGCAAAAAGGTCACCTGTCCATTCCAACTGTAGGCAGCTTTGTGATGGCAGCTGACACGTCTCCTCAGATGCCACATCTGCTCCAAGTCCCCACCCTAGAGTTTTGCCCATTGAGATAAAGTGTGAGAGGCTATTTTTACCATTCATCTCTCTCTCTCTCTCTCTCTCTCCCCATCTCCCCTTCTATCCAATCAAGTAATGAGTTTCAGCATTCCAGCCTTTTAAAAAACAAACCAGTAACCCACGTGCATTTCCTCCTGTTAACAACTAGGAAGAAACAACCTAGCTTTCCAGAAAGCACTTCTTATCTCCCCTTCCATCTCCATATAGCCCCATGCCCTCAGCCTCTCCCAAGGTACATAAAAATAGGGTGTTTTTTTTTTTTTTAAGTTTATAACCTTTGTCATTTTAGGGTAAAGAAGGAAACTTATGAAAACTTAAGGGTAAAGCTATTTGGAATAAACACAATCTACATTTCCAAATTATAAATACACATATGCTACTGATAATGCACACTTATTTCCCTTCATAGCTTCTCCAAAAAGAATCCCCTCATTCATGCTATCTATCTCATGTGACTTATTCTTACCATCCTCATGAATGAATGAGTGAGTGAGTGAATTCTTCATTTCTTGTCAACCAAGAGTTGGGGCACGACTATGAAGCTCCTGCAGTAGTTGAGCCCCCTTCAAAAGACAAGGGCTTCCATTCTGAAGGCCTGCGCTCAGGGAACCTTGTTATCCTCTAGTTTACTTGCTTAACATGGTTAGGGTTTAACAAGCACATATGCATTTCAGAGTATGAATTTTCCACTACAACATCCATTCCACAGACAAATCTTCCCTTTGTAAGCCAGCACAGGAAATGATCAAAATACAAATGCAAGATTATGTCTATGTTAATAAAATGTAGGAACTCGAGTGTGGTCAAAGTTTATAACAAATGAAACTCACACCATTTAGGACCCTCTTTTAAAAACAAAATTTAAAAAACAGAATAAACTATTGCAAGTACAAAGTTATGTAGAAAGATGAACAATTATTTTGGAAAAGAAACACCAAATTTCAAGGTGTTTTTGTTTTTTTCTAATTGAAACTACATGCCTCATAAAATCCTGAAAAATAACAATACTTTGGTCTTGCCTGACATGTTTCTGTAAAACTTTTCCCTCATATTTGGCTATAAGCTTAATTTCCTATTTGTATGATAGTATTTCTATATGCTGTTTCCATAAAGATAATAGAAAAATAATTTGAACTTCTAGTAGTATGCTTTCAAAGTGTATCATTTACTTTCATTTTAAAAATCTTCAAATGGCTGTGCAAGGGGGTTATAATTGAACATATCCATTTATGTGTCCAGGGCATCTTGATACCTTCTAGAGGGGTTTTGGAGTCAGACTTTGTTTTATTCATGATACTTTCATAACTTCTACAGTTTCATGCTCAGGTAGTATTTCTTGATGGAGATTAAGGGCCAAGTCCTTGAAAATTTTCCTACTCTTTGGTCTCTCGTCAGAGTTCCCATGGAGGCTGATATAGCTCCAATCTATCCCAGCTGCTTCCTGTTTGACTTCTCTCACCTTCCTCTTCTCCACAAACTGGAGGTGGTGCAAGCAGGCTTTGAAGGCGGCATAGAATTGCAAATCTCATTGATTTTTCTAGGGGACAGAATCCAGATTCTCCAAGGGACTGATCAGGAGCAAGTGACTAGCTGGACAGAGAATAGAGTATGTTGATTGGTATTGGTTGCCTACCTATCCAATAGCAGGCTCCCAGGTCACAGGGGGTCACCTTTAGACTAGAATAGTATTTCCTGTTCAAGGCTGTGTTTTCAGGTTGTTTCTTCCAGCCTCCATCCTTAGAAAGGGACTAGCCAAGTGTGAGGCTGCACTTAAAATGTCTCCAAATTTCGTTTTAGGAAATGCTACAGATGCCTTATCTCTAATTCTGCCAGGATGTATAAAGCAGTGAGGACCTGGTGGGAGATGGAAGAGCATGCTATGTTGAAATGCACAGCTGATCTTAAAGTAATTGATTTCCCGATTGGATAGAATTCTGTGGAGTTTTGAGCAGAAAAGTCTTCCATACTATTTCCTTCCCTGAAGAATAAATTGAGAGGATTCTTTATCTTCTCAAGTCATTTCTAGGCATCAATAAACATTCCAATTTGGGGGTCTGTTTCTTTGCATTCTTTATCTGCAATATTGAAATCCTTAGAGCTCTACAAGTCACAGTGTTTTGAAGCTTGCTACAGGGTCATTCAGTAGCAACATTGGACATAGATTTGAAATCATTTCATGCCTCCATGCTCTGGTGAGCAATCATAAATTTTTCTGCAGAAATATTTGATTATAGTGTTCTACCTTATACTCACTAAGAGGACATTTGCCATCTATGCTTTCTAAAATTCAAAAGTTGTGATTTCTGAAATTCACCTCCAAGGGTTTGAGATATGCTATTGTGGACCTATTCTTGAATTGTCAATTCTGATATCCACACTTCAATTTCTCATCTAGTTTGCATCTTTCCTCCCTGGCCAATATAGATCTGTTTCATGTGTTTGGTGGATTGATATAGGGAAGACAATGTGGGCCGTTTTGGAATGGATGGCCACTCATTCCTGATTACAATGATGGACGCTTGCTTCCTATTGTTCTCAGCTTGGAAGCTGCAGTGGAAATCACCCTAAGTAAAATTGTCAACGAGCCCTGCACTGGTGACTCATCTCTGTGACCTTAGCTACTTAGAAGGCTGAGATCTGAGTGTCCTGATTCAAAGCCAGCCTAAGCAGGAAGATCCATGAAACTATTATCTCAAATTGACCTCAAGCCAGAAGTGGAGCTGTGGCTCAAGTGGCAGAGTGCCAGCCTTGAGCAAAAAGCTAAGGAGCAGTGCCCAGGCTCTGAGAGTTCAAGCCTCAATACTGGCACAAACAAACAAGCAAACAAAATTGTCCAATGACCATGACCTTTTCTCTTTCTTTCTTTTTTTTTTTTTTAATTTTGGTGCCGGTCTTTCTTGCTTGGGCTAGCTTTGAACTGTGATCCTCAGATCTCAGCCTCCTAGGATAACAGGAGTGAGCCACTGACCATTAAATCATTTTTAATGTTTACAATTAACCTATGAAGCACACATAGCCAATTTTATGGATTAGAAAAAAATGTAATGACATTTTTTCATGCCAATGAATAAAGTGATTTCAAAAGAAAGAAAATTAAAATGCAGAGAGCACCAGGAGGCTACTAAGAAAATCTATCTAGCAAGGAAGCCAGAAAGGTGGGGTTTGGAGGAATTCTGTTGCCAGAAATAGGATAGCTTTTTTGAAAGGCAGGGGAAATTACTGGCCTTTTGAGCACACTCATAGGAACAGAGAGAGGTGCAGATTCTAAACGGAGATGGGAAGGGGACATAGTAACAGGAACTACAAGGTATGACTTTTGGAACTCCCTGTTCCCACTCACCACTAATTCAAACCGAAAAATCTGTACACTTTAAAAGTCAAAAGTGGGCTTGAGATTCACTGGGATGAGGTTAGAAGCCTCCATTGTGCTCAGTGTGGCTCTAAATTTGGAAATAAACTCAGCCCCACATCTTCATTATACAATTGGCACGATGAAGAGAGGAACTGAAAACTTGCCTTGTCTGGATTTCTCGCTTCTTTTGAGAAGGAGTCTTAACGAGAGAGGCTGACATTTCAGAGACACAGCTTTGCTGAGTTTAGAAGCCTGGAGTGGGCGGGTTTTCAGAAGGCACCTGTAAACACCATGCAGATTAGCTGTGGGAAATGCGTGAGAGTCCCAAGATGGCATGAAGGAAAAACAAAGGAATATTTAACTCCCACTAGGAGGAGAAAAAAATGCAGAACTCTAAGGCGGCAAGGAATGTTTCATTCACTCATCCAGTCATTCAAATAAAACCTCAGCTGAGTTGAGGTTTTGATTTGTTTGTTTGTTAGTTTATGTTTGTATTTTTTTTTACCAGGACTGGGTGTTGGCATAATAAAGAAAACAAAATACTAAACAAATAAATCACAAATGGATATGTAATTGCATACTTAGGTAAGTGCCTTAAAGGACAGTATAAGAAGATACAATACAGAGAAGGAATCCACATAGTGGCTACTGAGGTGGTAATATTAACTGATTTATCCCCTTCCAGTCATTTTTACATATATGTTTGTACAAGCTTCTCAAAGACACTGTGGGGTAAACACGTGCTCTTGCCTCTCCCTAAGATGTTTTGTGACAGCAGCCATCGGGGAGAAGGCAGGCTCAGAAGCTCAGCCTCTTCGGTTAGATATCTTGTACCCCCCCACCCCCAATTTGTTCTGTGACTGTGAATTCCTTTCTCTGGATCTGTTTGTTTATCTATGATGCTGGCACTGTGATCATTCTTACATGTGTTAGGGGAATTCACAATGGATTGCTGTGTGACTGGTGGGAAAGTTTTTGAGATGAGAGGTAGTGGGGTTGAGGGGGTATCTGCATAGTTGGTTCTGCGCTGAGTGATTCATGCATATTATTTCAGCTCAGTTTCTTCTGTTCAAGGCAATGCTCATTAACCAAATTATTGAATGAGTAAAAGACTGTTGTGTTCCTTTACAAGAACCCTGCCTTCAGGCTAGAGTTCTTCAGAAAGGAACTACAGCACCTGCACAAACTCTTGGCTATTCCTCAGTCCCTTTTCTCAGCTATTTCCAATGGCAGAGCCTCCTGGATTGAAACAGTAAACTAGAGGTCATGTGCTTGTGCTCTAAAGATTGGGGCTCAGGTTCTATACCAGCCATGTTTCTGTCTGTATTATCTTGAGCAAGTCCAATCCCTTCCATGAGACTCATCTGAAACAGAGTAGTCAGAGTTGCCTCTCTGAGTTGCTACAAAGAAAGAAGAAATATAGGTAACAACTAATTTTACAATCCACATAGTAGCATCCCATGTTAGTGACTGATCAAATGCCCATCGAGAGCTAACTTCTAATCCCCTGGTCTGAGGATTGGGTCAGACAGTTGTTAGCAATACTATGTGTGCCAACAACCATCATACTCCCATTTGAACATCACATGACAGAAATCTCATCTTGATAAATCCCTATGGAGGGAATGAATGAATGGATGGATGGATGAAATGTCCTGCTTAGTCATGATTATTTCCATAAATATTTCTATTGCTGCCTGAGGGGTTCAGACAGTTTTTAGATGAGTTACTGTAGCCACTATTTTCCTTGTATCTCTCCTCTGACCAAGAACTACATGACATCCCCTCTGATTTGGAACTTTCTGGCCCCCAGATTTCTCTAAAGTTTGTCTCCCAGTCCTCTGTATCTCAATGATCTGCATTCTGGCCTGGCTTGAGTTTTCCTCCTCATATGAAACTATTCTTACATATACACTTCAAGTATTTTGTCTACCTCATTTTAGCAGTAGCTAAACCAATTTGCCTTTTAGCTCAAACATAGTATTCTGCTAGACCCTGATATGTGGACAAGTTGGTTCCATTCTATTGCCATCTGTTAGTAAGTTCTTCTAATCAGACTTGTCTTGGCTGAAATTAAATGTAAACTCAGCAACAAGTCCCTATCTGGTCCATAGTCATAATAAGCCTTGGAGAATTTAAACATCTAGAAAGAATTCCAGAGCTTGTTCTAACCTTTCACGGAGACATCAAGACAGCAACAGCCAAACCACTGGAGACAGAATAATTTTTTATTTATACCAGTCTTGCTATTTTCATGGTAGACTAATTTTCTTTTCTAATTTTTAGTTGCTCTTCTGTTTTACATAGGACTTCTTCAGATGCCATGATATAAGCCCAAATCAAAAGGGATTAAGACAAAAAGCAAACCAAAAATAACCCTGAGGTATCTGTGATAGTGTTTAGAGCTTCAGGCAAGGTTAGATCCCACATGTGCCAACAAATCTTTCAACCAGATGCTTTCTTCCTTAAAAATTTATTTATTGTCAAAGTGATGTACAGAGTTACAGTTACAGTTTCATAGTAAGGCAGTACGTACATTTCTTATCCAATTTGTTACCTCCTCCTTCATTCCCCCTACGCGCCTTTCCCCCTTCCTATTCCACCATGAGTTGTATAGTTGGTTTACAGCATATTGATTTGTAAGTATTGCTGTTGCATTAGTTTGTCTTTTATCCTTTGTCTTTCCATTTTGATCTTCCCCTTTCCTAGTTCCAATACGCGTACATACAAAATCCAGGGTACCAAAATCAGTTACAGTGACATCAGGGGTAAAACTTTTTTCTTCTTTAATACTCGGTCTCTTCTTCCTTCTTTTCCCTGTGTGTGATTTCATCCTAAGGTTGCCAGTCAATAGGCAAGAGAGGAAAAAATGGCATTGCCCTTACAAGCAGTGGTCTTTATTCAGCCAATCAAAAGAAAGAGATTTTGCTCTTCCAGCAAGGATAACTTCAGAAGAACTCTTTTTCAGTCCATTCTGTAGTGAACACCTATCCCAGTGGCCAGTAGATTGAGGCTTGGATATTCACAGTTCATCAGGGTAAATGACAAATCTGTGGGATGGCTACCCAATGGAAGGGATGGTAGAAGATGATTATAAATTCTCTATAGAATTCCCTGGAATTGTTTTAGACACACTGTTTGTCCTTGTTTCTTTTCCTCACTTCCTTTCTTAGGCTAAAGATACTCAAGTCATAGATTGCAAAATGAACTACAGGAGTGGCTGGCTCCCTAGAACAGGACATCTCAGACTCCGATGAACTGCCATTTAGATAGAGCCACTAGGGCTGCTTTGGCCAATGCCTTGAACATTAAGGCACTGCTTGTATGACTTTTATTTACATATACATGCCCAATGACATTTGTCTCATAGCTCAGCAGACTTCTCTAAATAGTGAATTGGGTAACACTGGTAGGATGTGATTAGTACAAAATTATCCTGAACAGAGTAACATTTCTTCCTTTGATCATGATAATAAGAAAGAACAGAGATATCTGAAACATGACTACATTTCTCAAAGTTTCTTTTCAATAAAATTTGGTATGCCATTCAAGTAGTGCAGCTTAGACAAGCTCAGCCCTATGTTCAGATTCTTATGCTTTCGAGTATACTGATGGTTACTGAAGAAAATTTCAGAATAGATGCAGTCTGCTCTTGAAAGACTATAATCAACTGGGTTTTACTGATTTGGCATCTCAATTTGTAGAAAAGGAGACACATAGAAATTGCTACGTTTAAAAAATGGGGACATATAGACCACCTTCACAGAAAATAAAGGAAGATTCTATAATTGATTTGCTTTTTAGTTTTAGGTCAGTTTTTTTTTTTTAGATTATCTAATGAACTCTTTGGCAGTGATTATTGGCTGAGTTAGGGACTATTTTCTGGGGAGTAGTAAATGCCATAGAGATATTGGTTGTATTCACATATTAAGGAATACAATTTGGCTGGACTGTGAAATAAATGTAAGGGAGGCTATGACGCTCAGAGCTTCACAGTGTCACTGAAACTGAGTTGACTGAATGGAATTAGATGAGAGGTCAGAGATGCTGAAGATTAAGTTCATATACGTTCAATCCCACTGAAACCAACAATAGATTTTCAGATTAAAGATTATCAACAATAGGCAATATTCCTTCAGTGCTTATTGATGGTGAAATCCTGAGAGCTACAGCCAACGCATCTCATTTTCAATCTCATAACAGATCTAAGAGATTGTTTGTTATTCCCATTTTACATATGAAGGCTTGGAGAGTTTAAGAAACGTCAAATATCCCAAAGTTAGTAAACAGAAGAGCTTGAACAAACCTAAGCAGTGGATCCTAGACTTCTAACCACTAAACCATAACAATTTCTGTGTGATTGCAGGAGGAATTTAAAATATTCAATCTGAGGCAAAATCAAACACAGGAAAATATACCAAACAATAGGACTTTCTAAACTCTTTAAACTTAGCTCTGATCTAGAAACAGGCTTTTCTTGTACACTAGCTTCTGATCTGTGTTTTTAATAAAGATAATTGAGGTCATTTTGGTTCATCCAAACCTCCTTTTAATTACACTGCACCTGGAAACCTGAAAGAATGTTCAGATTCGTGTTAGCTACCATCTGATCTTTGCAACGGAAGGCTTTGCTCTCAAAAGACAAGTGTCCTTTAGAGAAGAATCCAGGAAACTAAACATGGGCTATGTTCAAATTGTCCAGCAGTTTCTCAAAGCTTCTGTCATTCAAGTACACACAGTTCATCTCATCATAGCATAGTAAGTAATTTTACTTCTAGAATTCCTGCAGATAGGTTTGGGAACAGTGAGATTAACTCAACTTTATCTTGACCTGAGCATATATCTTCCCTGGAATCTCTCAGAACTGTTGAGTGTACCATCATTTCCCCCATAGCTATTGATATAGTCTACTTGCAAAAGCCACCTTCCCTGGAGGACAATCAGCCTTCCAAACTTTTATTTCACAAGCAGATTATGTCACTAAGACTTTTCTGATAGAGAAAGGCAGATCATTTTCTCTGGATTGTGATACAGAGAATTGTGATCCATACAACCTGAAGATATTTTTTTAAACTTTCTTTGTTAAAATTATGTCTTTTTTGTATAGAAAGTATGTATTGGCTTTGCAAGCTATCTCTTACAGAGTTCTCTAGACCTCTCATGATTTTGTTTCTAGAAACGTTTGATTTCCAAGGGCAATGTTTGTTGAATCCATTTCATAAATCTGTTTCAAGATTTAGGGTAAAACATGCTTACTCACTTTCAAGTTACAAAAGACTTTATTGTCTTTAAGTGTTGTATAAAGGAATTGCTATTTAACAAAGCAGTTTATGAATACAATCTATCTTGATCAATGTCATCCCTTTCAACATTCTCTCCTGTCCCTCCCCTACCCACCTTTTCCCTCACTCTTCTTAATTTTGCAGAATATACTTGACTGCGTTCTCCCCTCTTTCTCTTCTTCATTTATCTACCCCTTTCCCCCACCCAACTCTGTTGAGTATCTACTTCCTGGTGTGTTATTTTGTGAACTTTGACTTTGCCTTATTAAGGGTTACACTATTTGATTTGTCACCCTGAGGTTTTAAAAGATTTTTGTTAAAAGTTTATGATAAAGGTGTGTGCAATGAGGGAAATAAATGACTTTTCAAGGATGTAGTCATAGTTGCATTTTAAAAGGAGAAAAGGAACAGAGAAAACTGTGGTTGCCCTGATTTGGGTTCTACAAGTTATTGAGTGAGTGAGTGGAGAAGGCCCACAGATGACCACTTCTTGGGTTGTTTTGAGACCTGGGCAAATTGAAGTGTCCAGTCTGAGAGCCTTCAGAAGTGCAGTACGAGGAGAGATTAGGAGATAACCTTCCTTCAGCTGGCAGTACGTGTGCCTGGAACAAAAGGACTGTATACTTTGGGCTTAGATAGCTGTGGTCAGAAGATAGCTCTACTGAATCTACACCTCTAAAGGAGAGGTCTCAGTAGTTTTAACAAAAATAAAAAAGCCAGAACTGTGGAAATGCACTGTATTAATCTCTATTTTGCCAGCTTTGTGGCATTGCATTTCAGTAACATCTTGAATTTAAGAAGTGCCTGTTACACTGAACATGCGAGAAGGAAAATGGTCTTGGGAAGTCAGTGTAGGCTAAGAACAACCTTCCCTCATGGCAGCAATTAAAAGAGCATTTAGTGGGTCTACAATGCTGGAAGAGACTAGGAAGGTGATGTTTATATCTTTGACCTCTAATAGGATAAAGAGCCAAAAATAAAAAAGAAATTGACAACCCAATGAACACTCAAGAAATTATATCCATACATACACACACAGAGGCACACATACACATTGATGTGACACTATCAATATTGGAAAAATTGCTTTCATATATAAAAGATTCTTGAATGTGAAGGCATCATTACTTAATAAGTTAAAAAATCAGGAACTTTGAAAAAACTCAGTTTCCTAATATGAACTTTAAGAATATTGAAGCAAATAAAAGAATGATATTTTTAAAATTTCAATACTCCTTACATGAGAGAAGGCATTTGTCATGTTTTTCTTGCTGGATTTAAACATGGAAAAATATCTACTTGCCCAATGAGTAGAAACTTGGAAAACATAAATTACACTCCCACATCTAACCAGGATCTCTTAAAATAAAAGACAAACCAGAAAACTCCTACCCAAAGAAGTTCTCTCATGTATGATTCAAACCCTAAAACATTTTTGAAAAAGAGGTAGAAGTAGTGTATCATCCAGATATACCCAGGGATCGGGCCTTTAATTGATGTGGAATCTGATCTAACTTAAAAGAACCAATCTACTTCAAAGGAAAAGCCAGTCTTCTCTGATTCTGCCACTTTAATTAGTGAGAAATAAATAATCCTTTTTTGCCCCCAAAGACCTTCCTCCTCTTATGAAACAACTTTTACCTGCAAGGAAAAGAGTAAGGAGAGGTGGAGAAGGAAAATAGCTCCACATGGAGATTAAAGAAAGCCTTTCATAGTGTGCAATTTGTGCCAAATGCAGTGAAGTGCACCTTGTCCTGGGAAAGGTCTTTGGCCATATTTTCATTCGAGGGTCAATATTCATCCAAGAAATGTTTATCGACAGCTACTTTGAGCAAGAACACAAGTACTCTGTGCATAGAGTAGAGGAGATAAAGGACTATGACATTCTTACCACCAAGGGGTTTATTTCATACTTTAACGCAGCTTTGAAAGAAGTGACTTAAGTATGAAGATTGTACTATTATGAGAGAACTTAACCATGGATATTTTCCAGGGATTTTTTTGTCTCTTCCAAGATCTAATGATAAGAGCCACAAAAGAACACTGCCTTTCCTTTCTGAAAATCTATGAAATCATAAAGCAAAAAAAAATAAAATTGCTCCTTTCTTCCATAGAGTGCTGATTTCTGGTAACCCCTAAACTAAAACAAAATTGTACCTTCTAACCATTAGCATAATATAGGGTATTGCTTTGATTAAAATCACTATAATGTCTTCAATAACATGATAGGTAAGGACAAGCTCTAATAAGAGCAGCCTATTTCCATCTCTTGTAGCTTTAACACGAGTTTCTGACTGGGTCACCCCTATTTTTGTACCCAATTTTTTATCTGTTATTGAATTGCAGAAGAGCTTTAAGTAGA
Source organism: Perognathus longimembris pacificus (assembly GCF_023159225.1). Lineage (NCBI taxonomy): Eukaryota > Metazoa > Chordata > Mammalia > Rodentia > Heteromyidae > Perognathus > Perognathus longimembris. Next base: position 115,734,950 of record NC_063161.1, on the reverse strand, counting down.
TATTTTGGATCCTAAGCTTTGTCAATTGTCTTCCATTATCGTCTTCCAGATTTCACCATCTTTTGATTCCTTCATAGTTTCTTTTGATAATGTGGGTTTTTAAGTTTAACTTAATCAAACTTATTAATCTTTTCTAGTATGGCTACTTCACTTGAAATCTTGTTAAGGAAATATTCCCCTACTTTGAACTAAAGATATTTTCCTTATTTTCTTTGGTAGGTTCTAGTTTTGTCTTTTATGTTGAAGTTTAAAGTCTATTTTGATATATTTCATCATCCTAGAGTTAGTAAAACTCTGTCCTCTTTCTACCAACCAACCGTTCTTTGATTCAAGTGAAAAGCCAGTGCTTCCCTCCTTAGGTTGTTAAATTTTTAGAACATAATGAATTTTGGTAAAATATGTATCTAGTAGTTGGCAGAAGTAAATTAGTGTAATTTTAATGGAGAGAAGTTGGGTAATTTCAAAAATGAAAATGATCCACATTTCTACTTCTAGGAATTTGTACTACAGATACATTCTCAACTATGCAGAGAAGAATATATACAAAGGTGCTCATTTTAGCATTATTTGTAGTGTAGCATTAATTTCACAAAAACCACCCAAATGATCATCAGTAAGGATAAGTAAACTGTGGTGCAAATTATGCAGCTGTTTAGAAAGGATAGGGCAGAGCTGTCTTTTCTTAGATGCAATGTTATCTAAAACATAAAAATATATTTAACACATCTGTATTAAATAATATATACAGATATTTAAACTTAATATATCATCAAAAATAAAACTAAGCATAAAAGAAGTTACATGTATTATTTTTATAAAATGTTTACATTAGTTTAGAATATCTCTGGAAAGGTACACAAAAATTTAGAATAGTGGTTGTGACATAAGAAATGTGCACACTGGAAGGAGCCTTCATTTTATAACTTTAGCTTTATTGAACACCTGCATGTCTTAACTATAGAGTGTTTTAAGCTTAGTTGAGTAGAAAAAAATGAATAGGTGCAAAGATAGATAATTTGTGGTTTCCACAGTGAAGAATTTACTGCCATATGAATAATAAGGTAAGATGGCAAGTGAAAGAGAAAAGAGGAAAAATAGCTTCTTGCTGGGCTTCAGCAAATACACTATATCTCATTTTATCTAGTATTATATTTAAATTTATTTATATTATGTGTATCTGATGTTATATTTAAATAAGTTGAAGTATATCATATATACATATATATGTATGTATACATATATATGTATATACATATATATGCCCGAGGCTGGCTTGTGTTATGTTCGCCATACTTTCCCTGGCCTCAGAACAAGAGGTTTCTGACTTCAACCACATCCTGAGGGCTGAGCCCCAGTTTCCCTGCCTTCTATGTGCTGCTGTGTGCCTCTGACTGAAATCCTTTGTCTTCAGTCCTGAGCATATATCAATGTAGCTGAATGATAATTCAAAAGGAAGATATTTTTAATCTGAAAGCTTATAAGAACTAATGATTAGCTTGGAAAGCCACAGTGCTGGCTGCTGTTCGCTGTGGGAGATATGTGGGAAGTAGATGGAAGGCAGAAAGAAATCTGCTTTCCTTTTTTAATCACATGCCTGATGGGTTTGGGCAAGGGATTCAAATTCTCAGATTTTTATATTTTCCACTTGGAAACACAGTTTCCTCTCTCCTTAAGTTGGTTAGAATTGAGAGAAATGGTCGTCGAGCTATGGGCCATAGATATTATAGGCACTTCCGTCAGCAGGCACTAACTGCCTGTGTTCTACCAAAGGGCTCTGCTAACCATCCATTTTAAAAGACCTTAAGTTTGAATGGGCTATTTCTTTCCATTAGATCTGAAAAGTACTTAGTTTTGTTGCTTATGTGCTTTCATATGAGTATTCTCATTCAGAAAAAGTAACTCTGATACCCATTGATTATCATTCTTCTCTACTTTCTCTTCTTACCTGCTTGCATGCACTTGTTACCTAGATCTTGATTACTCAACATTAAGATTTTCATTTAGATATAATTGCCTTGGTGATATCTGAGATCAGTATTTTTTTATGTGTGTCCATGAGATTCTGCCTTGTCCCTTTGGAGTCTGTTATACTGTGGGTAACCGATGACTATTCAATTTGTTGTCACTCTGAGGCTGAAGGAGGCCCTTTGAGATTATGGAGCATACCTGTTTATTCATTACTGTGATGGTTTTATAATATATTAATTGTGTTTTTCAAAGAATGTTGAACTTATTTGTAGAACACCATGTTTTGCTATAAAAAATAAAGAAATAGATGAGAAAATTAACAGGAATGGTAAGATAAATCCAGGAGTATAGTTTGCACGTAGATTTTATATCCTAAGAATTGGGTCATTTGACTCTGAACTTCCCAGCATCCAAAGGGAAGGGTGAAACTGAGCCAATTATAAGATTTGCAGTTTCCCTAAGATGCAATTATCCAGAAAATAAAATGTCATAGAGACAAGAGGTAAACTCATTACTTAAAGGAGGCATTGATGTGTTTTGTTTACTATGCTGTCTCTACTGCTCTGAATATTACCCAGTGAAAACTGAGGAAGCAATCTGTTCTCAATGGGTTAATAATTATGGTTTTTCCTATGTTTTAGGAACTAAAAATTATCAAATAAAGGTTACCACGTTGTAAAATAGGTCACATCCTGATGATATTCCTAGGATAAATAAAAAGTATTTAGTTTTCTAAAGCTATCTCCTTTTTACCCTTCAATGTGAAAGGTTGGCATGAAGTGCATGACAAAGCAAGCCTGCAGTATTCATTCTGTAGGTTCAGCAGTAGCTGCAGATTCTTGATGTCCTGTCTTGAGGCAAGGATGAAATATAAAGTTTTGTTTGGAGGAAGTGTTTCCCTGAGGGCCTTGCTCATGAAGTATAAGAAAATGGACTGTATATACTGGTATTAGAACTAGGGAAGTGAAAGGGAATATCAAAATTGAGAGACACAGGATAAAAAGACAAATGACTACAAAAGCAATACTTGCGAAACTGTTTGGTGTAAACCAACTGAATAACTCAATTGGGGAGAGGAAAAGGAGAAGGGGGGAGGGGGGAATGAGGGAGGAGGTAACAAACAGTATAAGAAATGTATCCAATGTTTAACATATGAAACTGTAACCCCTCTGTCCATCACTTTGACAATAAATAAAAAGAAAAAAATAGAAAAAAATGGAAGTGCATTGCTGCTGATGAAAGATAGTCCTGTGTTTTAACCAACCAACTGCCTGTGAAGGAAGGTCATGCTACTCTTAGTTATTTGGTTACTCACATCATTTGGGTAAGTTCCATGTGCCAGATGAGAGGGTAAGAGTTTCTTTTAATTCTCACAGATGCCCTACGAGGTATTTCCCGTCATAAACACCCATTTTACAAATGACAAACTGAGGCCTGGAGTGATTAAGGATAAAAATGAAGGAGCTGGTGGTATCGGTGGTAACATTTTACTCAGAATTCTGTCCCCCAAATCTGAGCTCTTGGTCACTCTTGCTGCCCCTGTGGAAAGTAATGAAGCCTCAAAGAGGCACCCCAATGCAAATCCCTGTATTCTCCAAACACAAAGGTAGATTTTCACAGACTCCACTCAGGATCTTAAAATATTCAAAATACCCCTTGGTGCACTGTGAAATAAACAATATAACAATTAGAATATAATAATTGCCACATCTTACCAATCCCCCAAATACATTTTGTTGCTGAATTGTTAGAAAATTCTAGTAACTAGATAAATGAAACATTTTAAAACATCTAATTCTGTTGATTTTCAAACACCTTAAGCAAGATTTATGATTCAGGCCACAGCCCAGGTCCAAAAGAGCAAATTTCCTGTATCTTTTCCTTGAGTAAATAACACATAAGATGATCATTGTCTGAGAGCTGTAGTCAAAATGGCTTTTATTTCTATTTGAATTTTCATTTATCGATTTTGTTTCTCTTTTACATGAATAATGCATCCTTTCAGAAGTCATCCAAATTCCCATTATTTGGCAAGCTAAGTAAAAGACCTTTATTTTGAGCAGTTACAGATACAAATTATACAGTCAATGAGTTATTAAAATGTTTAAATACGTATTTGCATGCTTAACTGAGGCTTTATTGGAGTTTTTGTATAGCATGTGAAGTATAGTTTTAAATTGTCCATATATATGTTGATCATGACAAAGTATGTCTAAATGAGGCTGTTGTGGTTCACATGGGGAAGATAACACACTTAACAGTGACATGAACAATGTTCTCTACAATAACTAAAAAATACTGTGACACCTCAGGGGGGGAAAGGGAAAGGGGGTATAAAAATTTGAAAAATAAATAAATAAATAAAAATGAAAAACAAAACAAAATACTGTGAGTGTTTAGATGGACAATGCAACCCCTTAAATGATTCACACAGATTGACACACTTGAGTAATGCATTGTATTGTTCTTCCCAAGAGTGCCTAATGTTCTGTATAATCAAAGAGAACCTAAGTTCTGGAATACTGTATCTAAACTGTTTACTCCTGATGCATCTTTTCCAGGATAATGTGTGTTGGGAGAAGAGAGAGCTGGAGGTGCTGTAAATAATGCTTTGTGAAAGAATCTAGCCATGTTCCAAGGGAAGGTCACTAGGCAAAGGAGAAGGAAATTGGTGCTGGATCCTTCCTCCCCCTAAAACAGAGTTATAGTGATTTTTATCACTAGCTGTACCCTTGTTAAGCAGGGCTTTATTTGAAAGGGGAGAAATGGAAGAGCTGTGTCTGATACAGCAAACATGTTGGATAGAGGTGAGTTACATGAACTAGGAAATATTGTTCAGCTCTTATAAGTGTTTGTGTTTGTGGATGAAAAGGAGTATTGTGCTATATAACATTTCCATTGGGAGGGCATTATTCCAGTATTTGTTCTCTTTGAAGATGAGAATAAGAATCATTGGAGAAAGACAATTGTGAAGAGCTTCAGCTAATAATTATAGGAGACTCAAAGTGAAGTTGGTACCCACACAAGAGTGAGAGGAAGGAATGTGCTAGAATCAGGAATGCAGTTATGGGGAACCAAAGAGCATCCTCTCTATCTGAGAATCTCTTTGTCAGATTCCAAGGCCTTATTATGCTCTCAGCTCCTTCCTTCCCAGTTCTAGTATTCTGTGTTTTCCCCAAGCAGTAATATCCAGAGCTTAGTGAATGCTAATATCTACCTATAGGAGTGGCCATGGAGAGGGAAAACCACTTCATTTCCAGGTAGTCAGCAAAACCCTAGGATCTTAGAAGACTTTTCAATGGAAAAAGTGTCCTGAAGAGATGAAGGAAATCTAGAGTCAACAGGAATGATAAAGAGAATCATTAAGAGCCCATTTTCTTAATGATTATTTCCCTTTTCACCCAGAGACCATGAGTCATTTTTGTTTTGCTTTGAGTTCCTCCCAAAAGAGACAAAAAACTTAATGGAAACAATATTGATGGCCAATCCTAGGAATCAACAGGAGAGAAATGGGGAAGTGAGAAAGGGGGAGGGATTGAAGCCCATCTGGGCTGCTCCAGACAGACAGACAGCTGGAGCTTGAGAATTCTGAGGAACAATGTAGAATGGACTTCTGAGTTACCTTACATTTGGATTTAGAGTGCTATATATAGTTATATTTATGGAAAGAAACTTACTCTTGACTATTTGTCTATCTAAGTAGCTGTCTACCAACTGAATTCCTGGATGGGAACAGTTTTTCTAAGTAACTTTCTAGCACTTCCACTTGCTTGTCAGGCTGATCAGTCTCAGCTCCCACCCAGTCTAATAAAATGCTTAGGCAGACAAAAGGGGATTTACATTAAGCATCAGAGTTGATGGGTAAGCCACCTGTGGTGTCTCTTACTATCCTTTATTTTTTTTAATGTATTTACAAACCTGGATCTGGGATTTTTCAACTCCATTTGTTATAAAATGGCCTCCTTCTGGTAGGAGTGGTACAAAAGGCAGAAAGACTTTGTACTAGTAGGAGACAGTATGGTTAAAGGCATCAGGACATCCACAGAACAGATTTAATTCCAGCTCAGCAGGAGGCAGCCATGTTTCTCTAAGTGTTGATTAAACTGTTCCCCCTTGGTGGTTCCCTTGTTTGTCTCATTCATGTTGTTCTCATTTACCTCCTTTTGCTTTGGGAATTTGCCAGCATGGAACTTGTTTCAACGTCTACACTGATTAGATACGAGCTTATGTGAAGTTGGAAGCCAATAAATATTTGGCTAGGGAACTTGTGGGCCTCATTAACCCAAAACAGGGTTTTTGGGGGCCTGAAAATGCAAATAGGCCCAGGAAGGTTATGGTGAATGTGTAAACATGAGACCCATAATGGCCTGTTGCATACTGTGGTACTTCACTTTTGAGAATGACATCAAGGAAAACCCAAAGTCTCTTGAGAGGAGACAAATATGTTCAGTTGACCAGCATTATACTTGCTTTCAGCTTTGGACTAGATCAAGAAGCAGCATGTGTAGTTGAAGGGCTCAGGTTTAGGAGTCAAAAATAGCTAGATTTAAATCCTTGGCAAAGTGATCGCCTTATGACCTTGGCCAAGATATAGATGCCTTGGTTCATGATCCCAAAACAAAATCTGAGTAATGACTAATGCATACCAGATTGTAGAGATTGAAATAATAATAATATCATATACCATGGTAATATTGAAGATGATAAGAAGATGAATAATAGCGACAAGTCTGAAGAACTGAGGAGTGTCTGATTTACATAATGAGTTCCAAAGAAGTTATTTCCCTTGTGTTTCACTGTTTCTCTTGTTTAGAAAGATCTCTTTTTGTCCCGTCTTCCCTCCTTCCTCCTCCCTCCTTCCTCCTCCCTCCTCCTTCTTTTTTAGCGATAGTGGAGTTTGAACTCTGGACTTCACATTTTCAAGGGTGAAAATATACCACAGACCTGGGCAAAAATTCAAGACTCTACATGAAAAATGACGCATAAAAGAGGATGTTGGGAGAGCACATTCAAGGGGCAAAACACCCCACTAGCATGTATGAGGAACTGAGTTCAAACCCCAGGACTACCCCTCAAAATCACTACATTCTTTGGAAGCTTTGCTCTTTATTTCAACATATGAATGTTACATTACTTTGTGGTGATTAGAATTTGATAGATTGGTAGATAAGGAAACAGATACACTTGGCTTGGGAAAACCTAAGGAGGTGGGGCCTGTCATTGGGGATGGGGGGAGGATAGGGAGAAATGAGAATTATTACTATCTTGGGGAGTTTGAGATTCCAACTGGGACTAATTGTCTGTCTGCCAATTCCTAGCCTTCAGGTCTAATACAATTTGCCAATTGGGTTTTTGGGCTTGCTTGGGACCCATTGTGCTGGTCTTTTTCTCCTTTAGAATGGGAATAGCTATCCTATTCCTGCCCTGTCTTTGTGTTTATTGTTTTAGAGTTTGGAAGCTGTTCCTGAGCTTTTATTTTGTGCTCAAGGCTAGCACTCAGCCACTAGAGTCACAATTCTACATCTGATTTTTGGTGTGGTTAATTGGAGATTACAGACTCACCTGTCCAGGCTAGCTTCAGACCACAACCTCAGACCTCATCTTCCTGAGTAGCTAAGATGGCAGGCATGAGCCACCAATGCTTGGTTCCATCACTGAATTTTGAAAAGATGTGACTCATCTGGTTTCATAGGCTCACAGCTGGAAGGGAGTTTCTGCCTGAGAAGGAATCATATCTGATTTAGATGAAATTGATAGTTAAATAAGTTAAGAATTTGAAAGGTATTGGGATAAGACAACTGTGTTCTGTATGAAAGAACATGAATTGGGGGGTGGCTAATGACCTAAACTGAGAATCTCCTCAGAATTCATACATTAAAACCTAATCCCCAGTATAACAGTCTTTGGAGGTGGAGCCTTTGGTAGGCCATTCAAGTATAAACCTTATGAGTAGCATTCATGCCATTATAAAACTCCACCCATCAGATGAGGATACCAAAAGGAATGGCTACCTATGTACCCAAAAGTAGTTCCTCACAGGACATTGAGTCACCTTGCACCTCAATCTTGGGCTTCTCATTCTCTAGAGCTGTCAAGCTACCAGCTAAGGGTATTCTGTTATAGCAGCCCCAATAGTCTGTAGTGGATAGTCTTGATGGTAAACTTGCTTGAACTGAGAACACTTAGGAGATTAGGAAAGTACACTCATTTGATTATGTGTGAGTTGGTGTTTCCAGAGTTGCTTAACCAAAGAGTAAGACCTGCCCTTTTTGTAAAGGACACCATTGCATAGGCTAAGGGGACCAGAGGAGAGTAGATGGAATAAAAGGAGAAAAAGGAAGAATATGCTCTCTGGTCCTAGTCCATGTGTTAAGAGTTGCTCTGTTCTATCATGTTGGACTGAAACTACTAAAATCATGTGCCAAAATAAATCTTCCCTCCTTTTTTTTCCCCAAAGCTGAGGACCAAACTCGAGGTCCTGCACTTGCCAGGCAAGTGCTCTCTTTTACTGAGCTAAATCCCCAACCCCTTCTCTCCTTTTTATTTGTTTTCTATTCAGGTCACAATGGCAATGAAATGAACACAGTCCAAGATAAATACATGATAAGTGGTCAGTACATGTTAAGATGGGAATCCTCTCTACAAACTGAACATGATCACTCATTGCCCATCTCGTAAAAGCTATGGTGGGAGGTTGATATGGATCACACAGCCTTATCTGTTTCCTTACCTCCCCACCTCATATCATGCCTTGTACAGCATTCTTGTATTCTATACTGTGACTCTTATGTGAAGTGGAGCTACTCTAAGGCCAGCGCTTAGGAGGTGGCAGTGAAATCCCAGCATAGCTACTGAAGAGAATCCATGAGTTGAATGTTGGAAGTCTTTTCTTTTGCTTCTACGAGTATTTTTTTTAATTTTAATTTTAATTGTCAAGGTGATATACAGAGGGGTTACAGTTACATAGTAAGGTAGTGAGTACATTTCTTGTCAAACTTGCTACCTCTTCTCTCATTTTTCTCCCACCCTCCCTCCTCCCGAGCCCCACCCCACCCTGAGTTGTACAGTTGGCTTACTACCTATTGTCTTGTAGGTATTGCTGTTGCATTGGTTCACCTTTTAACCTTTGTCTCACCATTTTGATGTTTCCTTTCTCTGATTCAGACAAACATATATACAATACCCAGCATGCTTTTTCAGCAAGAATATTGACATAAAGAATACCAATGTGAAGCAGGTGCCTGTGGCTCATGCCTGTAATCCTAGCAATGCAAGAGGCTGGTTCTATGGAACGTGGCTTGAAGCCATCCCAGGCAGAAAATTCCCCGAGACCCTTTTTCTCCAGTTTGTAAGCTAGAAGTGGAGCTGGGGCTCAAGTGATAGAGTGCTAGCCTTGACTGAAAAAGCGAAAGGACAGTGCCCAGGCCATGAGTTCAAGCCTCAGTACTGGCACAAAAATGTAGAATCAGAGCACACAAATTCTTGTCCTTGGAATACTGTTCAAGTGCTGGTATGGCAAGTACCTTGTGGGGCAGGGAATATGGCCTAGTGGTAAAGTGCATGCCTCGTAGACAAGTATCTTGTAATAGGTAGGTAGGTAGGTAGGTAGATAGATAGATAGATAGATAGATAGATAGATAGATAGATAGATAGATAGACAGATAGATAGGTAGACTGACAGACAGACAGACAGACAGCCAAGAAATTGGCCTTGACTCAGGTCATTAGTGGGATAGAATGCAGGCCTTGAGGATAGTCACCATGGCCTGACTGAAATGTGTGCCAGGATTGTAAAGTTGGGAAGGAATTCTAAATAATCCAGAACAGTGGTAAGTGATAAAAAGCCCATTAGTGAAAAACCTTTTTTCTTTGCCTGTTGAGTCTATTACTAAACAATCCCAACATCTGTGAACAGCTCAGTTTGATCAAATTTAGACTGGCTGCTTGCTTTGAATTACCGTGGCTTTCTTCTCTGGAAATTATTCATTGACAGAATTTAGTTTTGTTTTTTGGTCGATAATGGGGCTTGAACTCAGGGCCTGAGCTCTGGCCCTGAGCTTTTCTGCTCAAGGCTGGCACTCTACCACTTTGAGCCACAGCTCCACTTCTAGTTTTCTGGTGGTTAATTGGAGGTATGAGTCTCATGGACGTTCCTGTACAGAGTAGCTTTAAACTGTGCTCTTCAGACCTCAGCCTTCTGAGTAGCTAAGATTATAGGTGTGAGACACCAGTGCCCAGCCCAATGACAGGATTTGAAGTGATAATTTTAATTCCAATCATAGACTCTTAGCCATGTGTCAGAGGATCATTGGTTTTCTGTCACTAGTTCTTCAACTACACTCCATGTTGATGGAGTCCATATAGATATAATATTTACTATACAACCGGATTTGTCCCAGGGACTCCTACTGAAATATAACCTGTCTAGGGTTTCCCTCCTTCGTATTGAGAGGGATTCTATAACACTGAAGGCTTCTGAGAGCTAAGAAATGTTCAGTCTATCTGCTCTAAAACAACCAAAATTCCCTATTTTTGGCAAAGATATGTGGCATTGGGGAGCACTTATACAGTGGAGTGTTAAACATTAAATTCTCTTCCTAAAGCCTGGGTGTTAGAAATGCTTCACTTACCTTAGAAGCTAGAAATAAAATTCTAGAGAACTACTTCTCTCTGTGTAAAAACCAGTTTGGTTTGTCATTATTTTTAATATGCTGCAGAGTAATTCTTTTAAAAATTATAAGAAAAATAAACTATTAGAAAAGTGAAATTTGTAAAGCATGTACTATACCTCACAAAACTTGTAAATTAACAAATTAAGTTACTCAAATTATTCATTTTCTTTGCCTTCTGTTATGTTAATAATTAGAATGTATTTAATTTATTTGTATTTTATAAATTCAGGGTAGTTTTCTTTTTTTTTAAAATTTGTTGTTCCTGGGGCTTGAACTCTGGGCCTGTTCACTGTCCCTGAGCCTTTTTGTGCTCAAGGCTAGCACTTTACCACTTGAGCTAGGGCACGACTTCCAGCCTTTTGAGAGTAGGTTATTGGAGATGAGAGTCTTGTGGACTTTCTTGCCTGGGCTAGCTTCAAACTCCGATCCTTAGATCTCAGCCTCCTGAGAGCTAGGATTATGGGCATGAGCAACCTGTACCTGGTATAAAGTCATTTTTAACTTAGTTTTGTTCTCTGAAATTAATAATTGTATGCTAACTACAGGGTGTGGAGTGGATCTGAGTCCCACATATCAACTTGGTGAATTTACTTGGCCCATTTTCCACTTTTCTCATCTGTGAAATGTATGTATTAGCAATCATATATGTCCCATCAGCTGAGCCATAAAAGTTAAACAAATAATTGCTATAAAATGAGCAGTTTCAAAATAAGGTCTTCATATATCTGTCTTATGTTTACTTGGGTCATTATTTCCCAAGTATTTTTTGTTGTTGTTGTTGTTGTTCTGTTTTTGTTGCCAGTGCTGGGGCGTGGACTCAGGGGTCTGAGCACCGTCCCTGGCTTCTTTTTGCTCAAGGCTAGCATTCTACCACTTGAGCCACAGCGCCACTTCTAGCCATTTTCTATATATGTGGTGCTGAGGAATCGAACCCAGGGCTTCATGTATATGAGGCGAGCACTTTACCACTAGGCCATATCCCCAGCCCCTTATTTCCCAAGGGGTAACCACATGTAAAATTTACTCTCCTCTTTTGGAGAATAAATTTGTTGTTTTTGTTTACAGAAAACTAAATTTCTAAAAGAAATGTCATTTAATTTAAATTCTCTGTGCAATTTACAAAAAATTCCAACCAAGTGGCTGCACAAAAAGTTGCTCTCTTGGGTTACAGGGTAGAAGGGTGCATTGAGATAGTTCAATGTCTTAATAAACTATGGGCTTTTCTCTTCATGAAAACAAAAGTTGCTGGCACAATGGCACAAAACTAACAAAAATCTGATAATAAAATAAGAAATAATTTGCAAAAAAAGTGAAATAAAAAAAAACACAGGTCCATATTTTATATAGTGAATTTAACTGGCACATCAAATCACTATGATGTTTCTAAACCTTTGATTTCCGTTGTCCTTTTTACTCTACATATACATGAATACAAGTTCATAGACCATCACTCAGAGCAGCATCAGGCTTGAGGGGCTTGAGAACAATACATTTTTGTCTGTGCTGTGGACCTGGCCTGGGACATGTGCATGCATGTACATTAGTGAATGTTCATGTGAATGGTGATATTATCAGATAGAAAGCATTTTGTGCAAACGACACAGAATAGAACCTCAATATTTCATTCAACCTGATGACCCACAAATAGAAATTATTCAACATGATCCTATAGCATTACTGTTTTTTGTATGTATGAAATGCCTATTCCAGAAGCTCTGAGGGCAGTCTCAAGAGCAAGGAAGTCATCAAGAAAAAATACAGCCTGCAGGTCTGTAAGGGAGGCAGAGAATAGAGGTTTGCCAAGTAGCCAGAGGCAGTAAGATCTTGACTCCATGCCTGACCAATGTGGGCAGACCAGTCACTTCAGGGGCCTTGGGCCAGTATTCCTGCTTGCCTCAGCCAGAGACAGCTCAGACTAGAAAGAACCATGGCTTCTGACAGGCCACCCTGAGACTAGATGCCACTAATTGGTTTAGTAAAGTGGCAGACTAAACTTCCTGGATGATTTCCAAGGCTGTGGGACAGGCAAAAATGAGGGCTAGATGGAGACTCGAAAAGAACAGAAAAAAATGAAGCCAGAAAAGGACTAAATTTACTCCCAACTGATTAAAAAACAAACAACAAAAAAAAACTCACAATACTATAAATAGGTCTGATTTAAATGTCCAGTGTTCAAAGATTATCAATCTTGTGTTCTTCCTAAACAGTGCCTATGACATTTGCATCTTCCCAGAATTCTAACTTGGTTATTGAAAAAATAATAATCTTTATTTTCTGCAGGTCACTTTACACAATCAATATTTGGCTGAAGCACTGACAATCCATTCCACATGTGGCTTACATTTTAGTCTCCAACTTGTTTATAAATAAGCTTGGCCAAGGACAAGTAATTAAAGACTTGCTGACACCTGACCTCAGGGAGGAGGCAAATCTACTTAGAAGTAGTTCACCTTTCATCCAGACTACTTGTCCTGATGTGTTTTTGTAGCAGTGACAGGCTGAAGGAAGTTGGAGCCTTAGTCATCGATCCTATTTAAGTGAAAGACCGGATCTGTGATTGGGAGTGTTTTTGCTTCCAGTGATTATGGGAGTTTATATTTCATTTTAGTATTTTTAATAGCAACCGTATGCTAATTAAACATATGCTTACTGTATAGATAATTGTCTCCAAAAATTTCGACACATATGGAGTTTTTCAGATTGCTAATGATTGGAGCTATAGATCAAGTTCAATTACCTAAGCATTTCTGGGCTAAGGTCAGATTTTAGGCATTATGACACTTCATATCTGTTCCTTTTTCATTTTGGAGAGAGAAAAGAATTTCTGCTTCCCCATTCTTTTATCTCGACACATGAAGAAACTGAGGCCTAGGAGGGGAGGCAGTGAGGTAAGTTATCGAAAGCCTTAAAACAAATTAAAGACAGAAAATGGGTTCCATTTCCCTGGTTCTTTGTCTTTGCCAATATTCTTTTCTTTGAAAAATTCAAAATTCATAAAAGAAACTCTGAAGGTAATTGTTGTAGAAATGTCATTTATGCAAGATGTTAATTATATTGCTTGCCTAACTGCTTCTACCCATTCTACAGGAAATTACCCCATCCCAGGTCCCTGCTACCTCAACAGCCAGATTTTGTACTGTGTGCTTCCTCTACTCTTACCATTACTTATTTGCCTGGAAGTAACCATCTACCACTTACTTAGGAATTCATCCATGGAAGAGTTAGAATGGTAAATTAGGATAATTAGATTTGCTATTTCAAGAGGGTGGACAAAGAAATAAAGGGAAGTGGCCATTTGGAAGTCAGCTTCAGTCATTTGAAAGATTATAGCTAAAGCAGCCCCAAACCCGATGCAATCCAGAGTTGTGAGAAAAAAGGGCACATGGAGAAGCCAGTGGGCAAGGAGAAGAGTAAGGAGCAGGCGCACAGTTATGCATGGACCCTGTCACAAGGCTCTGCTGCAATGACGATAGCTGCTAACAGTTCTATTCATGGCTCTGCCCATATCCCCTTCTTTGTATGAGCTCAATTGCAACTCTCATAACAACCCATGGATATTACCATCCTATTTACTATCAGATATATAAACTGAGGCACTGAGAGACTGACTTGCTGGAGGTTGTACAACTCACTCCACTGCTATGGCACCTGCCATCTCTTTGCATCCCACATGGTACTCCCTGATAGAGTTCTTTACCTACTGCAAGTTTGGCTTGTAACCACAATATAATAATTCTATTTGGGGAAACTTGGACTTGAAGATCCACTTAGAACTGAACATAGTTCAGTTATAATATTTCTTTCTCAATATTTTTTAGTTGAAAACCTATCCAGGCAGAACCACAGTAGGAAGTCATTAACAAAAGTCATGAGAGATGACTGAACAAATCTAGGCTGAAAATTAAATTCTTTGATCTGCTGTCCAAAGGGAAAAGTAAGACGAAGGTGGAAGGAGGAGAGAAACATAGCTAGTTACACAGAAGAGCCTCATGCCTAGTATCAGGCATGTCCTGATAGGTTGGAGCACTCACGGTGATGGAAGACACTTGTCCTCCTCAGACATCTAGGAGAGGAGATTTTAGAATATGACAGTGAACAAAGGCATTCACTAATATATTGTCTGAGTAGTACATAGAAGAGTCTTGGGGCCATTCTCATCATCCAAGAAGGTGAGAAAAGCCACACTGGTCATTGTTCCATGTTCCGTGTTCCATGTCCTGACATCAATGATTTCAGGTTGGTAATATGCTTATAGCCCTTTGTCAGATGAATGACTGAGCCTGAAAGGAATGCAGGGCCGTAAAACTTTCCATATTCATAGCATCTCCTTCCAATATTTTATAGCTACATGCTTTGAAAGAAAACAGATTGTCAAAACAATATTGAAAGGGAAGAGGAGAGTCTGTGTAAAGTAGACAGGGCATTCTATATAGGGTGTGCAGAAGAATGTGACAAGAGGGTGCTGTTATGCCTGCCGCCAGGTCCCAGTCCCAATTATGCTACCTGGATTTGTGAGTGTGCTGTTATATGTTATGCAAGGGAGTAAAGAGGATATGGAAGTGAGAAGGTGGCAGTGTCACTGAAAATATTTTTATTCCAGGTAGCGGTCTCACTTCGCAACCTCTGGTGTGAGACACTGAGCTGAGACCACACACTTGTTACTTAACACCCGCTTCATTGTGGTAGTCACCAGTAAGATCCCACAAATGCACAGGACCTGTGATTTCCTTGGGAAGACAAATAAGAGAAGAGGGTAGAGTTGTCTCTTTCTGGCTGAGGGGTTCTGGGTGATTTACTTGATCGAGTTTTAATTCTATTTATTTAAAACCTTAATTGTTTATGGATAGCATCATACCTACCTCTTGAAATCCAATGACTTAAAATGTCTGTAGAATGAGGGCTGAGAATATGGCCTAGTGGCAAAGAGGCTTGCCTCGTATACATGAAGCCCTGGGTTCAATTCTTCAGCACCACATATATACAAAAAGGCCAGAAGTGGTGCTGTGGCTCAAGTGGCAGAGTGCTAGTGTTGAGCAAAAAGAAGCCAGGGACAGTGCTCAGGCCCTGAGTCCAAGCTCCAGGACTGGCAGAAAAAGAAAAAGGAAAAAAAGTGTCTGTGTCTGTAGAACTCTTGACATGTAAAACCTCTCAAAAATGGTAGCTCCTTCTTCATAAACACTGCTCTGACTTCCTTCAGTCTTCCATCCAGTCCCTGCCTGTAAAGTGGTTTGTATATGAAATTCCAAACTGAGAGGAACACAAAGAAGAGGTAGAAAGGGAGAATTGCTATGGGCACAGATTTTCATGCCCTGAGAATCCTCTACCCAATGTGGGATGCAAACATTGAATTGCTGCTCATAAATAAGTATATATGTCTTAAGTATATGTTACACTAGAGGTTGGAGGTGCCATCATTAATGTCTCTAAATTCCTTGGGTATATATCAGCTCCAAATCTTATCTGGAAAGCAGATTTCTTCTAATAAATACTTTGAAGAGATATTTTAACTGTACTGGCTATCTTTATATTAATTTTGATAAGTCTTTCTTTAAAGCTAATTATCCATCCACTCTTAAAGTCTTGCTATCTCCTAGAGTATACTACCAGGATCAGGTGACCTTCTTTTTAATGGTCATGTGTAAACAGAGATATGGATCTCTGCTGACTTGGTTGGTTTTCTGGGTTTGGCACTTTGTGTATAAGTTGGTTTGCTCTTCTCTGAGGATAATTTCTATACATATATTCGGGGTAACAGCTATTCCGTTGATTGTACAAAGCTTTCTGCTCTTCCTAGGATAAAGTGACATCTCTAAAGGGTTCTGATCAGGGTTAAAAGAATGACATTTGGAATTGCATGGACTTGGGATTGATTAATATTGACATGATCTAGCCTCAGTTTTGTCATCTGTAAAACTGGGACAATAACCTCCTGCATATATAGGCTTACTATGTAGACTGATAATAGGTGTCTGGCTCCTGACAAGAGCTCCTTGAGCACCAAATTTTGTATTCTTCATTGGTGTTTCTGGCACAACTTCAACAGTGCTTGCTTATGGTTGGAGCTTAATAATATTTATTGAAGGAGTATAAATTCAGTGACTATTAATTAAATTCATTAGTATTACTGAATACATGCATATTAAGTGAGTACATACTGACTATATAGAACCCTATACCATGACAGAGACACCCCTCACCAAGACACTCAGTATCATTAACGAGACCAGTAAACACAAATGGCTCACTTGGAAGCCCTGCATTTATTCTCTCCCATCCTCCCCTAGCTTCTTGTTGCTTTTCCTACACAGGCATCCTCAAACTGTATAGACTTCTTAATGGCTTGGTGAGTGTCTGGATCCACCTGTGAACCAGTCATCTACTATGTTCTGGCTGTGTTGGGAATAAGGACAAAATTCTCAGTGACTCAGATAGGGTGCAGGTGGGAGAAAACTGAAGCTGATTTACTTCAGAACAGAAATTGCCAAATCGGGACTACCTGGGTGCTGTGAATTCGTCAGCGATGACAACATTCAGCATTGAAGCAACAGTTGTCAAGAAAACAGCCACAATTCCCCACTCCTTCTCCCATCTACACTTCTTACAGAGACCCCTGGGAAATCCTTTTCTTCAGACCTTCCTTCACAGTCCCCTCCTTCCCTGAAGAGTGACATGATCTCAGTTCTGTCTCTGGGCTGGTGAATCTCTGTGACTCTGGAAGTTAATTTTCTAATCCAGAAAAAAAAAAATCCACTGACCTTCAGAACCCAGGCCAGGTGGACTTGAGCCTTGCTGGATTTCTTTCAGTGGGGCTTTCAGCCAGGCTATCCCTAGAATGTTTTCAAAATCTGGAGCCAATTACACTCTGTCTCCTCTCATCACCTAATCCCAGCCCACCTCCCACCTGCACCAATAACCTATATATTTTCATCTGCTTCAAATGACATCAAAGACAACCACAAGGGGAATAAATAGAGAGAAGACATTACCCATGGGGCCATGAGAAAGAAGGGAAAGGAACTTTCTTGCTAGAAGGCTTGTTTTCTATCCCTACAAAGAAGAGAAAAAGGAGAAGGAAGAAGAGAAAGAGGAGGGAGAAGAGGAGGAGGAAGGAGATGAAGAGGAGGAAAAGGAGAAGGTGTGAGTAGGAGCTTATGAGCAAAGAAGAGGGCCAAGTGCTGCCCAGGACTTGAGTTTTGTTTCCATGCTGGAAGCTTCCTCCTCCATCACTTTTTTCTCTAGCCACTTGATCTCCGCAGTGAACAAAGCAGGGAGGATGAAAGGAGAATGTGAAATGTAGGGCTCAGAGGATGGAGTGCCTCAGTGAGATTCATTCTTATCCCTTCCATCTGTACCATCCCTGCTGGTGCCCAGAATCCTGAGTGTGTTTTCAAAGCAGCCCATATCTAGTACTCACTGGAAAATAAGAAAAGACATGTCCTCTGCTTTAGTGTTGCCTGCATGCTACCACTTGGCAGTCCTTCAGGATTTTATGACAAATCGTAATGCATAATTAACTAATCATTTGAGCTGCTACCAAAAGCCTGAAGACAAAAGTATCCCCTCCACTCAGGCCACCCTGACAGACCTTGACAGTGCTTCCTGTCTTTATAAAGGCTGGCCAAGATGCAGCTCTCTGATAACACCAACCAGGCCAGCAGGCGACCAGATCACTCTTGCCTGCATTCTGCTTCTCCCTGGCTGCTCACCCCAGAGTGAGACAAATACAGCTGGTGTGTTTCTCCTCTCAATTCTGCCATACATCAAAGGTTTTTGGGGTGATGGGGAGTAGGGGGATCTAGGTTTCCCCTAGGGGACGTTTGGCACTGCCTGGTGAAATTTTGGTCTGCCCATTTGGGAGAGGGGGATGTTGTTGCTGCTGGAAACTGGTGATTTGAGGCTAGGGAGGCTGCTGATCAGCCCTCAGCATACAAGTCAGTCCCAACAACAAAGAATTTGCTCCCTCAAAATGTCTCTCGGGGCTGGGAATATGGCCTGGTGGCAAGAGTGCTTGCCTCGTATACATGAAGCCCTGGGTTCGATTCCCCAGCACCACATATATAGAAAACGGCCAGGAGTGGCGCTGTGGCTAAAGTGGCAGAGTGCTAGCCTTGAGCAAAAAGAAGCCAGGGACAGTGCTCAGGCCCTGAGTCCAAGGCCCAGGACTGGCCAAACCAAAACAAAACAAAATGTCTCTCTTGGCTAGTAGTGACAGAAAGATATGTGCTTTCGTTAGGTTCCAGTGTGTCCTGGTGACCACAGCCAGGCCAGGACCAGAGAAACGTGGGCTCCCTCGAGTGGTGACTCCTACAATGACAGCCAGGGAGAAAGGGCCCTCACTGCAGGAGGTGGTATGTGCAAGATTGTGTTTATGTGTATGATGTACATGTGCATGTGTGTGTAAGTGTGTGTGTGAACCAAGTTAATTGATCCATCACAAAATGTGCTTCCATTAATGGTGGCAGCAATTTTCATGAATCATTAATGAGCCATTTTCTTCTCTCCATGTTGTTAATATCTATGCAGAAGCCTTTGAATTGAGAGAGCAGATTTCCTTCTGATTAGCCAGAGTGTTTATTTTTTTGAAATATGTTCTTCACATTTAGAGCAACACTTGTGTGTGCATTTATATAATTCCTTTCTGTTTGTTTTCTTCCTCAATGGAAACTCCAAAAGCTTCTTTCATGTTTCCCAAGTCCTCCTTTTGGAAAAAGAATGAAGAAGTATTCAGCACAGATATTAGATGATGCTTCCTCTCACATAGTTCAAGGACAAAGGATAAGAGGTAGGAGTCAATTTTACAATTCTAATCCTACAAACCAGAATGAGGACAAATCTTACATGGTTCTACAAATGTCAGCAAAGCTTTTGCAAGGCATAGTTTGTTTATGAGAGATGGTTTGGTTTCCCAACCAACTAGTACTCTTTTGGGGAGAGGTGAAGGGGAAGGGATGTAGTACTGGAGCTTGAACTCAGGGGCTTGAAATTTTCCGTGGATTTTTCTCCTTGTGGCACTCTACCACTGAAGCCAGGCCTCCACTTCTGGCTATGTGCTATTTAATGTGAGCTAAGAGTCTCTTGGAGTTGTCTCCCTGTGTTGGCTAAAGATCTTGTTTCTCAGATCTCAGCTTCCTATGTCGCTAAGAGCCACCAGTGCTTGGCCCAACTGAGCAATATTTTAATGGATTATTTAAAGTCAGAACTTTGTCATTTAGCCAGTAGCTTCTCTTCATGTCCCTCCCATGTACATAATAATAGTGACAGAACTGACTAAATTTCACGTTAGATACTGTGTCATATTCATTCGTCTATTCCTTGTGACAATCATATGAGGTAATCTTACCACATTTTACAGGTGAGAGACTACAGACATGAAGAGATAAGTGAATAAGTTCAGTGAAGCACAGGAATCAAGAACCCAGGACATGTTAACTCTACCTGAATGTAACTCAGGCCAATGAGAACAATTCACCCCCATAGGCTTTAGTCCCTCCATCTCTCCACCTTCCCTCACCAGCTTTCATTCCTGTGATCTTCTCTCTGGAAGCCCATAATCCTGAGGCCATTTCCTAGCTGAGTCCATGTCAGCTGTGGTCTTCCCCAGCTCCAGTTTTAGGCAGGCTTCCTTTTCTCATCAGAAGATACTTCCAGCATGTTAACTTCTAATTTCATTCAAAGTCCAATTCCTAGTGACACCATAAAACCACCCTTCTACCCTTTCCATTTAGAGGATATACACTATTTAGATTTGGATAAAAGCTTTTCCAAATAGGTATTCCACTCTCTGGGATTACAACAATACATACTCTGCCCATGTGAGGTATTGTTTCATTAGCATCAGAGTCTCAATGTTTCTGTGCTGATCCTGGGGGTTGAACACAGAGTCTAGGTACTGTCCTTGAGCTTTGTGCTACAGGTTAGTACTGTACCAATTTCCCAGAGCAGTGCCACAGCTCCACTTTCAGCTTTTTGGTAGCTAAATGGATATAAAAGTCTCATAGAGTTTTCTTCCTAAATTGGCTTCAAACTACAATTCTCAGATCTCAGCCTCCTGAGTAATTACTGGAGTACATTTCATTCACTTTTTAAAATTTCATTTTCATTTGACTTTTTTTGTTTCTTTTCATTTTTGAGACTGTCTCTCATTATAAAGCCCAGGTTGGTCTCAGACTCCCATTTCCCCATGCCCCCCACCCCCTCTCTCTAACATCTTTCTGTTCATCAGGAACAAAACTTTGAATGAAAACAGTTTTGTTCAGTCATGTTTAGGGCAGGTTAGTGATGACACTTTGGAGAGAAACAGTGGCTCTTTTCTTGCTTTCTACACTTTACCTTTGTTTTGCTTTGTGTGTGTGTGCGCGCACATGCACACAGCTGGTCCTGATGCTTGAACTTAGGGCCTGGGCACTGTTCCTCAGCTCTTTTGGTCAAGGTGAGCACTCTACCACTTTGAGCTATAGCTCGACTTCTGGATTTTAGAGATAAGAGCTTTACAGACTTGCTTGCCTTGGCTGGCTTTGAGCCACAATCCTCAGATCTCAGCCTCATGAGTAGTTAAGATTACACATGTGGGCCACTAGTGCCCATTTTGCATTCTGGACTTTGGGTTGTAAAAATGCTGAATTTATCTGGAGCCTCAGATCCCACTAGTTTTACTTATATAAAAGAAGGGAGATGACAAAATGACCTCAGCTATTTAAGTTCCAGAAAATTCAGATTTTAATAAAATGGCAGCAGGAGGAGATCTATTTATTATACTTGTCTGCCATGTGGAAAAAGATTACAGTTTTTCTTTGTAGTTACCATTACTTTTCTGGCATTGGTGTATGTTGGTGGGGGAAGTAACCGTTCTTCTAGAATACTAAGTATGTATGAAAAATTCCTACTGGGAATTTTCACTAGAATTGCACTGATTTGGGGAATGAATTGAGAAGGAATTAATATTTTTACCTTCTTGCCATAACATGTCTTTTAGTGACTATCTCATAAAAATGAATGCATCTTATTAGGTTTATTCTTAAATAATTGAGTTTTTCTTACTATTATCATGACCTGGTTTTTATTTAAATTATTACCACAGGGTTCATGTTCCTGGGTTTTATTCAAGTTTAGACCATTGATTGAATATTAATTAACACTATAGAATTTATTGACCAGTTATTTAACAAATAGGAACTATAAGCAGCCTTGGCAACTAATGAATGTGACATTCTTAATGCATTTGGGAAGTCCATATGACTTTTCAACATAATTATAACTAAAAGTGTAATTACTAAATCAAATTGATTGCTCTGGTTTTGTATTGGCATCCCCAGAATCTAACACCTGGCAGCATTGTCCTATACTGTGAACACAAAACTTGCACAGTCATGATGATCAATCAGCAAAGAGTCTGTTTTTTTTTTCTTGTTATTTATTTATTTATTTATTTATTTATTTATTTATTTATTTATTTATTTATTTGTGTTAGTCTTGGGGCTTGACCTCAGGGCCTGGGAACTGTCCCTCAGCTTTTGTGCTTAGAACTAGTGTGCTACCACTTTGAGCCGCAGATCTACTTTTGGCTTTTTGGTAGTTTATTAGAGTTAGGAATCTCATGGACTTTCCTGCCTAGGCTAGCTTTGAACTGCTATCCTAAGATCTCAGCCTCCTGAGTATATAGGTTTACAGGCATGAGACCCCTGTGCCTGGCAATTGAAGATATCTTTAAGAATATTAAGGGTCAGTTGTTTAAATCTCATAAGCCTGTGTTTCTCTTGCTGGTTACTCACACTCTGGAAGAAGTCCAAGATGTGCTTCATGAATTGATCAACAGAAACCAAAGGATAGATTTTGTGCATCAAGCTGAAGCACTAATTGCACATGAAGGTTTTTGATTAATTTAAATTCTTTAAATATCTATAAGACATCCAGGAATATTTTATGAGCTAGAATGCAAAATTTGCATTTATATTTAAGAAAATG
This sequence comes from Perognathus longimembris pacificus, assembly GCF_023159225.1. Taxonomy (NCBI): domain Eukaryota; kingdom Metazoa; phylum Chordata; class Mammalia; order Rodentia; family Heteromyidae; genus Perognathus; species Perognathus longimembris. The sequence goes on along the minus strand of NC_063161.1, from coordinate 115,712,349 downwards.
TATTGGGGGCACTGTACTTACGTTTTTTAGGGGTTCCCAATTGGTCTCTTCTGCTTTTGGTGGCTTTGTGGGGAGAGGATATCTGAGATGCTTCAGGGGAAAGAATCTCTTATTGTGCACATGTGATCATTTCCATCCAGTTATCATCATACCTTTCCCCTTACAATGACTTTCCTCATGGATGCTCATGTACAGTTCCTAGAGATCCCTTAATGCTTCCAGTACACTTTTGTACCAATTACTACTCCAGTGATCCTAGGGTACCCAACTTCTGATCTGAGAAAACTACTGTCACAGGCTACATGTTCTCTTGTAAAGCAAGAGACACAGACTCTGGATTGAAGAGCACAGCGTTGGTTTTCCTGAATGCCTCTTTAGAGTTATAAGCTGTAAAGGTGAGTTACTCAATGCCACATAGAAGAGAAGCAAAACATTAGTGGAAGTAGTCCCACAGTGAAAGGAAGACTGTTGAGCTAGAAGGACTCCTGTCTATTGCTGATAAAGTCTGGTTTGTAATGTGAGACTTGACAGAGAATATCAGTCCTGTGCTACATTTAGTCATCAGTCCATTGCCAATGGCAAGAGTCCTGACTGTTTCTTCTGGATTATTTTTTTCTTATCATATTCCTCCATTTCCATTATCACCTCTTTGTTGGGTTTCTTTAACAGAATAATTGATGGATGGTCACATTCAATCAGTTCTGTGCTGATTATGGAGTAAACCATACAATTCCCTCAGGGAAATCACAATCCACTGAGGGAGGCAAGTGAAATATCAGTTAGCAAAAAGTAGGGTAAAAGCAGTCATATAGAATAGGAGTGTTGTGGGTCTCTGACGAAGACTGGGCTCATGCTGCCCTGAGGGTCAAGGAGATGTGCCCCCTAGATTACTGAAGAACAAGAAGGTATGCCTAGGAACAACAAGATGAGATGGGATGCTCTATCGCTTGATACTAAAAGAACAGCATGTATGTTCTAGTGTGGTGTTTGAGTCCTAAAACCAATAGCAAATTCAGAATAATTGGGACATGGTAAGAAAAGGAGTGAAGCTGGAATAAGGTGAGGCCAGATCAATGATAGGCCTTGCATGTTGTACTGAGGAATTTATAGTTCAATATCCTTAGGATAATGAAGAACCATGGAAAGAGTTAAAGCACAGACATGATATCAAATTTGTATTTTGGAAAATTCCCTCTAACTGTAGTGTTATAATTGGATTATCTAGTCATTTCTTTTAAACTCAATTATTACAATTATATATAATAACATAATAATTACATAGAATATTTTGGTTAGTAGGTTGATCTTGGGGTTTTGTGTGTTTCTTTTTCAAGTCAGGCATAACTGTCTGCAGAAGCAATAGCTATTTCCCAAAGGGAGCAAACATAAATAAGTTTTAATTAAACTAACATTTTAATGTTACTTTTAATTTTGTGAATAGGTAATATATTAAAATGATTCAAAACTCAAAAATCACAACAAGGAGGGGGTAAGGAGTGTAACTTCAGCCTTGTTTGATAGCATTTAGTTCCTCTTCCAATAACCAATGTTATTACTTT